>NC_136271.1:90206789-90376789 GCF_964187855.1 Myxine glutinosa
CTACTGTAACGCCATGGCTGGCAAAAGCAGCCTGAATAGCGTTCAACAATCGCTAGATATGGTAAATTTTGTCAGATTTCACTCCAGATTTGGACATTATTTAGTCTACATATTCCAATCCTCATATACGAATCCAGATTTTGATGATATGCTTCAATTATGTAATGATAATAATCGATCGTGTTTCCAAGGAAGGGACGTTTGAGTAGGCCGAAACAAAATGGCGGCTTAATACCAGCGAGGTGCAGTGGGCTGACCAAGATGGCGAGTCGCCATATTGGTACACCACCACATAAGGTTTTTTAAAATTATGAGCACCTCGTTAATCATCTTCAAAAAGGGTGTTATAGCACACCCAAACACACAATTTTCATCCTTGCCATCTGTTGGAGGTCCAGGTGTATACCTGCAAAGTTTTGGGGCCGCTAGGTTTCATGGTTTAGGAGTTGTGGAGGATACAGACGGACGGACATAATAGGACACCGCCTATTATTATTATAGATTGTTAACGTTACATTTTTTAAGCTGTGGGGAAAAATGAGAAGGAATTAAAAATATATAAATAAATAAAACAAAAAAAGAATGAGAGTCCCCACGCTTCCCACCTAAGGCAAGGTTGAAAGATGGCAAAAGGTTCCACCAGGAATGACCCAATATCAAATTCTGAGTTGAAAGTTTTATTCCATTTTGACAACTGTGACCCCAAGTCCACACCCACTGGGGCATGAACCAGGGGTCAAATCCCAAAAATCGTTACACATTTAATTTGTCCCCCCAATATTAATTGCATTTCCAACTTTTTTTTTTTTTTACTTTAGAAATGTTCCCACAATTGCATTTTGTGGAATTTAACCTTTTGACCTTGCCCCAAGGGGTGGTGCCAAAAATGATATCGTTATTGCATCTTCATTCAATGTGGTGATCGGAACTACTAAGTTTGGTGAATGAATTTCTGCCCAACTGTTTAGATTTTTTTGTATACTTGGTCGAAGCTCGTGTAAGAGCTAACACATATAATATGTTGTCACATTCACTGGGGAATGAAGATGGAGTGAGGACATCTGATGAGTGGCCGATCGAGCTTACCTCCGAGGCGTTCAGTCAAACTATGGCGGATCTTCTTTACACGCGAGGAAACGGAGAGTGACGAACTTACCTGGACGGCTGGATGGGGCACGCTGTTCCCGAACCACTAACAAATAAACGGGGCAGGACAAGGAATAAAAATTCAACAATAAGACAGGTTTAATAAAATATAAATGCCAGGGACAAGAATTGCACGGTAAACTAAAATTCCTAATCAGGACGTCCCCATACAGACTCGTATACAGACACAGGGGAAAATAACTGAAAGTAAATATTGTGTCTGTGAGGTGTGGTTGCCTGCACTCCGCCAGCGTGTCCCACGGGTCCCCGAGTCCGTCGGCGGGAACCCACGCCTTGGCGCGAAGTACCCCCATAATAGGTATTTACTTTCTTCTCCGTTACACATTTTGTGGGTCATCCCTGCCTACGAGCTGTTCCCTGGTTTTACCAGGTGAGCCCAGGGGCTTTGCCCCTATTTTTTTCAAAAATCGCAGGGATAATAAAATAAAACAAATGATATGCTCCTGTTTTGAATTTTATGTCAAAATAAGCATAGTTCTGTGCAATAAGCCAAAGAGCAATCCCGCTGTGCTAGATTAACCAAAGCATCGTCATTCCTCATGGCAAAGGCAGGCAACGACAGCCGAGTGGAGAATTGGATTTCCGATTCACGGAATGGGTGACATTTCATGGTGAGGTGCCTCGTGATTTATCAGTCACTTCAGCCACAGACTCTGAAGAGCCAGCCAGAGCTCGAGCACACATTCACAAAGTCATTTGTGGAGGGATCTGGATGGTTTTCACCTGCAGCCACCAGAGCCTACAAATTGAGGCGGATTGCGACATGCCCAGCACATCAATGGGCATCCGCGGCAAGATGCTGACAAACAATATTGCAATCGACTCGCTCCATGTGTGTACAGTATTCGAGATTGAAGACTAAATCAGGACAACTAAAAGTGTAGTTTTTATGGTATTCATGATAGAGGCTCATGGAAGAGCTAGAGCCGAATGGCACTGAGCAAAATGGAATGTGGGGAACACCAATAACAGAGTGGAAATGAGAGTGAGATCAAGTAGAAGGACACATGGGAGTGAACAGGCTGAATGAAACACAGCAAGAAGAGAAAGGAGAAAGCAGGGAGAAAACAGAAAAGGTACAAACCGACTGACAACGCACAAACTAAAAGGTGAGGGAGAAAGGAGGAGAAATCACAATATCCGGGAAAAGCAGAGTGTTTGGGAATGGGGTCATTTTGGGGAAAAAGATATTGTCGTGCGATTGCCCCTCGGTAAGACCGGGAATCGCGGATGGCCAAAACGAGCTTTAATGGAGGCGTTTCCCAATTGATGGCGGACAAATACACGAGCCGAGATGAACTATGCCGACTTACCTTCACGGCCACAGGCGTCTTCAACCTGAAATCAATAAATCAAACCAAAAACGGAATTTCGAATGTACAAAAGGAATATTTATTACGGACCCGAGAACAAGGAAACGCGATGGAAGAAACTAAATTCTAAATTGGGACGTCCCCACACCAGACTTCAGATAAACAACACAGGAATAATAATAACTAGAACTGCCACTTTAAAACTGCTGGCAGTGATGACCGGTTTACTCGCACCCACTTTTGATGCAACCCCACTGTTGATACAACCCCACTTTTGATACATCCCCACTTGTGATACAACCCCACTTTCATTGGACATGCTTTGACACAACCCCCTTGGATACAACCCCGACACACACACACACACACACGCACACACACACACACACACACACACACACACACACACACACACACACATCCCCCCTACCCCCTCCCACACACACACCCACACCCCTCCCCCCACATGCACACCCTTCCAAACACACACACACACCCCACACACACACCCACACACACACATCCCTCCCCCCCCACACACACACACACACACACACACACACACACACACACACACACACACACACATGCACACACACATACACACATCCCCCCTAACCCCACCCACACCCCTACCCCCAAACACACACACACACACACAACCAACCCCCCCCCCCCCACCTACACACAAACACACACATACATCCCTCCACCCCCCCACACACACACATCCCCCCTACACACACACACACACACACATCCCCCCTACACACACACACACACACACACACACACACACACACACACACACACACACACACACATACACACATCCCCCCTAACCCCACCCACACCCCTACCCCCAAACACACACACACACACACACACACACACACACACAACCAACCCCCCCCCCCCCACCTACACACAAACACACACACACATCCCTCCACCCCCCCCCCCCCCACACACACACATCCCCCCTACACACACACACGCTTATTTTTCAAGATAAGCAGGTTGCAAGGTCAGACATATATATGGTGGCGGCCATCTTGGATTTTGACGTGGCGACCCAATTTTCGATAGCGTTCTTCCTTGTGCCTAGATACACCCACACACCAAATTAGAAGTTGCTACTTCGCTTATTTTTCAAGATATGCAGGTTGCAAGGTTCAGACATACATGGTGGCGGCCATCTTGGATTTTGCCGTGGCGACCTAATTTTCAATAGCTGGCGCATGCGCAGATGGGTTGCACTGCGATGCCACTGAAAAGCGACTGAGAAAACCGCGCATGCGCAGATCGCGGACATGATTCATTTCGATTTATATCTTTATTTAATTTCCGAAAAGACGTCTGAATTCGAAAATCGCGTGATGACGTCACGACGTAAATGCATTTCTTCATATAACTTCAGATCGGCTGGATGGATTGTGACGAAATAAACGGCATCGTGTAGGGCATTTATTTGCGCAAATTTCAAGACCAATTACGACCATGACAGCCATTTCCTTCTCGCACAGCACCTTACGTAATATGTGGATGGATGTTTGCATATGCGCAAATGGGCCATTGTATTTTCGTGTATTACGTACGTGCCTTGATGGGCTTACTTTCAGTGAAATACGATCGAGTTAAAAATAGTCAGAATTTGAGCAAATCTGTTTCATTCGTTTGTTAATATGCCTCATCTATTGACAAAGCTGCAATTATAATTTTTTTGCGGTTCAAATGACCGCGGGAGATCGCGTTATCGTGAGCACGTACTGGAAAGACAAAATGGTGTGTTTCTTCTTCTTTCAACAATAAAGACTTATAGCTTCGCGACCGTACATCCAATCATCTTGAAATTTTGCACACTTGTTACTCTTCATGACTTCTACTACAGTATGAAGTTTCACGTCGATCAATAAAGCGATTCAAGAGATATCCATTTTTTTAAAAAAAATCGTTTAATTAACGATATCTGCCAAACCACGTGACCTACGACGTCATATTTACCATTAAAATATTCTACAGACCGAGTCCCTCCTATGGTGAAAATTTTATCTCAATCGGCCCTATTATTGCAGAGAAAATGTTTTTTAAAGGAAATTAAAACTTAAAATGGCAATAGCACTGTGAGACGTGGCCTGGCAGGACAAAATGGTGTGTTTCTTCTTCTTTCAACAATAAAGACTTATAGCTTCGCGACCGTACATCCAATCATCTTGAAATTTTGCACACTTGTTACTCTTCATGACTTCTACTAGAGTATGAAGTTTCACGTCGATCAATAAAGCGATTCAAGAGATATCCATTAAAAAAAAAAAAGTTTAATTAACCATATCTGCCAAACCACGTGACCTATCGCAAATTCTAAAATGACATTTTAGTAGACTGACATGCTGAACAGAGCTGTGAATTTTCTCCTCGATTGGATCAAAAATGAGGGAGGAGCTAGGTTTTAAAAGTTCATGCTTAAAAACGTCATAACTCTGAAACCATGTGTCGGATGATGTCGTGCTCGCTGACTTTTTTGTTCGTCACGGGTATGCGATTCTGCCTGCAAAGATTGGCCTCGATCTGTTCAGCCGTTGCAGAGAAAAATGGATTTTCGTGTTTTCACGAAAAACAAGATGGCGGCCGAACCACGTGACCTGCGACGTCATAATTACCATTAAAATATTCTACAGACCGAGTCCCTCCTATGGTGAAAATTTTATCTCAATCGGCCCTATTATTGCAGAGAAAATGTTTTTTAAAGGAAATTAAAACTGAAAATAGCAAAAGCACTGGGAGATGTGGCCTGGCAGGACAAAATGGTGTGTTTGTTCCTCTTTCAACAATAAAGACTTTAGCTTCGCGACCGTACATCCAATCATCTTGAAATTTTGCACACTTGTTCCACCCGATGAGAGCTACATTGCATTAAAAATTCAAGTCGATCCATGCAGTGGTTCAAGAGTTACAAGCTTTTTAAAATTTAACTTCCATTATTTATTGCGGCCAAACCATGTGACTTAAAAAAACGTCTCAAGTAACGATTAAACATCCCCCCTTGAGGAACATTTGTGTAAAGTTTCCACTCGATACCTCCACAAATTATGGAGGTGATTCCATTTCTAGTTTGTGATTTGAAAACGTCATAACTCTGAAACCACGTGTCGGATGACGTCGTGCTCGCTGACTTTTTTGTTTGTCATGGGTATCCGAATACGCATGCCAAGTTTGGGCTCGATCCGTTCAGCCGTTGCGGAGAAAAAGGGTTTTTTGTGTTTTTTCACGGAAAACAAGATGGCGGCCGAACCATGTGATGTATGACTTCGAAAATTTTCGCATTCTGAGTTTTTTTTAACTAAGCATCTGGGGGAAAAATCTCTTTTTCGGGGGAGAAAAACTGTGTTTGACGAATTCGAACCTCTTAACGTTAGCATTTTTGATATACTCAATACACATGTTTTTTGTTCCCATTGCAGAGTTCTTTAGAATGAGCCATTCCTCAAATTTTTCCATTGAGCCGTTTCGGAGATACAGAGGGGCAAATTTGAAGGTGTTTTACAAGATGGCGCCCATACCACGTGACCTATGACGTCGTCTTTAGCATTTAAAAATTCTACGAGCCTAGCCGATCATTTGATGAAAATTTCCTGTCAATCCGTCCAGCGGTTGCTGAGAAACTTAATTATGAAGTTTTCGGAGGTGCAAAATAGCGTGGAAGAATAATAAGAAAAACTCTAGCAGTAATAATAGCTTACTCTCCATTTCATGGAGAGTAAACCTAATAATAATACATTTATTTTATATAGCGCTTTTCAAGAGGCCCAAAGACGCTTTGACAGAGTACAAAAAACAAGTGCAAAAAGACAAAAATAAATAGGTAAATAATCAAAGCAAAAGGAAGGAGAAGGACAGGAGATAGTCAGGGGTTAAATGTTAAATGCAGTGTTGAACAGGTGGGTCTTGAGTGATGTTTTGAATGTGGTGAGTGAGGAGGACTCTCTGATGGTGTGAGGTAGTGAGTTCCAGAGGGTGGGAGCAGCGATGGAGAAGGCCCTATCCCCCCAGGATCTGAATTTGGTCTGGATGGGGTGGGACAGGAGGTTGGCGCCAGCAGAGTGAAGGTTTCGGGTGGGAGTGTGTCTGGAGAGGAGGCCAGTCAGGTAGGATGGGGCCAGGTTATGGAGGGCTTTGTAGGGCAAGAGGAGGATTTTGTACTGGATTCTCTGGGGGATGGGGAGCCAGTGAAGCTTATAAAGGACGGGGGTGATGTGGTCACGGGTCCGGGAATGGGTGAGTAGACGGGCAGCGGAGTTCTGAATGTATTGGAGTTTATTGATGATTATTGAGGGTGAACCATAGAGAAGGCTGTTGCAGTAGTCCAGACAGGAGGTGATGAAGGCGTGGATGAGGGTTTCTGCAGCCGAGGAGGAGAGGGATGGACGGAGACAGGCGATGTTTTTCAGGTGAAAGAAGGCTGTCTTTGTGATTTGTTTAGTGTATTTGTCGAAGGAGAGGGTTTGGTCAAAGATGATGCCAAGATTCCGGATGTGAGGGGAGGTGGATATTGGGAAACCGTCAAGGTTGAGGGCGAAGTTATGGGTGGATTTGGTGAGCGTTTTTGGGCCAATGATGATTATTTCAGATTTATCATAGTTAAGTTTGAGGAAGTTGATTTGAAGCCAGGATTTTATTTCAGTGATGGTTTGTCAGGATAGAGTGGGTGGCGGTGGAGATTGACTTGGTGGAGATGAAAAGCTGGATGTCATCGGTGAAGCAGTGGAATTGGAGACCATGACGGTGGATTAAGTGACCAAGGGGGGACAGGTACAGGATGAAGAGGAGGAGGCCGAGAACTGAACCTTGGGGGACACCTTGGGGGAGGGGAGCAGTGGGAGATTTGCAAGTATTGATGGAGATGAACTGGCGTTTGTCAGAGGTAAGATTTGATCCAAGAGAGGGCAGTGCCGGTCATGTTAAAGGTGGTTTCAAGTCGGGTGAGGAGGATGGTGTGATTGATGGTGTCAAAGGCGGCGCTGAGGTCGAGGAGGATGAGAATGTTGAGGTTGCCGGCATCAGAGGAGAGGAGAGGAGAAGGTCGTTGGTGATTTTGAGGAGCAGTTTCAGTACAGTGGTTGGAGCGGAATCCCGATTGGAATGTTTCATACAGCTTATTGGCAGAGAGGTGATGTTTGAGTTGAGTGGCTACAGCGCGTTCCAAAACTTTTGACAGAAAGGGTCGGTTGTAGATGGGTCTGAAGTTATTTAGGGTGTCAGGGTTGAGTCCAGGTTTTTTCAGAATGGGGGTAACAAGAATTAATAAAATAGATGTCTCGTCGTGTTGTGGAATGTTGTGCGTCTTATCTGTCTATGTCGTCCAGGCCCCAAGCTCGTGTCCGGACGCGGCTCCGGTTGGTGCGAACCACTCGGGTGTTGGCTCGAACACCCCTCGGCGCGTCCGAGCGATCGCTCGTCAGCACTCCAACCGCAAGCCTCGCTCGTCGTTCGTATGCGAACGCAGGGGAGGAGAATCGTCGGTGCTGGTCTCTCTGCCAAAGTTCAAAGGCAAGAACAGGTCCAGCACGAAGGGACAGTCAAGGGAAGGCAAGAGGGAAAGAAAAGAGGTAAAAATGCCGGCGAGCGAGCAGTTTTACTCGCGGTCTTCTAACGTCACTGGCGCTTTTTCCTCCACCCAGCGAGTCGCTTGTTGCATCCTCCTTCGCGCCCTCCACACCGACTGGCCGAATGTTCGTGCCTTCCGCACTGATTGGCCGAGGTGTCATCGGTCGGTGGCCAATCAGTGTGTCGCTCCTTCACCTTCCTGAATCTTCTCACCGCGTTGGTGTCCTCTCATTGGCCGAGCACTTGGCGCCCTGCTCCTTGTTCGCCCTTCCCCCCTGTCAATCAAGAGCCCTCTGAGTGTGGCTATTGCCTGCCTTGCACGATGTTTGTCGCCATGGTGGCGTAATGCGCGGCCGCTGCCTGTTGGTCTTTCCGGTCAGTTCTTATGGTCAGTCATTGTAAGTGGGGGGGGGGGGGGGGGGGATTTAATCAATGTGTGCACTAAGGGCCTATCTAAGTGTCTATAAGAGTGCGTTGCCATACGGGACAAAGGGTAGATCACAGGTTTCACATACAATGGAGTCTTATCCTTATCCCCTAGGACTATTTATCACCGGATCATCCTCTATGATCACAGGTACACTCTTACCCCCGACAAACCGCCTAAACACATAACTTATTACAGGTGAGATTCTCTAGCACGACAGACGGAGCATGATACCTATACAGATCTACCTAAATCTATATATGCCTACCCCAAAATTCATAACAATATCATGAGAAGATACCATGAAGAATGGGGGATGACCTGAGATGGTGGTGAACAGCTGTCTTGAAGCCCTGGAGGGAAGAATGGGACTGAACAGACTGGGAAAGTTGGTTCCACGGGTGAGAGAAAATAGGAACAAATGAGTGGAGGTGAGCAGTTAGCCTGGATTTTGGAAGTTTAAGTAGAAGAGGTTTACTGGAACACCAGGTGAACCCTGCAGAATCCTGAGAGAGGCAATCGCAGAGGGCGCAAGACCACAGAGGAAATGGTGGAATACAGAGAGGCCACCAACCTGTCTGCGACGCAAAAGTAACAGGCCGAGACACAGATTTGTCGCGGGAGATCAAATTGATTTTGAGGGTCTTACTCCACCATGCTGTGAATGAAGACCTTGTAGGTCAATAAAAGTTTGGATGTGCCAAGGAAGGAGTTTGCACGACGAAGGAAACTCAGTTGGCAGCTGGCTTTGGAGGCCATCTTGGAAATATGGTCTGCCCAAGAAAGATCTTGCGTGATGGTAAGGCCGAAAAGTTTGAGTGACTTAACCTCTTCAATTCGGTTATTTGGAAAGTAGATGGGAGGGTTTGCCAGACGGTCCTTTTGGAGATACCGGTGAACGTGTGGGATTTGTTGGCTTTACCGCACTTGGTGGAGCGCAAACCTCGGCCGGAATAAACAGCTTATGCTTTGTATCCCATTGATAGACTGGATGTGCAACCAGATCTTCACCAACATCGAATCGGTTCGTACTTGACACACACGCTACCTTGAATGGATTGGATACAAGGAAATATCAGTTAATACACGGAAATGTAAAGAAGAGATGCCAATTGTACCATCCTTCCTGCACCACAGGCACCACATGCCAACTTCATCGCAAACTACAAGTGGCACTAGCTACATAGCTACAGTTATAGAGCTTACCCAAAGTATGGAGTTTGACCAGATTGTCAGTACAAAATGAAAATGGCCTATTCTTTTCAAACCATACCCTGGAATCTTGTACTTCCACAACGTAGGTGTAGCATGGAATGATTTGTCATGCAGCGCCCTCTGCAGGAACAGTCGTAATCGTTTTATCGAATTCCAAATAATCAAATGCTGAGTGCAGTAAACTGTATGTGGTTCCGAGCACCGGTTTCAGCGTTATAAAGTACACAGTCCGACAGAGCTTGTGAAATGAACACATGCATTTGTACACAGTCTGATAAACTACACGGTCTCATCTTCCTTGGATCTTAAATAAATTACACAGTCCGACATAGCTTGGCAAACTAATACACGCAAACACTTCGGCCCAAAAGCTAAAGTACACAGTCTCATCTTCCTTGAATCTTAAATAAATTACACAGTCCGACATAGCTTGGCAAACTAATACACGCAAACACTTCGGCCCGAAAGCTAAAGTACACAGTCTCATCTTCCTTGAATCTTAAATAAATTACACAGTCCGACATAGCTTGGCAAACTAATACACGCAAACACTTCGGCCCGAAAGCTAAAGTACACAGTCTCATCTTCCTTGAATCTTAAATAAATTACACAGTCCGACATAGCTTGGCAAACTAATACACGCAAACACTTCGGCCCGAAAGCTAAAGTACACAGTCTCATCTTCCTTGAATCTTAAATAAATTACACAGTCCGACATAGCTTGGCAAACTAATACACGCAAACACTTCGGCCCGAAAGCTAAAGTACACAGTCTCATCTTCCTTGAATCTTAAATAAATTACACAGTCCGACATAGCTTGGCAAACTAATACACGCAAACACTTCGGCCCGAAAGCTAAAGTACACAGTCTCATCTTCCTTGAATCTTAAATAAATTACACAGTCCGACATAGCTTGGCAAACTAATACACGCAAACATTTCGGCCCGAAAGCTAAAGTACACAGTCTCATCTTCCTTGAATCTTAAATAAATTACACAGTCCGACATAGCTTGGCAAACTAATACACGCAAACACTTCGGCCCGAAAGCTAAAGTACACAGTCTCATCTTCCTTGAATCTTAAATAAATTACACAGTCCGACATAGCTTGGCAAACTAATACACGCAAACACTTCGGCCCGAAAGCTAAAGTACACAGTCTCATCTTCCTTGAATCTTAAATAAATTACACAGTCCGACATAGCTTGGCAAACTAATACACGCAAACACTTCGGCCCGAAAGCTAAAGTACACAGTCAAAAAGGCATACGACGAAAATATTAATTTTTAAGGAAATTCTTTCTATGTATGTGTGTGTGTATGTATGTGTGTGCGTGCATGTATGTGTATATGTGTATGTATGTGTGTATGTGTGCATGTGTAGGTATGTATGTATGTATGTATGTATGTATGTGTGTGTGTGCGTATGTGTGTATGTACAGTGCATTCACAAAGTATTCAGACCCCTTCACTTTTTTCACATTTTGTATGTTGCAGCCTTATGCTGAAATCGTTTAAATTCATTTTTTCCCTCATCAATCTGCACTCAATACCCCATAATGACAAAGAGAAAACAGGATTTTAGGAAGTTTTGCAAATTTATTAAAAAGAAAAAAATGAGGAATTTAACCTTTTGACCTTGCCCCAAGGGTGGTGCCAAAAATGATATCGTTATTGCATCTTCATTCCATGTGGTGATCGGAACTACTAAGTTTGGTGAATGAATTTCTGCCCAACTGTTTAGATTTTTTTGTATACTTGGTCGAGGCTCGTGTAAGAGCTAACACATATAATATGTTGTCACATTCACTGGGGAATGAAGATGGAGTGAGGACATCTGACGGGTGGCCGATCGAGCTTACCTCCGAGGCGTTCAGTCAAACTATGGCGGATCTTCTTTACACGCGAGGAAACGGAGAGTGACGAACTTACCTGGACGGCTGGGTGGGGCACGCTGTTCCCGAAACACTAACAAATAAACGGGGCAGGACAAGGAATAAAAATTCAACAATAAGACAGGTTTAATAAAATATAAATGCCAGGGACAAGAATTGCACGGTAAACTAAAAATCCTAATCAGGACGTCCCCATACAGACTCGTATACAGACACAGGGGAAAATAACTGAAAGTAAATATTGTGTCTGTGAGGTGTGGTTGCCTGCACTCCGCCAGCGTGTCCCACGGGTCCCCGAGTCCGTCGGCGGGAACCCACGCCTTGGCGCGAAGTCGTGTACCAAGCCAGCCGCCGACGGCGAAGCAAAACGGCCCATGCTCCCTCCTGCTCGGCCGCACCAAGCCGCGATGCTCCTACCAGGCACACACGGCACCACTCACCACCGCCACTCGCCGGCACCAAGGAGAGAGAGAGAGTGCATGACCTGCGACCGCCCGTATTTCCTGAATGTCTCAAAACAAGAAGCCGCAAGGACGTCGAACGCTCGTGGTCAAAGCCGGAACAAGAAAAGGAGAGATGTACGACTGCACGCTATGAACATCGACACTAGAAGAATAATATGTGCCTGTTCATACTGGATGTCGAACCCCACGCACAAGACCCAGGGAAGAGAGGTCTTATGAAAGCCAATGTCCAGAATGAAGAAAAATGACGGGGAACGTCTTTTTGTCCCTCGTTCTAGAATGTTCTATGATGACGTCTGCGCACACTCCAATAAGCGGCCGCCATAACATCGCTCTATGGCCGTCCTGACCAATCGTTCTTCGGGGCGTGGCCTCCCGGCCACTTGCCGGCCTTTGTGATGACCCGGTCGGTGGTATCATTGGTGGTTCTCTAATGTTCTGGTTCCGGTTGTTTGATTTGGTGTTTACTTTAGTGGCGGAGTGCACGGCTGGTGTGGTGTGTGTCATAATGAACAAAGGAAAAATCACAGAGGTCATTTACATACAGGGGATTTAGCCTTCACCCCTACCTAATTAACATAGCCCCACCCGTCGCCGTGGGGACAAAGATACGCTCTTACCGGACACAGTGAGCTGACTTAAGTTACATGAGGGTGTCTTCTTCTTCAGTACAGTCAGAGCACACTACCTGTACAATCCTACATGGCCCGAAGGTATTTCATTGCCTACCCCACACAAATGTAACAATAGAATAAAGGGAGCTGGAGACAAGCGGGGGATGAGAGAGGGAAGCACAACAACAGTAGAGAACAGAGACATCAGGAGATCTGTGGAAGGGAGAGGGCTGGAGCGGGATACACTGGATAAACAAGATGGACACCACAAGGAATTTCAAGAATGAAGTCGGAGATTTAAAGAGGTGGATTTGGGGTGTATTAACAGGGGTAGAAAAGATCAAGGTTTTGGATGGGGGAAGTTAAGGGATGGTGATGAACAGCTGTCTTTAAGACCTGGAGGGAGGAGAGGGACTGAAGCGCATGTGGGAGTTTCTTCCAGAGGTGGAAGAAAAGAGGAATGAAAGAGTGAAGGTGAGCAGAGAGTCTTGAATTTGGTAATTTCACCCAAAGAGGGCTGCTGGCAGATGTTGTGTGTCCTGAAGGAATATTTGGGGAACAGAGCACAGAGAGAGCTGGTGGTAGCTAGGCCGGAGAGGAGTCGGTAGAAGACAGAAAGACCACCTACCTGTCTGCGGTGAGTGAGTTAAAGGCCCTCCGAATCAGCTTCATCACGGGAGATTCCAATGATACAGATATGTGGTGAGGAGCTCAGAAGTGCCCAGAAAAGACCGCATTACGGAGGATGCCCAGTCGTCGACTGGCTTTGGAGGCCAGCTTGGAAATGTGGTTTTCCCAGGAAAGATCATGGCAGATAGTGAGACCCAAAATCTTGAGTGACAGAACTTCTTGGAGAGGATTATTCAGAAAGTGGATGGGAGGGTTGTCCAGTCGGTCTTTTCGGAGAGACATCGTAAGAGTGTGAGATTTGTCAGTATTGAAAGACATGTTCCACTTGTTTGTGCAGTTTGTGATTTTTTTTCCAGGTCTGCCAAGAGTGATGAGGCTGCGGCCTGCCGGTCTACGTTTTGGGAAACGTGATGGCGTGATGGACGGACAGAAAGACAGATTTCATTACAATACTCACCTGGAACAAAAAATGTTTATGGGAGGTATTAACATCGCTCGGGTTCGTCCGTCAGTCAGGGAATCAGGCAGGCAGTATGTAAACACTCAGAACTTATACAAAACTACACACACTCTTTTTTGTATACCAAGTGGAGGCTCGTGTAAGAGCTAAAACCCGAAACCTTCATTTTGATGAACTTGTCACAACCTTCACCACCCATGATGTACCAACGTTTGTTCACAGCATTAAAAAAAAAAATTAGGGGTTTGACCCCCATAATAGGTATTTACTTTCTTCTCCGTTACACATTTTGTGGGTCATCCCTGCCTACGAGCTGTTCCCTGGTTTTACCAGGTGAGCCCAGGGGCTTTGCCCCTATTTTTTTTCAAAAATCGCAGGGATAATAAAATAAAACAAATGATATGCTCCTGTTTTGAATTTTATGTCAAAATAAGCATAGTTCTGTGCAATAAGCCAAAGAGCAATCCCGCTGTGCTAGATTAACCAAAGCATCATCATTCCTCATGGCAAAGGCAGGCAACGACATCCGAGTGGAGAATTGGATTTCCGATTCACGGAATGGGTGACATTTCATGGTGAGGTGCCTCGTGATTTATCAGTCACTTCAGCCACAGACTCTGAAGAGCCAGCCAGAGCTCGAGCACACATTCACAAAGTCATTTGTGGAGGGATCTGGATGGTTTTCACCTGCAGCCACCAGAGCCTACAAATTGAGGCGGATTGCGACATGCCCAGCACATCAATGGGCATCCGCGGCAAGATGCTGACAAAAAATATTGCAATCGACTCGCTCCATGTGTGTACAGTATTCGAGATTGAAGACTAAATCAGGACAACTAAAAGTGTAGTTTTTATGGTATTCATGATAGAGGCTCATGGAAGAGATAGAGCCGAATGGCACTGAGCAAAATGGAATGTGGGGAACACCAATAACAGAGTGGAAATGAGAGTGAGATCAAGTAGAAGGACACATGGGAGTGAACAGGCTGAATGAAACACAGCAAGAAGAGAAAGGAGAAAGCGGGGAGAAAACAGAAAAGGTACAAACCGACTGACAACGCACAAACTAAAAGGTGAGGGAGAAAGGAGGAGAAATCACAATATCCGGGAAAAGCAGAGTGTTTGGGAATGGGGTCATTTTGGGGAAAAAGATATTGTCGTGCGATTGCCCCTCGGTTAAGACCGGGAATCGCGGATGGCCAAAACGAGCTTTAATGGAGGCGTTTCCCAATTGATGGCGGACAAATACACGAGCCGAGATGAACTATGCCGACTTACCTTCACGGCCGCAGGCGTCTTCAACCTGAAATCAATAAATCAAACCAAAAACGGAATTTCGAATGTACAAAAGGAATATTTATTACGGACCCGAGAACAAGGAAACGCGACGGAAGAAACTAAATTCTAAATTGGGACGTCCCCACACCAGACTTCAGATAAACAACACAGGAATAATAATAATAATAATACATTTATTTTATATAGCGCTTTTCAAGAAGCCCAAAGACGCTTTGACAGAGTACAAAAAACAAGTGCAAAAAGACACAAATAAATAGGTAAATAATCAAAGCAAAAGGAAGGAGAAGGACAGGAGATAGTCAGGGGTTAAATGTTAAATGCAGTGTTGAACAGGTGGGTCTTGAGTGATGTTTTGAATGTGGTGAGTGAGGAGGAGTCTCTGATGGTGTGAGGTAGTGAGTTCCAGAGGGTGGGAGCAGCGATGGAGAAGGCCCTATCCCCCCAGGATCTGAATTTGGTCTGGATGGGGGGGGGGGGACAGGAGGTTGGCGCCAGCAGAGCGAAGGTTTCGGGTGGGAGTGTGTCTGGAGAGGAGGCCAGTCAGGTAGGATGGGGCCAGGTTATGGAGGGCTTTGTAGGTCAAGAGGAGGATTTTGTACTGGATTCTCTGGGGGATGGGGAGCCAGTGAAGCTTATAAAGGACGGGGGTGATGTGGTCACGAGTCCGGGAATGGGTGAGTAGACGGGCAGCGGAGTTCTGAATGTATTGGAGTTTATTGATGATTATTGAGGGTGAACCATAGAGAAGGCTGTTGCAGTAGTCCAGACAGGAGGTGATGAAGGCGTGGATGAGGGTTTCTGCAGCCGAGGAGGAGAGGGATGGACGGAGACAGGCGATGTTTTTCAGGTGAAAGAAGGCTGTCTTTGTGATTTGTTTAGTGTATTTGTCGAAGGAGAGGGTTTGGTCAAAGATGATGCCAAGATTCCGGATGTGAGGGGAGGTGTATATTGGGAAACCGTCAATGTTGAGGGCGAAGTTATGGGTGGATTTGGTGAGCGTTTTTGGGCCAATGATGATTATTTCAGATTTATCATAGTTAAGTTTGAGGAAGTTGATTTGAAGCCAGGATTTTATTTCAGTGATGGTTTGTCAGGATAGAGTGGGTGGCGGTGGAGATTGACTTGGTGGAGATGAAAAGCTGGATGTCATCGGTGAAGCAGTGGAATTGGAGACCATGACGGTGGATTAAGTGACCAAGGGGGGACAGGTACAGGATGAAGAGGAGGAGGCCGCGAACTGAACCTTGGGGGACACCTTGGGGGAGGGGAGCAGTGGGAGATTTGCAAGTATTGATGGAGATGAACTGGCGTTTGTCAGAGGTAAGATTTGATCCAAGAGAGGGCAGTGCCGGTCATGTTAAAGGTGGTTTCAAGTCGGGTGAGGAGGATGGTGTGATTGATGGTGTCAAAGGCGGCGCTGAGGTCGAGGAGGATGAGAATGTTGAGGTTGCCGGCATCAGAGGAGAGGAGAAGGTCGTTGGTGATTTTGAGGAGAGCAGTTTCAGTACAGTGGTTGGAGCGGAATCCCGATTGGAATGTTTCATACAGCTTATTGGCAGAGAGGTGATGTTTGAGTTGAGTGGCTACAGCGCGTTCCAAAACTTTTGACAGAATGGGTCGGTTGTAGATGGGTCTGAAGTTATTTAGGGTGTCAGGGTTGAGTCCAGGTTTTTTCAGAATGGGGGTAACAAGAATTAATAAAATAGATGTCTCGTCGTGTTGTGGAATGTTGTGCGTCTTATCTGTCTATGTCGTCCAGGCCCCAAGCTCGTGTCCGGACGCGGCTCCGGTTGGTGCGAACCACTCGGGTGTTGGCGCGAACACCCCTCGGCGCGTCCGAGCGATCGCTCATCAGCACTCCAACCGCAAGCCTCGCTCGTCGTTCGTATGCGAACGCAGGGGAGGAGAATCGTCGGTGCTGGTCTCTCCGCCAAAGTTCAAAGGCAAGAACAGGTCCAGCACGAAGGGACAGTCAAGGGAAGGCAAGAGGGAAAGAAAAGAGCTAAAAATGCCGGCGAGCGAGCGGTTTTACTCGCGGTCTTCTAACGTCACTGGCGCTTTTTCCTCCACCCAGCGAGTCGCTTGTTGCAAAATTCCCCAAATTACCCCAAAATTCATAACAATATCATGAGAAGATACCATGAAGAATGGGGGATGACCTGAGATGGTGGTGAACAGCTGTCTTGAAGCCCTGGAGGGAAGAATGGGACTGAACAGACTGGGAAAGTTGGTTCCATGGGTGAGAGAAAATAGGAACAAATGAGTGGAGGTGAGCAGTTAGCCTGGATTTTGGAAGTTTAAGTAGAAGAGGTTTACTGGAACACCAGGTGAACCCTGCAGAATCCTGAGAGAGGCAATCGCAGAGGGCGCAAGACCACAGAGGAAATGGTGGAATACAGAGAGGCCACCAACCTGTCTGCGACGCAAAAGTAACAGGCCGAGACACAGATTTGTCGCGGGAGATCAAATTGATTTTGAGGGTCTTACTCCACCATGCTGTGAATGAAGACCTTGTAGGTCAATAAAAGTTTGGATGTGCCAAGGAAGGAGTTTCCACGACGAAGGAAACTCAGTTGGCGGCTGGCTTTGGAGGCCATCTTGGAAATATGGTCTGCCCAAGAAAGATCTTGCGTGATGGTAAGGCCGAAAAGTTTGAGTGACTTAACCTCTTCAATTCGGTTATTTGGAAAGTAGATGGGAGGGTTTGCCAGACGGTCCTTTTGGAGAGACCGGTGAACGTGTGGGATTTGTTGGCTTTACCGCACTTGGTGGAGCGCAAACCTCGGCCGGAATAAACAGCTTACGCTTTGTATCCCATTGATAGACTGGATGTGCAACCAGATCTTCACCAACATCGAATCGGTTCGTACTTGACACACACGCAACCTTGAATGGATTGGATACAAGGAAATATCAGTTAATACACGGAAATGTAAAGAAGAGATGCCAATTGTACCATCCTTCCTGCACCACAGGCACCACATGCCAACTTCATCGCAAACTACAAGTGGCACTAGCTACATAGCTACAGTTATAGAGCTTACCCAAAGTATGGAGTTTGACCAGATTGTCAGTACAAAATGAAAATGGCCTATTCTTTTCAAACCATACCCTGGAATCTTGTACTTCCACAACGTAGGTGTAGCATGGAATGATTTGTCATGCAGCGCCCTCTGCAGGAACAGTCGTAATCGTTTTATCGAATTCCAAATAATCAAATGTTGAGTGCAGTAAACTGTATGTGGTTCCGAGCACCGGTTTCAGCGTTATAAAGTACACAGTCCGACAGAGCTTGTGAAATGAACACATGCATTTGTACACAGTCTGATAAACTACACAGTCTCATCTTCCTTGGATCTTAAATAAATTACACAGTCCGACATAGCTTGGCAAACTAATACACGCAAACACTTCGGACCGAAAGCTAAAGTACACAGTCTCATCTTCCTTGAATCTTAAATAAATTACACAGTCCGACATAGCTTGGCAAACTAATACACGCAAACACTTCGGCCCGAAAGCTAAAGTACACAGTCTCATCTTCCTTGAATCTTAAATAAATTACACAGTCCGACATAGCTTGGCAAACTAATACACGCAAACACTTCGGCCCGAAAGCTAAAGTACACAGTCTCATCTTCCTTGAATCTTAAATAAATTACACAGTCCGACATAGCTTGGCAAACTAATACACGCAAACACTTCGGCCCGAAAGCTAAAGTACACAGTCTCATCTTCCTTGAATCTTAAATAAATTACACAGTCCGACATAGCTTGGCAAACTAATACACGCAAACACTTCGGCCCGAAAGCTAAAGTACACAGTCTCATCTTCCTTGAATCTTAAATAAATTACACAGTCCGACATAGCTTGGCAAACTAATACACGCAAACACTTCGGCCCGAAAGCTAAAGTACACAGTCTCATCTTCCTTGAATCTTAAATAAATTACACAGTCCGACATAGCTTGGCAAACTAATACACGCAAACACTTCGGCCCGAAAGCTAAAGTACACAGTCTCATCTTCCTTGAATCTTAAATAAATTACACAGTCCGACATAGCTTGGCAAACTAATACACGCAAACACTTCGGCCCGAAAGCTAAAGTACACAGTCTCATCTTCCTTGAATCTTAAATAAATTACACAGTCCGACATAGCTTGGCAAACTAATACACGCAAACACTTCGGCCCGAAAGCTAAAGTACACAGTCTCATCTTCCTTGAATCTTAAATAAATTACACAGTCCGACATAGCTTGGCAAACTAATACACGCAAACATTTCGGCCCGAAAGCTAAAGTACACAGTCTCATCTTCCTTGAATCTTAAATAAATTACACAGTCCGACATAGCTTGGCAAACTAATACACGCAAACACTTCGGCCCGAAAGCTAAAGTACACAGTCTCATCTTCCTTGAATCTTAAATAAATTACACAGTCCGACATAGCTTGGCAAACTAATACACGCAAACACTTCGGCCCGAAAGCTAAAGTACACAGTCTCATCTTCCTTGAATCTTAAATAAATTACACAGTCCGACATAGCTTGGCAAACTAATACACGCAAACACTTCGGCCCGAAAGCTAAAGTACACAGTCAAAAAGGCATACGACGAAAATATTAATTTTTAAGGAAATTCTTTCTATGTATGTGTGTGTGTATGTATGTGTGTGCGTGCATGTATGTGTATATGTGTATGTATGTGTGTATGTGTGCATGTGTGTAGTATGTGTAGGTATGTATGTATGTATGTATGTATGTGTGTGTGTGCGTATGTGTGTATGTACAGTGCATTCACAAAGTATTCAGACCCCTTCACTTTTTTCACATTTTGTTATGTTGCAGCCTTATGCTGAAATCGTTTAAATTCATTTTTTCCCTCATCAATCTGCACTCAATACCCCATAATGACAAAGAGAAAACAGGATTTTAGAAAGTTTTGCAAATTTATTAAAAAGAAAAAAATGAAATATCACATTGACATAAGTATTCATACCCTTTGCCTTGACAATTGAAATTTAGCTCAGGTGCCTCCCATTTCTCTTGATCATCTTTGAGGTGTTTCTACACCTTGATTGGAGTCCACCTGTGGTAAATTCAATTGATTGGACATGATTTGGAAAGGCACACACCTGTCTATATAAGGTCTCACAGTTGACAATGCATATCAGAGCAAAAACCAAGCCATGAGGTCGAAGGAACTGCCTGCAGAGCTCAGAGGCAGGATTGTGTCGAGGCACAGATCTGGGGAAGCTACAAAAAACTTTCTGCTCCAATGAAGGTTCCCAAGAGCACAGTGGCCTCCATAATTATTAAATGGAAGAAGTTTGGAACAACCAGGACTCTTCCTAGAGCTGGCCGCCTGGCCAAACTGAGCAATCGGGGGAGAAGGGCTTTGGTAATAGAGGTGACCAAAAACCCGATGGTCACTCTGGCTGAGCTCCAGAGATCCTGTGTGGAGATGGGAGAAACTTCCAGGACAACCATCACTGCAACACTCCACCGATCTGGGCTTTATGGCAGAGTGGCCAGACGGAAGGCTCTCCTCAGTGAAAGACACATGAAAACCCGACTTGGAGTTTGCATAAAAGCACCTAAAGGACTCTCAGACTGTGAGAAACAAAATTCTGTGGGGATTCATGTGTCTTTCACTGAGGAAATGCAGCGCTCAATGTCCTGGCTTCCAGTGGTTTTATTATTTAATGAGTGTTTAAATGTGGGATTCTAGCTCTATGTGTCTATGGTGTGGTGCCAAAAGGGACACAGTAAATAAATTACAGGGGTAACGACATACAAGGGATAATTACCCATAATCCCTTAGATAATGAACATACCCCACTCCTCGTAATGGGGAGGACAATACACTTAATCCGAACACACGGTCTACAGGATCCCTACTGAAAGTACATGGAGGTGGTTCTTCTTCTTTGCAAGAGTCGGAGCACACTAATTTATGCAAATCTACCTGCACTAAGGTATCCCTACCCCCTACAAACATAACACAACCCACCCCCTCCCCCACCCACCCCGGAACCATATCCTCCACAAGGTTCATTGCAGGCGCGACCATCCCCAGTCTTAACACTTACCGACTCAAACTTAATTAACCTATGAAATAAATGAGGAGGGCTGTGGGAAGTAAGCCGTAGCTACTTATCTATTCTCCTTAACGTTCTACCCCCTTAAGCAAAAATTCACATTTCAAATATTTACAATCGTTCCTAGCTCCTGGGGAGGAAGAGAAAAGCAGCAACACACAAAGACCTATCTTAACCACAAAACTTCTCAACCATTGCAACTCCCCTCCCCCCCCCCCCCCCCACCCTTTGAACTCTTGGTCCCCTGACAGCCAAACAGCTCCCTACGCTATCATCCTGCCGGGGGAGTCTCCACACCAGGCTCCGTCGCCTCAGGCTTCCACACAGCCTCACGGGTCGCCAAGGGCCTCCATGCCGCAGGCGCCCAAACAGACCCGACCCCGACGGGCTCCCAATTTCCAGACACCACTGGCTGCCAGGGGCAATTACCGCAGAGCAGGCCGCAGTCACCGCTCCTCCAGAGCTTGATCCAAACCTATGGACACACACACCTTCCCCACCCACAAAATCCACAATAACATTTCCTCCTCCACTGCCATTCAATTCTCAACCACATATTTCCATGAAAAGATGTCACAAAAAGATACTGCCATGGCCTGCTTATATGTGAAATCCCGATTCACATTTCAAATTTCCAAACACATAACTCAATCATAATTCAATCTCCAACCTCATGACCACACAAAAACACAAAACCTCTACACATAAACAAATGCCACCCACAAGACACTTTGTGGCTCACATTCCAATCGCCTCACCGGCCATGCCATCACTCTCACCCTCCCCCCATTCCAAATTACTCATGTCCCAATTTAAATTAGCAAGTCCTGAAACCTGGGACAGTAAACATCAAGGCCTTAGTATACCTCTACCTTGATGTGTAGGTATCTAAAGGTTGGTCGGGTCCAAGAGTGCCATTCACACTACAAAATCCCAAAATTTATCCTATGGGACAAACCAAATTTCACCAAATTTCATATTATCAGCTGAACTGGCAAGTATGTGGATCCGCCTCCTCTGGTGACCTTTACTACACTACTACATGTGGCTACGACAGCTCCGCCCCTCTACCGTGCAAGGGCCATTTGAGCAGTATACAGAGCAAACACCAATCTACAAGTTGAGCAGATGAAACGCCAACATGGCCAATGAGTGTCCATAAGGGTGCGACCCACCATCCGTCCATCGGCCCCCCCTGCGAGGAACACGGCTGCACTAGCCCCAGCTGGCCAATGTGGTGAGCACCTGCTGCCAACTCTACCATTCCCAAAACATCGGACCTGGGAGGTAACGGTCGCAGTGTGTGGCATCCACATCACGTCCACTGCACCTCTCACATCCCACAGTCTACACAACTGCAGCCCCCAGTGCCCACCCACACTTGACCATGCCAAGGTCTAGCCGACAGCCAGGCTTCACCAGGAGACTCATCCCAGAGAACATGGTCCACACACCTCAGACACCCACAGCACTACGTTGACCTCCAGACTACCCAACTACATCCTCACAAACCCGCGTCCCAAATATCGGCACCGTCGCCCCCGTAGCCAGTTGAAGGCTGTGTCCTGCTACTCTATCAATTTTATCCCAGCCTCCAATACTTTGGTCTCACACACCTGGATCAATAATGGTGCCACTGTACAGTGTCCACCAAGCCCCACAAAATTCACCCTTAAATTTGCATTTACCACTCAGATTACCCACGTCAATTATTGTTCACAATTCAATCATTTCACCAAAGAAGGGTGCTTCTCCATACACCTGCCAGCCGAACATGACCCTGTATGCTCAGCTCGTTACAAATTCCCGATTACTCCATCCCATGGCTCTCTACCCAAGCCGAGAGTCCACAAATCATAACGGATTGTAGTGAAATCGTATTCGTACTGAACCCGGGGTGATGCTCGCTGCTCGTTGACACCGCTAGGGGCGTGACTATAAGACCCGCTGCTGCAGACGGTGCTCCGAGACTTCTCCTGTGACACGTTACATCTGGTAGACTCGCTAACGGTACGCCAGCATAGAATATCCAGCTTGCTTGCATTGAATGTTATGAATGGTCCCATGTGATGCCACATCGTATACTTATTGCATTTCCTGCATTACAGGATGATGTCATGATCTAAATCTATCTATAATTCCAGTAATCTCTGTGTGTTTGTTTGTTTGTACGTTTGTACGTTTGTTTGTCTGTGACCGCTGTTTCTCGACAACCACGGGTCCGATATACTTTAAACTTGCCAGGTATATTGCTGGGGACCCGAGGATGTGCCTTTTCAAGGTTTCATATTAATCGGACAATTACTTACCGAGCTATGTCCAAAAAACGATTCAACCAATCAGAGAGCAGCGAGCTATCGCGTGTGCCGAACGTGGCGGACACACTCTGCCTCGGATGGCACATTTGAGAGCGTATTCATTTATTTCACGTTTGCAAACTATGTTGGCGCTATGTTGGCGTTAAACTATGTTTTAAAACTAATAAAAACCCCGGGGGGATTGTCACTGTACTCGCAAGCCGTTCGCCGTTCGCTTTGGCGTTGCGAATGGACCAAAACATTTCATGCACCAAACCATTTCATGTAAAGCGTTCGCCGTTCGCTTTGGCGTTGCGAATGGACCAAAACATTTCATGGACCAAACCATTTCATGTAAATAGAGGGGGGGATATAATTTTAGATATAGATATAGTACGGGCATGCCCTAGTGATCTAAATGGAATTAAACCACAAGTTGGACTAAAGTTGTGTGGACCTGATTGGTTTTCCACAACACTTAATTCCATTTATATCTACCGACATGGCTGGCAACAAGACGCTGGCGGTTGCCGTATTCTGCGCCGACCCGCAAGCCCCGGATGGTGGCTTGCAACTGAAGCACTGGCTCAGAACATTGGAGAATCATTTCGAGGAGCCTGAGACCGCGCCGACGGCTGCCGCGAAGCTAGCAACGCTTCATTCAAAAATCGACTACAAGGTGTACAATTCCATCGCTCAATTCGCGACGTATGACCTCTCGATCGCGGAGCTCAAATGGCTGTACATAAAGGAAAAAAGCCCGGTGTATGCACGATATTTGCTGCTAACGCGACGTCAGCAACCCAACGAGGCGATGGACCACTATGCCCAGGAGCTCCGGCAGCTCTTGCTGGACAGCATCAAGGAGCCACGGACTCCTGCGCAGTCTCAGGATGATCTTCTTTTAGATGCCTTTATTGCAGGGGTCTCCTCCCAGGAACTACGGTTCAAGCTCCTAGAGAAGACCGACCTGACCTTCACTACGGCACTCGAGCAAGGGAAAGTATACACCGAAGCGCGGATGCAATCGAACACCTATGATCGCACGCGCCTCTTGGCGGGCACTACACTACACGCCCGGCCGGAGAGTGCTACCGCCGAGGACGCGGACCTGCTCGCGGAACTCCGGGATGCTCCCGAGGAAGACCCAGTCCTGACGGCTGCTGCTACGGCTAGACCCAAGGCCTTACGTGGGGCCGCATGCTTTTTCTGTGGGGGGCCACGCCATGCCCGGCCCGTGTGTCCGGCACGAGACGCTATATGCCATTTGTGCTCGCAAAAGGGACATTACGCGAAAGTGTGCAGGAAAACGGCACGTGGCTCACGGCTCATTGAATCGCGCGGTCATGGTCGCGCAGTCGCGGCGACCTTGAATGGGCTCATTGCGGAGCCTGCGAGCCGAGCCCGAAACCCGGTGCCTTACCCGTCTTCGAAGGGGAGGGCCCCTCTCTGCGGGCCCCTGGGCGCTCAGACGTCCTTGGCGGGCGTCACCGGACAGCCACCACAGTTTCATCCTCAATCGGGCACGAAGTACGTGTCCTTGACCAAACTCCGGGCCACGCAAGGGGCTTTGAAGCCTCGCCAAGCCCCAGCGGAACGTTCTCCTCGTGTCGTCCACGAGCTAACGGTGGCCCTCACCCCGGAAAAGGCGATTTCGAATACTACAGAGGCCTTTTCCTGCCAAACGTGTCAAAAGGCGTTTTCAAATACTACGGAGGCCTTTTCCCGTCAGAATTGTCAGATTTTGAATCGCGAAACACCGGAATGCTTGGGAAAGCCCTCTGATGGCATTAATGGATTCCCCATGGACAACGCATACTCCGGCCACGACCGCAAAACTGCTGCTGGCATAGGATCCACCCGCGAGGCTTGTCCGACCCATTCGGGGGGTTCAGTCCCACTCCCAGCAGCCTCGTCTGGCCTGGCTCAAGCCCTTATTCCCCTCATGGTCGAAGGCCATTGTGTTCGGGCCTTGGTGGATACAGGGTCTACGGATAGTTTTATCGACCAGCGACTTGTGCTCAGGCATGGATGGCGGATCTGGAGGTCTATGAGACGGATCTTCATGGCTTCCCAGGGGCTTCGACTCAGCACGAAGGGGGAATGCCGATTGAAACTCGTGCTAAAGGGATGGGTTTTTCCTGATGTACACCTTATGGTTTTACCCGCTTTATGTGCTGATATTCTGTTAGGACACGATTTTCTTAAGCTGCATGGACGTCTGGTAATGGAGTTTGGTGGGCCTGACACGCTTGTTGTGGGGGCGGACGACGCGCTTGCGGTGTGCGCCCTAGCGCAAATGGACATCCAGCCGCTTTCGCTGTTCCCCAATCTAACCTCAGACTGTACCCCTGTCGCGGTGAAATCACGGCGCTACTCTCGCGCAGACATGCAATTCATTGCGGACGAAACGGCTCAGCTCTTGAAAGACGGCATCATAGAACCTAGCAGGTCGCCGTGGCGCGCCCAGGTCTTGGTGGTGCGCAGCGAGGCCCACCGCAGACGCATGGTAATCGACTATTCCCAAACGATTAACCGCTTTACACAGCTGGATGCCTACCCCCTTCCGGGGATGGACGCGCTGGTGCAACAGGTGTCCCAGTATTCGGTCTATAGCACTCTCGATCTCCGTAGTGCGTACCACCAGATCCCTATCTCTAGGGCGGATCGTATCTATACCGCTTTTGAGTCGGGGCAGCGGTTGTACCAATTTACGCGATTGCCTTTTGGGGTAACGAACGGGGTCTCTTGTTTCCAGAGGGCCATGGATGACCTCATTGCGCGGGAGCACTTAACCGATGTTTTCGTCTACCTCGATAATCTTACGGTTTGTGGATATGACCAAGGGCACCATGATGCTAATCTGAAGCGCTTCCTTGAGGTCGCGCAGAGGTATCACTTAACTATGAACGAGGATAAGTGCCAATACTCCCTACGCACGATAGATCTTCTGGGGTACACCGTGACCCATGGCTCTGTCGCTCCGGATAAGGAGCGTCTGCGACCTTTGCTCGACATGGCCCCTCCCTGTGATCGGGCGTCCCTGAAGCACGCCCTCGGGCTATTCGCCCATTACTCCAAATGGGTGCAAAATTTCTCCGCGAAACTTCGCCCCCTCGTGGCCTGCGACACCTTCCCACTGAGTCCGGCCGCATTGGCGGCCTTTGAAGGCCTTAAGGCCGACATCGCCCGAGCCGCCGTGGCGACAATCGACGAGAGCGGCTCTTTCGTCCTCGAAAGTTACGCCTCGGTCAGGCCATCGCGGCGACCCTCTCCCAAGGGGGGCGTCACGTGGCTTTCTTTTCACGGACTCTTACCACCGCTGAGCGGAGACACTCGTCCGTCGAAAAGGAAGCGTATGCGATCGTCGAGTCTATTTGGCAATGGCGCCCGTACTTACTCGGGCGGTGCTTCCAAATCATCACGGACCAGCAAAGCGTTGCGTTCATGTACGACACCTTACACGCCCAGCGCATTAAGAATGAGAAAATCACTCGCTGGCGTATCGAACTCGCCGACTTCTGTTACACCATCAAATATCGCCCGGGGAAGGATAACCGGGCCGCCGATGCCTTATCACGACCGGCTACATGCGCGGGTATCACCTCTTTGGAGGGCCTACGGGTGCTGCATGCCACTGCGGGCCATCCCGGCATAACGCGTTTCGCTCATTTTGTGCGGCGTGGCAATTCTCCCAAACTCGATTGACGATATCCGCCGTATCTGTCGCGACTGCGCTATCTGCGCGGAAATCAAACCGCGTTTCTATAACCCTCCCATGGGGACTCTGGTTAAGGCTACGCGACCGTGGGAACGCTTGGCGATGGATTTCAAGGGCCCATTGCCGGTGTCGAGCGGCTCTCGCTATCTGCTCACTATCGTCGATGAGTACTCGCGATTCCCCTTTGCTTATACGTGCGCGGACATGACTGCTGCCACGGTGATGCGATGCTTACAGAACTTGTTCTCAATGTTCGGGTACCCGGCCTATGTCCATACCGACCGGGGTGCGGTCTTCTTGTCTCAGGAGGTGCGCGGCTATCTGCTCCAAAATAACATTGCTTCTAGTTACACCACGCCGTACAGACCCCAGGCTAATGGGCAGATCGAACGCTTCAACGGGATTATCTGGAGGGCCGTCATGCTCAACCTCCGGACCCTCGGCCGGAGCCTCGATAAATGGGCTTCGTCGCTACCTGCGGCGTTGAACTCGATCAGGGCTCTCCTGTGTACGGCAACCAACCAAACTCCCCACGAGCGACTTTTCCACCACCCCAGGAGCACGGGGTGTATACGGTCTTTGCCCAGTTGGCTCGCTGGGCCCGGGCCGGCCTACCTTAAACGGGCGGTTCGCGCGAGCAAGTACGACCCCCTAGTGGACAAAGTGCAGATTCTCCAGGCTAATCCTGAGCATGCTCGTGTGATGACGACTGATGGCCGTGAGACTACTGTCTCCGTCCGTCACCTTGCCCCATGCGGGGTCGCCGACCTGAGTAGGGAATCGGATGGACCGACCGAACCCATCTATGAGACTATGGCCTCTCCCGACGCTCCCATCGCCGAAGGTCTACCGACTCTCCCCTCGCCGGGTCTACCTGGGCCCGACGACTTGGAGTTACCCCCTTCGTCACCCGACCCTGATGGCGCCTCCGACGCCGGGGACACAGGGATACGTGATGCCGTACCCGGGGAATTTCGGACGCGTGCTGGCAGAGCAATTCGCCGCCCGGCCCGATACGGTTGGGTCGACTGATGTTCTGCACCCTGTTCGTGCTGACGCTCGCTCGCTTCTAGCCGCACCGCCGTATAATTCTGACGGGGGGGGGGGGGGGGGGGGAGAATGTAGTGAAATCGTATTCGTACTGAACCCGGGGTGACGCTCGCTGCTCGTTGACACCGCTAGGGGCGTGACTATAAGACCCGCTGCTGCGGATGGTGCACCGAGACTTCTCCTGTGACACATTACATCTGGTAGACTCGCTAACGGTACGCCAGCATAGAATATCCAGCTTGCTTGCATTGAATGTTATGAATGGTCCCATGTGATGCCACATCATATACTTATTGCATTTCCTGCATTACAGGATGATGTCATGATCTAAATGGAATTAAACCACAAGTTGGACTAAAGTTGTGTGGACCTGATTGGTTTTCC
Organism: Myxine glutinosa; assembly: GCF_964187855.1. Classification (NCBI taxonomy): domain Eukaryota; kingdom Metazoa; phylum Chordata; class Myxini; order Myxiniformes; family Myxinidae; genus Myxine; species Myxine glutinosa. The sequence continues at coordinate 90,235,434 of NC_136271.1, forward strand.
ACAACACGGATCATCTGTGGAAGGTCATTCTGACACCATCACATCCCACAGATGCCCCAATGGTTGTCCAGTAGGCTATCGCATTCCTGTCCATGTGGATTTACCTGCGTCCATAGACCATCACAGCAAGGCAGGTCACCACATACTGGCTGTCCCAGAGTCTCAGGGAGAGGCTGCCATGCCGCATGCCCGGGCGGTCACAACATCAGACCCATGTTGGCCGTCCGTGGTGCCGCCACCAAAGCGCGGCCCACAACACCTTCCCCTCGTGGTCCTCATAATACACCATCCCAGGTACCTGTGAGAAACCACCTCGGACTTCCCGGAGGTCTTAACCCCTACCAGGGTCTGGTGACCCTGCCGGCCCGAGACACACCCTCGGGCGGCTCCCCGATGGACAAGGGATGCCACACTCCACCAGACCCCCTGTGGGGCCCAGGCCATACCATGACACCCATGGTCGGACCCCACGTCCAAATCTCGCCAGCACAGCCCCCCAGCTGGCTGGCATAACCAAATTTTGAAAGGGGCAACTATTCCCCGAGGCTGACCCCAATGACCTCTCCTGGTCCAAATTCCACAGCCCAGGGACAAACGCAGTTATTCCCCAACTGATTGGCTTCATCACATAGCCGGTACGTGTCTGGCCATTCCTCTTGGTGGCCCCCATGATTAAATAGATAAGCAGACACGTATCGAGGGGCGATCCCTGGTCAGGTCAACCACCTCATCTTCAGGTAAACGGTACTTAGACGGAGGATCCGGGGAGAGGTCTGGTCGACTGATTGGCATTTGTGATTGACTAGCAACCTGCCGGACTGAAGTCGAACCCCAGGGCCATAACATGTTTGGGGTCAAGAGTGTTATTTGTACCTGGGGCGTGCTTTATGCACCCTAAAAATTAAAGTAGCAAGTTAATCGAAGTTTTGTTTTAATATTTGTTCGGACTATGGCAGATCGCCATGGGCAGATTCCAGTGGGCCATGGAGTTGTAAATATAGATGGAAAGTTAATGATCCAGGACCCAAATGAAATAGTAATGAAGGTTGAGGAGGAGGCAGTCATAGGGGTGGAGGATAACCACCACCATAACAGGTAAACCATATATTACAACCTAGGGATGTTACTTTAATCCCCCAACTTCTCTAAAGACACAACCTAGGGATGTTACTTTAATCCCCCAACTTCTCTAAAGACACAACCTAGGGATGTTACTTTAATCCCCCAACTTCTCTAAAGACACACAACTATAACAGGTAAACCATATATTACAACCTCAAGATGTTACTTTAATCCCCCAACTTCTCTAAAGACACACAACTATAACAGGTAAACCATATATTACAACCTCAAGATGTTACTTTAATCCCCCAACTTCTCTAAAGATGCACAACGATAACAGGCCAACCATATATTACAACCTATGGATGTTACTTTAATTCTCCAACTTCTCTAAAGACACACAACTATAACAGGTAAACCATATATTACAACCTAGGGATGTTACTTTAATCCCCCAACTTCTTTAAAGACACACAACTATAACAGGTAAACCATATATTGATGTTCATTTAATTCCACAACTGCAATTATTTTTTTTTTTTTTTTTTTTTTTTTGTATACAAGATCGAGGCTCGTGAAAGAGCGAACATTAATCAATTTATACATTAATTAGGTGGGAGAGAAAATCCGCTTTATATTTCCTCTCTTTGCTTTGTGGCCTTGGCTCTATTGAAGTGGATAAAATAGGTTTTTATCTTTGATTCCCATTGCCAATGAATATTTCTTATTCGGGATTGTTGAACTCCGCTGCCCGTCTACTCACACATTCCTGGACCCGTGACCACATCACCCCCGTCCTTTACAAGCTTCACTGGCTCCCCATCTCCCAGAGAATCCAGTACAAAATCCTCCTCTTGACCTACAAAGCCCTCCAAAACCTGGCCCCATCCTACCTGGCTGACCTCCTCTCCAGACACACTCCCATCCGCAACCTCCGCTCTGCTGGTACCAACCTCCTGACCCCCCCCCCCCATCCGGACCAAATTCAGATCCTGGGGGGACAGGGCCTTCTCCATCGCTGCTCCCACCCTCTGGAACTCACTACCTCACACCATCAGAGACTCCTCCTCACTCACCACATTCAAAACATCACTAAAGACCCACCTGTTCAGCACTGCATTCAACATTCAACCCACAGCATTTAACCCCTGACTATCACTTCTCCTTCTCCCTCCTTTTGCTTTAAATATTTCCCTATTGATTCTTGTCTTTTTGCAATTGTTGTTTCCATGTTTTGTTATGCATTATGTTTTTCACTCTGTCAAAGCGCCTTTGGGCTTCATGAAAAGCGCTATACAAAATAAATGAATTATTATTATTATTATTATTGTTCTATAAAATGTTCTAATTTGAAATGAGTATTTCCCCCAAAAATGAAATGAATACTTTTTCAGGCATTAGCTGCTGGGGGATCAATCTTGCACATCCTGCCATAAGTGCTTTTGCCATCCCGATCTGATCAAGGCATCTGGGAACCAACAAGTCCTGAAGGTGATTTCCACCAGTAAGTCACCTCTCCATGTCAGAGTGCTTCAAATCAACCCATCGGAAACTGATATTCTGAAAACGCATCTTTGGTGTTGGAATTCAATGAACAGCCCTTTTAATGTCAGAACCTGTTGAAATTGATCAAAGCCAAGATGGTCGAGTTCATTCTAAAAACCAAGAGTAGATGTCTACCTCCATATGCAGCACGAAGCGCTGGGTATTTGGCTGGTTTTGCTGCTGTGCCCCTGATACAGTGCCCTCTGGTGGTTAGGGCAGGAATTTGTAATTTGCTCATGGGGTGCCGGCGATGGCTCGCCTACTTTGTGTGGGACACCGTAGGTATCTTTAACAAATGTTGGCAGACGGGACGTCCGGTCTAAGATCCATCCGAGGGTGATGAATCACGCTGCCTGTGAAGCACTGGGATGACAGTTTATAACTGGGCCGGGATTCAAACCCAGGCTCACAGAGGCAAGTGTGTGTACCTCTAGGGTCTAGGCCATTTTGCCATTATAAGAATAGACCAATTTGGATTTTCCATCCTCGACCCCCCCCCCACTTGTCCAGCCTCCTTTTCTTCCCCATGCATAGGCCTACATAAGTAATAGATAGGCCATTAACATTGTGCAAAGTCTAGAGAGTTCATCGAATACCTTACCCCATGTAGTGTTGAGAAATAGGACATGGTAAGGATCTTTTAAAATCTTTTTAAAGGCGTTTTGCCCTAAACAAACAGTGCTCGGTGGCGCCATATTTATTTGAATGCTGAATCTCAGTTATTCTGCCCTCAGGGCATGAGAAAGGGTAAGTTTTCTTCCGAGTACTCAAAAATATATTTTTGAAAGTGCCAACAAGTTTATTTGTATTATACAGTGTTCAAGTGTATAATTAAATTGAAACACAATAAAGGTTTTATAGGTTGTAGAAAAAAAAAGGAAAACCCTTTTTTCGGAAGTTTATTTACCGCCATTGATGTAGCGTCTTCTACACCTCTTTATTTAACACTTTACATTAGTGATTCATGCCTGTTGGTTATGTCATGTATGACGTCTTTACAAACATTGTTTCCTGTTTGGAATGATTTTCAATTTTGTTTAACTGCCCGACAGGCAGACAGACTAAAAGATATTACCTTACTTCTCTATTCATGCACGCTTGGGATGAAATGCCGTACAATTTGGCAAATTCAGAGCCAAAGTACCGCTAAACTGCAAGTTCATGTTTCAATTCACATCCAGATTTCTTGTTCTACAGTACAGTATTCAAAATATAACATTCATTTAAAATTAAGTAGTTCATGATCATGGACTGACATCTGTAGAGAGACTGAGAGATAAAGTGACCCAGTTGCTTAACCTCACTTTTTGCTTCGCAAACGTGGGGTAGTGAAAGATCCGCCATTTTTATATTTCGATTATATTCTGCCATATGTAAAACCTGCCATACCTTCTCTCAATCATGGAAATAAATACAGTGTTGAAGTTTTTTTTTCTTTGATCCAATATGGCTGCCAGACCACATGAGCGATGGCATCATAATGAAATGGAAAACCAAATACTGCATTGGAGTCATCAGAAGGAACCCGAATAAGCAAAGAGCAAAGATTTGAGTTATCAGGTGGAACCTGGATAGGATTCGGGTTTCAGCCGCTACTCCACAACCCTCAAAGCCATCCAGGCGCAGCCAAGTGCCAAATTTATATTCTCTAATATAGTTGTTGTGTAGATTACGCCCAATAAATTTCAAACTGATCAGACTAAGCGTTGTCCCTGGCGAATTATGATGTCATAATGAAGGTACCAATGACGTCATCGTTAACGACACTTATTCGCCATGCGGAGTTCTTTACAATGAGCCATGTTTCAATTTTTTCAATGGAGCGGTTTCGAAGATATAGAGGTGCAACGTCTTTCAGTTTTTCCAATATGGTGTCTGTACCTTGAGACCTATGATGTCATAATTATCATGAACTATTCTACAGGAGGAGGCACTCCTATGTTAAAAATGTTGTGTCTATCAGACCAACAGTTGCAGAGAAAAAAAAATCATGCTGTTCGGATGAAATGTTATACTTGTCAAAGTATGATGTCATAACAAAGGCACCGATGACATCATCATTAACATGTGTTATTCCCCATGGGGAGTACTTCACAATGAGCCTTGTTTATTTTTTTCCCATGGAGCGGTTTCAGAGATATAGAGGTGCAATGTTTTTCCAAGATGTTGCCCATATCACGTGATGTATGACATCATAATTATCATTAAAATATTGTCGCATCCCCGGGGTTAACACCCCAAGAGGACGAATGACCGAAACGAGCTTTAACTCCGAGGAGTATTTTGAACTTGGTTGGATAATTATCTTTTCACGTGCGCGGGAAGGTTCGAAGTCTTACCGGATCGGACAGCGGACACTGGGTTAATCCGAACCCACAAACAAAGAAACGAAACAAGACAAGAAATTGAAAATCAACAACTAATGATTTAATGAAAATAATGCAAGCACAATAAAAATGTTGAGGTAAAAACTAATAGTAATAGGCTATGGTGAGGGACCCTCCATGCGGACTCAATTACAGACATAGGGAGAAATAAATGAAAATAAAATGATTTGGTAATCGACCGGCACTCAGCTTTGCAGTTGTACCGAGGACTTGTCGACATTTGTAGCCTCCAAACCACCACACGGAAGCACACAAAATGGCGTGGAGTCGCGCTCCTTAATGTCCAAATGTGAGGTACTTCTCGCTATGGTGAATGCCCCAAACCTCTCTCGTTCAGTCTCTTTCCACAAGCGCACAGGAGCAAAAGATGCGCCACCGCCCAAGACCAAGCCAGAACAAAGAGAAAATGCTACCGCCTCCAACGAACGCCAGGACCAGAAGAAGCGAAATGTGACTGCCTCCAACAAATGCCAGGAGCAGAGAGCAACCAAGATGGCGAGATGGCATCTTCTTCCTCCAGCTCTCCAATGTTCAACAACTGACGTCACACTCTGTCCAATCACCGAGCGCTACTCAATCATACCATCGCACATCCAACAATCACGAAGGCCGGGGCGTGGCCTCCTCATTACGAGTCGTCTGAGGGCGGAGTCTAATCTCCGTTCGGAATGTTTGGATGATGTTGTTCCCTTTGCCGATCGGCAAATGCTGTTTCTGTCGCACCTGGCGGCGTGGTGAGCGAATGAGTCCATAACATTGCTGTCGCTTTTACTGTACCCTCGATTTCCTGGCTGGCCGAATGTAATAAAACCGAATGGAAGACCACAGGAGGCAAATTACACACTCGGGAATTAATCTTTAAGCCCTAGAATGAATTAGCACAAAGCCACGCCGCTTATGGCGACATGCAAACGCTCTTACCCGGACAGACGGCCTACTCACGTACATCGAGATGGCTTATTCGCAGCATACGGAGCATTCTAAACCTACACGATTCGAACTTTCCTAAGGTATTTCTTTGTTTACCCCCACAAACGTACCAATATTCTACAGGAGGAGGTGCTCCTATGGTGAACATTTCGTGTCAATCGAACCAAGAATTGCAGAGAAAAAAATTCATATCGATTGAATCAAGCATTGTACTTGTCGAATTATAATTTCATAATTAAAGTACCAATGACATCATCATTAACATATATTATTCCACATGCGGAGTACTTCACAACGCACCATGTTTCAATTTTTTCCATGGAGCGGTTTCGGAGATATAGAGGTGCAACGTTTTTCGATTTTTCCAAGATGGTGCTTGTAACCTATGACGTCATAATTATCATTTAAAATTACTACAGGAAGAGGCACTGCTATGGTTAAAATTTTGTGTCCATTAGACTAACAGTTGCTGAGAATTTTTTTTTTCATACTGATCAAATCAAGCGTTGTACTTTTCTAATTATGACGTCATAATGAAGACAACAATGACATCATCATGAACATATCTTATTCCCCATGGGGAGTACTTTTTATATTTATTTTGGAGGCTCCAGGCACGGACTATATAGCCCTCATCGAGGCCAGGCCTTAAATAAAAGAGAAGAAAAGTGTCGGATGAAAAGTGTGTGATGTTTGTTTGCGAGAAAGAGAGGTTGAAGCTAGTCTGGTATCTATAGTTTGAGTGAGACAGAAAGTAAGACCAGCAATCCTGACATGGAGAGTGTAAGATGGTTCTGGGCACCACTTTGGCGCACCGAAGTCAGGACGGTAGTACTACCCTGGGCGGTTGTTGGCTACAACCTACTACCTCAGATTGACAATGAGCCTTGTTTAAATTTTTTCCGTTGAACGGTTTTGGAGATATAGAGGTGTGACGTTTTTACAAGATGGCGTCCGTATTATGTGACCTATGCCATCATAATTATGAATAAAACATTATACAGGTGGCAGCGCTCCTGTGGTTAAATTTCGTGTCAATCGAACCAACGGTTGCCGAGAAAATGAATTTTAAAGATGCAAACACGTACGCCACACGTCATACGCAACTGAATGCCTAACCCTGCTTTTCACTTTGCGAGCGCAGGGTAAATATTCTCAAGCATAAGAAGACAAAATCTGTCTGGCGAGATTGGTTAGTCGGAGAGGTTGGTTTGTCGAGGAGGAGGTTCACAGGAACTGCTGAATTATATCTGCCTGCTCTGTGGATTGAAGAATTTTCCTGTCAGTTTTTACTTAATCCCTGAATTACAAAGCAGCTGGAAGTCACTTTCCTCGAAAAGTATCCTTAATGGGTGGGATACAGCCTCTAAATCTGAAAAGTTTGAACTATTTGGGATTCATCTATACTCTATAGTCTATAGCCTCCAGGTCTGGGCATAAGGTGGAAGGTAAATTTTCCTGATCATCGAGGTTCAACTGTCAATATTTTTGACCTTTATGTAATGCATATGTACCAAAGTTTTTTTAACGCACCGTTATTGATTGGATCATAAAAAGTAAGTGTAGGTCTGATCATATTGTTACGTGAAAGAGAGGCGGGGCAGAGGGGGGGGGATCCATAGGTAGATTGCTTTAAGAATAGCATGGGCCATGTGATTGCGTAGGCTGGATTTTAACCCTCTTATAGCCATTTCTCCCGAGGTATTTCGTGTTGTAAATCATGCACTGAGAAGGCAGTGAGTGTTACCTTTAAGACAATATAGAGTAAGATTGTATAGTGTAAAACCTCCTGTGAAAGGCGAGGCCAGGTGAGGACTTGGCATTTCACAAAGGCTATGTGCTTTTAAAGGACTAGGGCATGCCCGTACTATATACAGACTTGGCATTTAATATGGAATATTTATTTTTTCTTGACTTGGGTTTACTTTCTTAACTCAGTATATCAATCTAGTGAGTTTCTTTTACACTTTGGTGATTTATTTGTTAAAAGAACCATGTCACTGATTGTCTGTCACAGCAAGAAGTCAACAACAGGATTATATCACAGGTGGCGTGGCAAAATGTACGGACAGGTGCATTTGATGATTGGCTTCACAGTCGGGTATGCAAGGGTTGTTGCGTTCTGTATTAGTGGAAAACGACTGCTGCACGTCTCCAAAAGTTATTGCCGCTTCCTGTGGAGATGGTCCGTCAACTCGACAATGCTGTTTGTCATGGAGTGGTGGCTTTACGAAATTACGGCATGAAACAGCGTGCTATTGCTCGGCAGTATGGCATCACTCAAGGTCAGGTGTCAAAGATCCTGAAACGAAATGCTCAGAGGGGTGTCCCTACTCCAACACCGAGGCCAGGACGTCCCCACAGAACCACAAGGAGGGATGATCGCCAGCTGCACCGGTTAATTCCGCAATGGCCGTACCAAGTCAGCTAATCGGCTTAGGGCTGAGTGGCAGCAACTGACAAATGTGCCTGTATCCAGAAGGCTAGTCAACCAACGACTGGTTCATGCAGGCTATCGTGCCAGGCGTCCCCTGAGAAAGCCACGCCTGACCAGACAACACCGCCAGCGCCGATTGCAGTGGGCCAGAGAGCACCGTCAATGGCAGCCAGGACACTGGAATCACGTGATCTTCAGTGACGAGTCTAGATTTCTGGTCTATCGTCAAGATGGCCACGTCCGAGTGCGCAGACAAGTGCATGAAGCCTACAACAAAGATTGTATAGTGCCAAGAGTCCAAGCTGGAGGTGGTGGGGTGACCGTTTGGGCTGCTTTTCATGCAGGGGGCAAAACTGACCTGGTTGTTCTGAATGGAAACCTGAACCAGTTCAAACACAGTGCCATTCTGGAAGAAACATTGCTTCCATTTGCTCGTGCAGCCTTTCGAGGAAACTTTGTCTTCCATGATGACAATGCACGGCCTCATCGTGCTCGCATGATCCAACACTTTCTTGCTGACCGTGGTGTAGAGCATATGGAGTGGCCTGCCATGTCCCCGGATATGAATCCGATAGAGAACTTGTGGGCAGAATTAACGCGTCAAATTGACCACTTGGACCAGCAGCCGACCTCTGTGCGTGAATTGCAGCAGGCTATTGTCACTGCATGGCAAGCGATTCCTGTCCAAACCTTGGCAAATCTCGTGAACAGCATGCCTCAACGTGTACGTGCTCTCCTGAATGCTCGTGGGGGTTACACGAATTACTGAACTGTAATTTTACTGTCCGTAATCCCAGTCGTAATTTAACTTTTGTTTTTGTTAAAAAAATTTTTGGCTAATGTGCAAAATCAAGACATACTTCTGGAAAACGTACAAAAGTTTAACACAGTACTGTCCATGAATTGAGTTCGATATCAGTTTACATCACTTTCAAGGATCAATTTATTTGTTTCGAAATGTCAAATGTGGTTTTTGTTTCTTTTAAAGGTCACATTAACAAAATCTAGAATAATTTCAACATAATTCCAATGAACTTTTGGTTCTAAGACATCTTGAAAAGTAAGTTCACCCCCACAAAAAAAATATTCCATATTAAATGCCAAGTCTGTATATATCTAAAATTATACCCCCCCCCCTATATTTACATGAAATGGTTTGGTCCAAAGCGAACGGCTTGCGAGTACGGTGACAATCCCCCCCCCCTCTATTTACATGCAATGGTTTGGTCCAAAGCGAACGGCTTGCGGAGTTTGGTAAAGAAATCGCCATAGCTCGGTAACTACTTGTCCGATTAATTAAAAACCTTGAAAAGGCACATCCTCGGGTCCCCAGCAATATACCTGGCAAGTTTCAAGTATATCGGACCGGTAGTTGTCGAGAAACAGCGGTCGCATACACACACACACACACACACACACACACACACACACACACACACACACACACAGAGATTAGTGGAATTATAGATAGATAACCGCATGGACTGTTTGGCTGGTGCACCACAAGCCATGGTGGCGAGGTGAGCCGTGTAGCCCTGGTAGGGGGCTGAACGCTTTTTGCTGAGAATCCGAGTTGTGGTAATGGATGGCCCAGAAGGTGGTAATGCTTACAAACTGCGGACGGCCAATAATGGGACCTGCTGCCTGCCAAGGTGGACCCAGAGATCGCAAAGGCTGTGACCCTGCTTGAAAGATCAGTTGGAGTTGGGTATTGGACCTGAAAGGAGGAAGACGTCCCTCATTTTACTTGGCTGTCATTATCTTCCCTCCACCTTGTCGCTCCTCATTGCCCTGTGCCCCAGTGACCTGCCCATCACCAGCTTTGTGTCTACCGCAAGTTTTCGCCTGCCCCTTTGTTCAAGGAATGTGAAAATCTGGTATTTCAGCACCATTAAGGGGTTAGGCTTTATTTCGTTATTTTGAAAATCCATTTTTGTGTCCCATAATCCCTCTTCGTGTTTGTCGACCGCTTGGTTCATTGAGTTGGTTGATGGCTTTGATTTTGTTTCTCAGGGTGAGATGTGTTTTCAGGATAAGCCTTGTTCTATGCAGGAATTCCTTGGTAATTGTTTTGCGCATTTGTTTGTGACATATTTGGTGGCCATCTTGTACTCCGAGGTATTTGTATAATGGTTCGCTGTCGAGCTTCTGTATTGTTGCATTTAGGTCGATTTTTATGTTCCTTGAGATGTCTCTACAACTTGATTGGAGTCCACCTGTGGCCAATTCAATTGATTCGACATGATTTAGAAAGCAGCACACCTTTCTATATTTAAGGTCCCACAGTTGACAGTGCATGTCAAAGCAGAAACTCTACCATGAAATCCAAGGAACTGACGTAGAACGCCAAGATAGAAGTGTGAGGAGGCATAGATCTGGGGAAGGGTATAAAACAATTTCCAGTGTGTTGAAAGTTCCCAATATTCCTAGAGTTAACCGTCCGACAAAACTGAGCGATCGGGCAAGCGGTACCTTGGTCAGGGAGGTGACCAATAACCCAATGACAACTCTGACAGATCTACAGAGTACCTTGGCTGAGATTGGAGAACCTACCGGAAGGACAACAGTATCTGCAGCACTTCACAAATCAAGGCTTTATTGGAGAGTGGCCAGACGGAAGCCATTCTTGAGAAAAAGTCACATGACAGCACGCCTGAAGTTTGCAAAAAGGCACGTGAAAGACTCAGATCATGAGGCAAAATATTCTGTGGTCTGATGAGACGAAAATTTTACTCATTGGCCTGAATTCAAAGCGCTATGTCTGGCAGAAACCGAGCACAGCTCATCACCCATTTAACACCATCCCGACCGTGAAGCATGGTGATGGCAGCATCATGCTATGGGGATGCTTTTCAGAAGCAGGGACTGGGAGACTTGTAAGGGCAGAGGGAACAATGAATGGAGCCAAATACAGTCAAATCCTCGAGGAGAACCTGCTTCAGAGTACAAAATACCTTTGACTGTGGCGAAGATTTACCTTCCAAAAGGAGAATGACCCCGAGCATATGGCCAAAGGATGGCTTCAGAACAAAAATCTGAAAGTCCTTCAGTGGCCCAGCCAAATCCCAGACTTGAATCCTATTAGGAATCTGTGAAAGACTTGAAGATTGCTATTCATTGACACTCCCCATCGAACTTGGCAGAGCTTGAACAAATCTGCAAGGCAGAATGAGAGAAACTTGCCAAACCCAGATGTGCAAAGGTGAATACTTATGCAAATTAGATATTTCTGTATTTCATTTTTACTTATTTTGTAAAAACTTCTAAAACAAAATTACACTTTAACATTATGGGGTATTATGTGTGAGAAAGTTTCTATATTTAATCAATTTTAAATTCAGGCTGCAACACAGCAAATTGTGAAAAAGTTAAGGGGTGTGAATACTTTCTGAAGGCACTGTATATCCATCCATACACACATACATACATACATACATACATACATACATACATACATACATGCATCCATGCATCCACACATACATACATACACACATAATTACATACATACATACACAAACACACATACATAAACACACACATACAGTACATACATACATAAACATACATACATACATACACAAACATACATACATACATACATACATACGCACATACATACATATACAAATACACACATACATACACACATACATACACACTGTTACGGCCTTCCATACATATTGTTACATACAGTCACGTGAAAAAGTAAGTGCACCCCATGTAAAGTTTTGACTTTTTCAACATATTTCAACATACAGCTATTTGATCTTCATTTCAACAATATTGATAGATAAAGGTGATATAATATAACACATATCATGAAACATTTACATTTTGTAGTCCATTGTATAATTTAAATAAACATCAATGCAAATTTCGCATGTGGAAAAAGTAAATACACCCTTGGCTCTAATAGGTGGTATTGCCCCCTTTGGCAGAAACAACCTCAACTAGGCATTTCTTATAACTGTCTACCAGTCTCTGACATCGACTGGGAGAAATTTTTGCCCACTCCTCCATGCAGAATTCTTTCAGCTGTGCGATGTTTGAGGGGTTTCTTGCATGCACAGCTCATTTCAAATCCCCCCACAACATCTCGATTTGATTTAGATCCGGGCTTTGACTTGGCCATTCCAGAACTCTCCATTTCTTTCTTTTCAGCCATTCATTGGTGGATTTACTGGTATGTTTAGGGTCATTGTCATGTTGCAAGGTCCACCTTCGGTTGAGCTTCAACTTCTCCGACAGATGGCCTCACATTATCCTCAAGCACCCTCTGGTACAATGAAGAATTCATAGTGGATTCTATGATGGTGAGCTGCCCAGGCCCTGATGCAGCAAAGCTGCCCCAAACCATAATATTTCCACCACCATGCTTTACAGTTGGTATCAGATTATTGTGGTCAAATGCTGTCTTTGGTTTTCGCCAAACATGTCTTCTGGTACTGTGGCCAAATAGCTCTACTTTTGACTCATCTGTCCAGAGCACATTGTTCCAGAAGTGCTGGTCTTTGCCTAGGTGTTCATTGGCAAACTTTAGTCTTGCCCTGATGTTCTTTCTGGAGAGCAAAGGTTTCCTCCTGGCACACGTCACCTCCCATGTAGATCAAATTTGTGCAGCCTCTTTCTTATGGTAGACTCGTGCACTTTGACATCAACAGTGGCAAGAGCTACCTGCAGGTCCCGTGATGACATTCTGGGGTTCTTAGAGACTTCTTTCAGCATCTTGCGGTCTGCTCTCGGGCTGAACTTGCTGGGGCGGCCTGGCCTGAACAAGTTGGCAGTTGTTTGGAATCTTCTCCACTTGTAGATGATCTTCCGGACAGTCGAATGATTGATTTCAAATTGTTTGGAGATCTTTTTAAATTCCTTGCCAGACTCGTAGGCATCTATAACCTTCTTTCTGAAGGCCTCAGAGAGCTCTTTTGATCTAGGCATGGTGACGCCGCACACTTCAACAACAAAGAGCAAACCAAACTAAATGTCTGAGGTTTAAATAAGACAGGTTCCTCCAAGATCCTCTCTAACGATGTTCTAATCATTTGCACCTGAGCTGGTGCACCAGATTCTAATTTTAGGTATTTGAAGTAATGATAAATATAGGGGTGTACTTACTTTTTCCACATGCGAAATTTGCATTTATGTTTATTTAAATTATACAATGGACTCCAAAATGTAAATGTTTCATGATATTTGTTATATTATATCACCTTTATCTATCAATATTGTTGAAATAAAGATCAAATAGCTGTATGTTGAAATATGTTGATAAAATCAAAACTTTACACGGGGTGTACTTACTTTTTCACGTGACTGTAAGTTATAAAACTGAGAAAACTATTATAGCTTGCTCTACAAAACCTTAACTCATTATAGATACCAATGTAACTTTGTGCATCACAAATTTTATTTTTACAATTATGACTTGCATTGGCTGTCATTGCCTATGACCTCATAAACTTTAAACATCTTCTCCAGAACTGCTGAACAGATCAATGCAAAATTTTACAAATACGATTGTTTAGCCATGGGGATAAAAGTTTGCAAAAAAAGTCATCGGTCACGTGGTTTGGCGGACATATTATATTTGTAAATAAAACCTTTAAAATCTACTTCTCCTAAACCACTCATTCGATCGATACAAAACTTGAAACATATTTTTACATGCCAATGCTAGAAAAATATTTGCAAACTATGATGTCATCAGTCATGTGGTTTGGCCGCCATCTTGAATTTAAGCAAAAAAATTAATAATCTTTTCTGGAGAACCGCTTAACAGATCAATGCAAAATGTCATACATATGAACAAGTATGGATGGGGGAAGAACATATGCAAACTATGACATCATCAGTCATGTGGATTGGCCGCCATCTTTCATTTAAGCAATAAATGAAATCATCTTTTCCAGAGTACCGATTAACAGATCAATGCTTGCCCTGTTTGCCCTGTTCAAGTGACTCGTGGTTGTCCCTCAAGGCCCTCTCCCCGTTGGTATCTTTGTGAATATAAGACTGTTCTTCACGGTTCTGTTTAAATATGTTTAAACTTTCCCCTGCAGTGTTTTATTCAGTGGTTTATTACAACACGCTGTTTTTCTTCCTATTTAAAAGGCTCTTTTCCATTTCCTCTTCAACTCATTCCATTTCAAAAAAATATTCAATCTCTTATAATTCTTTCTCACTACATGCTCTAAATTCTCATTCATTCCACCCCTCCTCCATCGTTCTTAAACGGATCGCTAACTTGAAAATCACAATAAACCGAAATTGTTATAAATGTTCGTCTTTCATTAATCATCCACTTTCTAAACTCCCCCCTTGCCAATCCCCTCCAAATCTCCCCCCTTGCCCCTCCCCTCAAAATCTCCTCCCTTGCCCCTCCCCTCCTAAACTCCCCCCTTGCCCCCTCCCCTCCTAAACTCCCCCCTTGCCCCTCCCCTCCAAATCTCCCCCCTTGCCCCGCCCCTCCAAATTTTCCCCCTTGCCCTTCCCCTCCTAAACCCCCCCTTGCCCCTCCCATTCAAAACTCCCCCCCAACCCCTCCCCTTCAAATCTCCCCCCCAACCATCCCTCCCAAATTCTCCCTCCTCCCACCTCCTTCTCAAAGCTGCCTCCTCCCCACTTCGTTTCCCTTGTATCTCGTACCTCCACCGCCCCCAACCTTCTACTTTCCTCTGCCCCCCCCCCCTCAAACAACCCCTCACTGTGCCTCATCCTATCACCATCAAACCTTTCGTCCTCCTCATCCTTCCCTATCTTGAAACACTGCTGTAATCTCTGACACACTATCAACAGCTCTCCCTACCTCCTCCTCTCACCCCTCATCTCACCCTACCCCTCCCCTCCCCTGTCCTGCACTCGATGCTCCCCCTCTCCTCATTAACGGTATGGACCTCAAACATCTGGGGCCTTCGCTCAAACCTGATTGATCTCTCCATTCAGGTTGCTTCTGACAATCCAGACTTGATCTGCTGAAACAGAAACTTTCCTCCTTCAAGATGTCTCTGATTCCCTAATATCTCTTCCTGGTTACTCCCTCCTCCAGTATGATAGACCTGAGCCTCGTCCTGGTGGTGGGGTGGCTATCTTTATCAAAAACTCTCATCCTTACTCTCCTTGCACTGCCCTCTCTCCACCTCATCCCCAGGAGTACCTCTGGCTTTGGCTTCCTCTCCACTCCCACCTTTTCTTTATATGTGTTCTGTACCGTCCTCCAATCAGTGATGACTCCATTTACATTTCGCTGTCGGACAACATGGACCAACTTCTATCAACTCATCCAAACTCTCTCTTCCTCATATGTGGCGACTTCAACTGTCATCATGCCAGCTGGCTGGGTGTGGGTACCACTCTCACCATCCATGGCACCTCAGCAAAGGACTTCTGCAACTCATTGGGACTGACACAGTGACACAATGTCAATTTCCCGACCCGGATCGCAATCAATGGAGTCCAAGAAGTTCTGTCGCTCAAGCTTTTGGGTCTCACTATCTGCCATGATCTTTCTTGGGAAAAACACATTTCCAAGCTGGCCTCCAAAGCCAGTCGCCGACTGGGCATCCTCCGTCATGCGAAGTCCTTCCTTGGCACACCTGAGCTCCTCACCACATACACGGCTTTCATCCACAGGTCAATGGAATACTGTTCCCCCCTCTGGGCCGGTGCTCCTGCCTCACACTTAGCTCGGCTTCACGCTGTTGAAACCAAAGCTTTCAGAATCATTGGAATCTCCTGCGATGAAGCTAACTCCGAGGGCCTTTCACGCACCCACCGCAGGCTGGTTGGTGGTCTTTCTGTCTTCTACCGACTCCTCTCCGGCCTTGCTCCCCCAGCTCTCTCTGTGCTCTGCCCCCCAATATTCCTTCAGGTCGCACAAGATCTGCCTGCAACCCTCTTATGGTTAAACTGCCAAAATCTAGGCTCTCTGCTCAACTTCACTCTTTCATTCCCCTTTTCTCCCGCCTCAGGAACAAACTCCCCCACTCCCTTCAATCCCACTCCTCCCTCCAGGTCTTTAAAACAGCTGTTCACCACCATCTCTTATCTTCCCCCATCCAAAACCTTGATCTTTTCTACCCCCGCTAATTCACCCCAGATACAGTTTTTTTGAAATTCCAACTTATTTCTTGGAAGTCCTTGCAGTGTCCTTGTGTTTTATACCTCTCCCACCTCCCCCCAAGCCCTCCCCCTCCCACATTTCTCCCGATGTCCCTGCTCTCAAATGTTGTGTTTGTGTCCTTCCCCCTCTCTCCCCATCTTGTCTACCGCTCCCTTTATTTTGTGTTTTATGTGTCGGTTTGTGTCGGTTTGTGTCGGTTTGACTTTTTGTGTGATTAATGTTGGCTCTGTCACGAGCCTCGATCTTTTATACGAAAAAAAAAAGAAAAAGTGAAATGTCATGCATGTGATCAACTGCTGATGTGGAAAAAATATTTGTAAACTATGATGTCATCAGTCACGTGATATGGTGGCCATCTTTCATTTAAGGTAAACTTTCAAACATCTCTTTCTCCAGAACTGCTGAACGGGTAAATACAAAATTTCATACCTACGATTAACTCCACATGAGGGTGTTTTTTTTGCAAACAATGGCATCATCAGTTACATGGTTTGGCGGCCATCTTGGATTTAAGGAAAAAATTCTCGATACCGTCTGACACCCCGCCCTGCTCACCAAACTCTCCTCCAATGATATCCATAAAACCTCCACGCATGGCTTGCTGACTTCCTCTCCAGTCGCAGTCAACGTGTGGCCCTGAATGCAATTCTGTCATCTCCCTTTCCTGTCCAGGCTGGAGTTCCTCAGCGCTGTGTTCTCGGTCCTGTGCTTTTTTTGGTCTTCATTAATGAAGAGTTGGTGGTCTTTCTGTCTTTTACCGACTCTTCTCCGGCCTTGCCCCCCCCCCCCCCCAGCTCTCTCTGTGCTCTGTCCCCCATATATTCCTACAGGTCGCACAAGATCTGCCTGCAACCCTCTCATGGTTAAACTGCCAAAATCAAGACTCTCTGCTCACCTTCACTCCTTCATTCCTCTTTTCAATCCCACTCCTCCCTCCATGTCTTTAAAACAGCTGTTCACCACCACTCTTATCTTCCCCCATCCAAAATCTTGATCTTTTCTACCCCCGTTAAAACACCCCAAATCCACCTCTTTGAATCCCCAACTTCATTCCTGAAATTATATCGTTCATTTGCTCTATACAGTGTAACTCTCCCCCCCTACCCCCCCTACCCATACCCCCCCACCCCCCCTCCCCCTCCCCCCCCACCCCCCCTCCCCCTCTCCCTCTCCCCACCCACCCCCCTCCCCCTCTCCCTCTCCCCAGCCCTCTCCCTTCCACAGATCTACCGACGTCCCTATTCTCTGCTGTTGTGGTGCTTGTATGCTTTCCTCTCTCTCCCCCTCTTGTCTCCCGCTCCCTTTATTGTATGTTTTCTGTGTCCGTGCATGTTTTCGTGTTTAATGTGTTCGCTCTTACACGAGCCTCGACTTTGCATACAAAAAATAAAATAAAAATTGAAAATCTATATCCCCAGAACTGCAAAATTTACATATATGATCCCATGAAAAAATCCCATGAAAAAAACCCATGAGGAAAGTTTATTGAAAATGATGACGTCATCAGTCATGTGGTATTGCGGCCATTTTGCCTGGAAGCCGATCATCACTGCTCGAAGTTCGACATCTCCGTTTGTGTCATTAGTTGCCTCATCTTTGGCATCCTTTCATTGTGGTCAAGCTACTCTGGCGGTGTTAATCCACTGCTCTCTCTCCTCTGCGGGCAGTGTGTTTTCCAAGAGCTTATAGTTGTGTGTCTTTCAAGAAGTTGGGGGATTAAAGTAACATCCCTAGGTTGTAATATATGGTTGGCCTGTTATAGTTGTGTGTCTTTCGAGAAGTTGGGGGATTAAAGTAACATCCCTAGGTTGTAATATATGGTTGGCCTGTTATAGTTGTGTGTCTTTCGAGAAGTTGGGGGATTAAAGTAACATCCCTAGGTTGTAATATATGGTTGGCCTGTTATAGTTGTGTGTCTTTCGAGAAGTTGGGGGATTAAAGTAACATCCCTAGGTTGTAATATATGGTTGGCCTGTTATCGTTGTGTGTCTTTAGAGAAGTTGGGGGATTAAAGTAACATCCCTAGGTTGTAATATATGGTTGGCCTGTTATCGTTGTGTGTCTTTAGAGAAGTTGGGGGATTAAAGTAACATCCCTAGGTTGTAATATATGGTTGGCCTGTTGTAGTTGTGTGTCTTTAGAGAAGTTGGGGGATTAAAGTAACATCCCTAGGTTGTAATATATGGTTGGCCTGTTATAGTTGTGTGTCTTTAGAGAAGTTGGGGGATTAAAGTAACATCCCTAGGTTGTAATATATGGTTGGCCTGTTATCGTTGTGTGTCTTTAGAGAAGTTGGGGGATTAAAGTAACATCCCTAGGTTGTAATATATGGTTTACCTGTTGTAGTTGTGTATCTTTAGAGAAGTTGGGGGATTAAAGTAACATCCCTAGGTTGTAATATATGGTTGGCCTGTTATCGTTGTGTGTCTTTAGAGAAGTTGGGGGATTAAAGTAACATCCCTAGGTTGTAATATATGGTTGGCCTGTTATCGTTGTGTGTCTTTAGAGAAGTTGGGGGATTAAAGTAACATCCCTAGGTTGTAATATATGGTTGGCCTGTTATCGTTGTGTGTCTTTAGAGAAGTTGGGGGATTAAAGTAACATCCCTAGGTTGTAATATATGGTTGGCCTGTTATAGTTGTGTGTCTTTAGAGAAGTTGGGGGATTAAAGTAACATCCCTAGGTTGTAATATATGGTTGGCCTGTTATAGTTGTGTGTCTTTAGAGAAGTTGGGGGATTAAAGTAACATCCCTAGGTTGTAATATATGGTTGGCCTGTTATAGTTGTGTGTCTTTAGAGAAGTTGGGGGATTAAAGTAATATCCCTAGGTTGTAATATATGGTTGGCCTGTTATCGTTGTGTGTCTTTAGAGAAGTTGGGGGATTAAAGTAACATCCCTAGGTTGTAATATATGGTTTACCTGTTGTAGTTGTGTATCTTTAGAGAAGTTGGGGGATTAAAGTAACATCCCTAGGTTGTAATATATGGTTTACCTGTTGTAGTTGTGTATCTTTAGAGAAGTTGGGGGATTAAAGTAACATCTCGAGGTTGTAATATATGGTTTACCTGTTGTAGTTGTGTATCTTTAGAGAAGTTGGGGGATTAAAGTAACATCCCTAGGTTGTAATATATGGTTTACCTGTTGTAGTTGTGTATCTTTAGAGAAGTTGGGGGATTAAAGTAACATCCCTAGGTTGTAATATATGGTTGGCCTGTTATAGTTGTGTGTCTTTAGAGAAGTTGGGGGATTAAAGTAACATCCCTAGGTTGTAATATATGGTTGGCCTGTTATAGTTGTGTGTCTTTAGAGAAGTTGGGGGATTAAAGTAACATCCCTAGGTTGTAATATATGGTTGGCCTGTTATCGTTGTGTGTCTTTAGAGAAGTTGGGGGATTAAAGTAACATCCCTAGGTTGTAATATATGGTTTACCTGTTGTAGTTGTGTATCTTTAGAGAAGTTGGGGGATTAAAGTAACATCCCTAGGTTGTAATATATGGTTTACCTGTTGTAGTTGTGTATCTTTAGAGAAGTTGGGGGATTAAAGTAACATCTCGAGGTTGTAATATATGGTTTACCTGTTGTAGTTGTGTATCTTTAGAGAAGTTGGGGGATTAAAGTAACATCCCTAGGTTGTAATATATGGTTTACCTGTTGTAGTTGTGTATCTTTAGAGAAGTTGGGGGATTAAAGTAACATCCCTAGGTTGTAATATATGGTTGGCCTGTTATAGTTGTGTGTCTTTAGAGAAGTTGGGGGATTAAAGTAACATCCCTAGGTTGTAATATATGGTTGGCCTGTTATAGTTGTGTGTCTTTAGAGAAGTTGGGGGATTAAAGTAACATCCCTAGGTTGTAATATATGGTTTACCTGTTGTAGTTGTGTATCTTTAGAGAAGTTGGGGGATTAAAGTAACATCCCTAGGTTGTAATATATGGTTTACCTGTTGTAGTTGTGTATCTTTAGAGAAGTTGGGGGATTAAAGTAACATCTCGAGGTTGTAATATATGGTTTACCTGTTGTAGTTGTGTATCTTTAGAGAAGTTGGGGGATTAAAGTAACATCCCTCGGTTGTAATATATGGTTGGCCTGTTATAGTTGTGTGTCTTTAGAGAAGTTGGGGGATTAAAGTAACATCTCGAGGTTGTCCTGTTGTTTCGTTATCATAACATGTTTCCAAACAAGGAACTTCGACGCAAGATGAGGCCTTTAGGCCCATCAAAGCCTGCGCTGTTGTATTGTTACCAACCTATGGTTGTTTGTTTGTGCCTGAACTTACCTTTTTACCCACTTCCCCGACCGAGAGCGGACGCTCGATCCGTTACACCACCGAGTCGGGTAAACAAGTCTGGAATGGGATTCGAACCCCTGAACACAAAGACAAACAAAGCAGCGCATCGTGCAGCAGTCTCTACGTTACGGTTCGGGTTTGGGACCAATGGCGACGAGACCATTCCCTCAGGCAATCCCAAAGTAGTCTGTGAATGGCCCCTGGGCCTCTGTCCGGTAATCTTTCCCCAACAGACTCTGCCTGGGCCGCATCCTGTTGATTCATGAGTTCGCGGTTCAGCCAAGACGACCCGATGGTTTCCGTCCGCATCCTGGCAGGGCCTTCCATGGCTCGCTTGGGGACCTCGGCCCAAAATGAAGACCGTTGTGGCTGTGGGATACATGTCGTTGCTTTACACCGAGAGCCTGACGACAAAGACTAATTGAAGCGAATGTGAACAATCGCAGGGAAAACGAACGAGGAATGAAAAAGACTGGAATTCGGGTTTTAAGTTCCACAGCTGTTGACAACGAGAACACGTCGAGTGTGTCGGAGCTTCCCATTGGTGGAAGGACAAGCTCCTCCTGAAGGCGGTGACGTAACTACTGTACCGCCGTTCCCGGGACATGGTAATCCTGCAGGGATTCGGCCAATGGGCGTGAGGTATGGCGATCACGTGCCCCTCGAAATATTCAGCGTGCTTGGCATTTTTGTTCCACGCCTCGCTTGTGCTTGTGAGTGTTACAGTTCATTGCGCTGTCGTTGGTGATCAGGCAGTACAGTGGGAGTGTCAGTCACAGTAGTGTCAGCGCTGACAGGCTGAGGAGATCGAGGATCAGCTGCAGCGAGAGAGGGAGAGCGAAAATCGGCGCTGAGGCAACAAGGAAGTTCACATCTTTCGTCGTGGCTGCGACGGAGGCGTCCTGGGCTGGGTAAGTGTCCGAAGCACCCCGAAGATCGGGTACGCGCGGCCAAGGCCCTTCTGGGAGATGGGTACGTGGGGCTCAACCCCCTCCCAACCCCCTACCCACCCTTGGGGGGACCGCTATGTGTACCCATGATCCTCCCCTCCCCCGGTACGCGCGGCCAAGACCCCTCGCTCCCCAGTAACCCAGTACGGTCGGCCAAGATCTACCTCCCCCCCTTCCCTGGTACATGCGGCCAAGATCTACCTCTCCCCCCCCCCCCCTCCCTGGTACGCGCGGCCAAGATCTACCTCTTCCCCCCCCCCCTCCCTGGTACGCGCCGCCAAGATCTACCTCCCCTCCCCCCCCCCTTCCCGGTACGCGCGGCCAAGATCTACCCACCCCCTCCCTGGTACGCGCGGCCAAGATCTACCCACCCCCTCCCTGGTACGCGCGGCCAAAATCTACCTCCCCCTCCCCGGTACGCACGCGGCCAAGATCTACCCACCCCCTCCCTGGTACGCGCGGCCAAGATCTACCTCCCCCCCCCCTTCCCAGTACGCTCGGCCAAAATCTACCTCCCCCTCCCCTCCCTGGTACGCACGCAGCCAAGATCTACCCCCCCCCTCCCTGGTACGCGCGGCCAAGATCTACCCCCCCCCCTCCCTGGTACGCGCGGCCAAGATCTACCCCCCCCCCCCCTCCCTGGTACGCGCGGCCAAGATCTACCCCCCCCCCCCCCTCCCTGGTACGCGCGGCCAAGATCTACCTCCCCCCCCCCCCTTCCCAGTATGCTCGGCCAAAATCTACCTCCCCCTCCGCCCTACATGGTACGCACGCACCCAAGATCTACCTCCCCCCCCCTCCCTGGTATGCATGACCAAGATCTACCTCCCCCCCTCCCCTTCCCAGTCCGCTCGGCCAAGATCTACTCCATTATTATCTCACAAAGGGAGATGCTTTGTCTTGGTTGGTGCATGTTGGGAATGACAGACAGGTTTTTGATCTGTCCGTCCCCGCCGTGACGATCACTACTGGTTGTTCTTGTCTTACGCTGAACCCCATCCCTCTCTCTCCCCCACCCCTCTCTCTCTCTCTCTCTCTCCCCCACCCCTCCCTCCCTCTCCCCCACCCCTCTCTCTCTCTCTCTCCCGCACCCCTCTCTCTCCCCCCACCCCTCTCTCTCTCCCCCACCCCTCTCTCTCTCCCCCACCCCCTCTCTCTCCCCCATCCCTCTCTCTCTCCCCCATCCCTCTCTCTCTCCCCCATCCCTCTCTCTCTCTCCCCCATCCCTCTCTCTCTCTCTCCCCCATCCCTCTCTCTCTCTCCCCCATCCCTCTCTCTCTCCCCCATCCCTCTCTCTCTCTCCCCCATCCCTCTCTCTCTCCCCCATCCCTCTCTCTCTCTCCCCCATCCCCCTCTCTCTCTCCCCCATCCCCCTCTCTCTCTCCCCCATCCCCCTCTCTCTCTCCCCCATCCCTCTCTCTCTCCCCCCATCCCTCTCTCTCTCCCCCATCCCTCTCTCTCTCCCCCATCCCTCTCTCTCTCCCCCATCCCTCTCTCTCTCCCCCATCCCTCTCTCTCTCCCCCATCCCTCTCTCTCTCCCCCATCCCTCTCTCTCTCCCCCTACCCTTTCTCTCTCCCCCTACCCTCTCTCTCTCCCCCATCCCTCTCTCTCTCCCCCATCCCTCTCTCTCTCTCTCCCCCATCCCTCTCTCTCTCTCCCCCATCCCTCTCTCTCTCTCCCCCATCCCTCTCTCTCTCCCCCATCCCTCTCTCTCTCCCCCTACCCTTTCTCTCTCCCCCTACCCTCTCTCTCTCCCCCATCCCTCTCTCTCTCCCCCATGCCTCTCTCTCTCCCCCATCCCTCTCTCTCTCCCCCATCCCTCTCTCTCTCCCCCATCCCTCTCTCTCTCCTCCATCCCTCTCTCTCTCCCCCATCCCTCTCTCTCTTCCCCATCCCTCTCTCTCTCCCCCATCCCTCTCTCTCTCCCCCATCCCTCTCTCTCTCTCCCCATCCCTCTCTCTCTCTCCCCATCCCTCTCTCTCTCTCCCTCTACCCTCTCTCTCTCTCCCTACCCTTTCTCTCTCCTCTACCCTCTCTCTCTCCCCCATCCCTCTCTCTCTCTCCCCATCCCTCTCTCTCTCTCCCCATCCCTCTCTCTCTCTCCCTCTACCCTCTCTCTCTCTCCCTACCCTTTCTCTCTCCCTCTACCCTCTCTCTCTCCCCCATCCCTCTCTCTCTCCCCCATCCCTCTCTCTCTCCCCCTACCCTTTCTCTCTCCCCCTACCCTCTCTCTCTCCCCCATCCCTCTCTCTCTCCCCCATGCCTCTCTCTCTCCCCCATGCCTCTCTCTCTCCCCCATGCCTCTCTCTCTCCCCCATCCTCTCTCTCTCCCCCATCCCTCTCTCTCTCCCCCATCCCTCTCTCTCTCCCCCATCCCTCTCTCTCTCCCCCATCCCTCTCTCTCTCCCCCATCCCTCTCTCTCTCCCCCATCCCTCTCTCTCTCCCCCATCCCTCTCTCTCTTCCCCATCCCTCTCTCTCTCCCCCATCCCTCTCTCTCTCCCCCATCCCTCTCTCTCTCCCCCATCCCTCTCTCTCTCTCCCCATCCCTCTCTCTCTCTCCCTACCCTTTCTCTCTCCCTCTACCCTCTCTCTCTCCCCCATGCCTCTCTCTCTCCCCTACCCCTCTCTCTCCCCTACCCCTCTCTCTCTCCCCTACCCCTCTCTCTCCCCTACCCCTCTCTCTCTCCCCAACCCCTCTCTTTCTTCCCCACCCCTCTCTCTCTCCCCCATCCCTCTCTCTCTCTCCCCATCCCTCTCTCTCTCTCCCTACCCTTTCTCTCTCCCTCTACCCTCTCTCTCTCCCCCATGCCTCTCTCTCTCCCCTACCCCTCTCTCTCCCCTACCCCTCTCTCTCTCCCCTACCCCTCTCTCTCCCCTACCCCTCTCTCTCTCCCCTACCCCTCTCTCTCTCCCCTACCCCTCTCTCTCTCCCCAACCCCTCTCTTTCTTCCCCACCCTCTCTCTCCCCCACCCCTCTCTTTCTCTCCCCCGCCCCTCTCTCTCTCTCCCCCACCCCTCTCTCTCTCTCCCCACCTCTCTCTCTCTATCCCCCACCCCTCTCCCTTCCCCCACCGCTCTCTTCCTCCCCCACTCCTCTCCCCCCACCCTTCTCAGACTGAGCATGGAGACACCACTGCACCTGCTCTCCCGCGCAGCGTCTCTCGTGAATGGGGACATGCATGGGGGTGAGTACCCGTCATAACCCCCTGGTGATGGCCGACTACAGAGAAAATTTGCAATGACAGATTCCTGGTGGCATTGAATGTATATCGGACAAATGAAGTGGACTGGCGTTGGCCACTCCTCATAAATGGCCAGGGATAACATGGGAAGGAAAGTGTTGGGTGGAATGAGTGTGGGTTGTTGACCTAGACTTGCTGTGCTGAATGTTCTTTATTTACTTTTAAAACAAGTTTGCTTTACTAACTTCCATGTAATTGTTCCGATGCATTCTCACTTGGAATGCCAAACAGTTGGTCCAATTGAAGCTGCATGCTGGATACGTGGTAACTCGATCCATGGTGGTTCTACTTATTCTGCCCTAAACGTTGTGACGTTGGGACTTGTAACCTGTTTAGGTACATTATGTACTCCAACAGTTTGAGTTGTTTTGATCAGTACTCGGATTTAACTTCCCATTGTTCCCAAATATTTTCCTCTGTTGGAGTTTTTTTTTATTTTAAATAAGGTTGCAACAACCACATTTTATGGCCTCGTTTCATGTTCTTAAATATCAACTTCAATGATTGAATTTTTATTTGCTTGTTTTGTATTCAAAGTCGAGGTTTGTGGAAGAGACCAGAACAAGATGGAAAACATGGTGGGAAGGGAGAAAGGAACCATCAAGCGGTGGGTAGAGGGACACTTGGAGGAATAGTGTCCATGGTAAAGAGTCGGATCGAGGTGGGCAGGACACCTGGGGTGAAAATGTGGGTACAAGTCCAAACACAGCCATGTTGAAGCCCTAGAGGGAAGAATTCGGATTGAGCAGACTGAGGAAGTTGGCACTACAGCTGCTGAGCGCAATGCGGAATAAGTCGGTGGAGGTGAGCACTGAGCCTGGATTTTGTGAGTTTCACCAGAAGTGATTTACTGGCAGACCATGTGCCCCTTACAGGAACCTGGGGAGAGTTGGGAAGTGCGCGTGATAGAAACAGAGCAAGGAAAGGGGGTGCAAGACCAGAAAGGAGGTGGTGGAACTCTAAGAGGTCAGCGACCTGTCCGCAACGTGAGAGCAACAGGCCCGGAGACTCGGCTTCATTGCAGGAGAGTCCAATGATTTTGAGGGCTCTGATTTCCATGGAAGGAAGAAGTGTAAACTGTAGATGAAGGCCTCGTAAGCTGTTAAAAGTTCAGATGTGCCAAGGCAACACTGCATGATGGAACATACCCAGTGGCTGGCTGGCTTTGGAAGCCAAGTTGGATTATATGGTTTGACCAATATAGGTCATGAGTGAGGGTGAGGCCCGAAGGTTTGAGTGATTGAATGTTTTAAAGAGCGTTGTTAAGGACGTAGATGCGAGCGTTTGTCCGATGGTCCCTTCAAAGAGACAGAGTTGAAGCGTGACATTTGTCAGGGTCGAAAGACGTATGGAGGGTGTTTGGTGATGTCAGCAGTTTGTGTGTACACAACCCCACGGCCATATTGGAGTACAAGTTGAGTACAAGTGGAGGACAAGGGAACGTCCATTCACCATCGGTGAAGTAGAAAATCGGTGTTATTGTGCATTGTGTGCTTTATCATGGCCAATCAAGCGGGGTCAAAGGTAGTCCCAAAGCTTGGGTATGTCGATGCGTTGGACACTTTGTCTCGGGAGCGATATTATAACAATCCAGGTTATAGGCAACGTACAGAAGCGAGACAAACCTTTCAACCATTTTATATCCAAAATTCTTGAATTCTCTTGTATTCCATAAAAGTTTTTACACCCTGGAAGACATGAAGGCAAGAAAAAGTTTGGATGCCCACAACTAGTTGACGTCTGCCTGGATGAGTGTTGTGGCTGTTCTTGTGAAGAATGGCAATCGTGTTGTGTGAGAAGACGTAGACTGATAATACATCAATGACACGGGCTCATGTTGTCAGAGCAGATAAGTATGATGTTATGCATGTTAACATCATGGTTATCTCCTCTGCCAACATCATGGTTATCTCCTCTGCCAGCTTATTCAATACTCTCGGATGTTTGTCCAGCCCCAAGCTTTATCTTATTTTGTCAACTCTTCATGAAAGGCTACACTAAACAAATAATGCGAGCAGACCGGACACACACCTTAATGTCCATCTGAGGGTCGGCGCAACCTGTGATGCAACAGACGGACAGTTTATAGTGAGGTCGGGAATTCAACCCGGACTAGCCGGCTTCACGGTAAGTGCGCTCCCGCTGTACCGTATTCACACCAACTCAGCACGTGCATTACTTTGTGCACACAATTCGATATTGGGAAATGAAAGACAAATTTGCCATTTACTGGACTATTGTGACGATCTCGTTCCGAATCTCTTGAACGCCCCTCATAACTACAAGTCAAACCTCCGTATTGAAGTCTTTGCATTGTTACTTGTCGGAAGTCTATGAAATACCAACCAGTCCTCCCTGTCGGCATGATTGCCACAACAAAATACAGTGCAAAAAAAATTGCTTTATGGAAACGGTGATGCAGTCCACGTGTAGGTTCACTGTGATTTTACTCCAGGATGGCAGGCCGCAAAGGTGGTGACGTCACAACTATATGCTCTATTCCAAGTTTTGGAACACCTGATTCTGTCGAGGCCTGCAGAGATGGTAGAGACTGCTGTCTGCCTATTTGAGCTACTAGAGATTTGGAAAATGGCCTCGATCCAGTACTGTGAACTGCGATGCGGAACGCAATATATTGTGTAATAAATAGTCTTCAACAATTGTTTTATATTTTAAGTAAATGTGTTATTTTGTACCATAATAGTCAGGTTCACGATGGTTTTTCGTTCAAAATTTTTGGAGATTAGCAAAACTATACATTTTTTGGAATATTCAGAGCATGAGGAATCCAAAAATTAATGTTGGCATTTGCGTAGACACCTTTGCGAAAATGACACTCAGGACAGTGATGAAGATCTGTAAAAGCATATTCCTGAACGGTATAGACCTAATAGATCCTGTGTATAGGACTTATAGTTCAATCTGATACTAACAAGGCTGCTTTGTTGCTTTATAAACCCATACCTATAACTTCAAAGGACTTGCAATATCAAGTTATATCACAAATATAAAGACAATGGTTTTCAATTACCTTTGTTTGTTGCTTTTCTATACTCCTGAGCACTATTTTGAGGCCTTTATTGGATTCCTTGACCCAGAAAACATAGGATTAGCATATTTAATCAAGTTTCTAGGTTGACTCGAAGCCGAGATAGCGCAAAATATGTATTTTATGGCGGCCATTTTGAAAAACCAAAATGGCGGCCATGCAGGTGTCTGTGCAAATGCCAACATTGATTTTCGGATTCTCCATGCTCTGATGATTCCAAAAATGTACAGGTTTGCTAATCTCCCAAAACTTTGAACGAAATTATATTTGTTAACATAGTGAACCTGGCTATAAGGTACCATAAGGTCTCGGCCATTTCATAAACATTTCCTCAAACTCGAGGAGACTTGCTGAGAAATACCAACCTATACAGGTGTTTTGTATCCAAAGTCGAGGCTCGTGGAGGAGCTAGAACATAGAACAGATGAGGACATAACAGAACAAAAGGAACAGCAGAAAGGGAGGAGGGAAACGCTAACAGCAGGGTTGAGGGACAAAATAGAGGGAGAATGAAAATTAATGAATGATCGTTTTAAGGCCATTTTTCCCCGCTAGAGTGGGGGTTGGCCCTGCGGGCCCCATGCCCTGTTTTGAGGCAATGTTTTTTTTTATGGCCGGATGCCCTTCCTGATGCCAACCCTTTATCGCCTCTTACGATGCGCAGGGATACGGTGTACCTATTCTAAATCGGGGTACACACCGGGATCATTCATCCCAGCAAGCTGGTACTCGATTTGCCGACCTCGGAAGGATGACAGGCTGAGTCAACCCCCCTGGTGTTAATTTAGCGATCGACCAGGATTCAAACTCAGGATCCTAGGATCCCAAGCCGGCACCCTAACCGCTAAGCCAACACCTGGCTACAAAATAGAGGGAGACTTGGACAAATCTGGGATGTGAGGATGGATGAGTCTGAAAGAGATCGGCCCATAGACTCAGCTTAATTGTGGGAGATTCCAATGATCTTGAAGGCCTTGGTATTCTTTGTGCTGCATATACATATTGAGATGCTTCTTTCCATAAACTGTAGGCGTACGAGATAACCAATTTGATGATTGCTCGAGCGATTGTCCCATAAAGCTGCGCTTCCTCAAATGGTCTTTCTCTGGTTTACAGAAACCCAAACCCAAAGGTGACATCATAAAATGTGCTCTTTAGATTATAATATTGCTGGTAATTTCACGAAAATATCTGCAGGGGATAGACCAAAGGTATGTGTAACCACCTCTGAGTGGTCTTGCCTGTGTTTGAATGTTGACCCAGGTATAAACTGTCATCCTGGTGTTTTGAAGTAATGGTGATTCAGCGATATGTCTGGCGTCCCTCGGATGGACCTTAAAACCCGCTGTCCTACCATCTGCTCGGCTTGGTTGGCATACTGTGAAGACCCCACAGGGCCCTTCACAAAAAGTAGGCGAGTCATGACCATGACCCTGAATAAATTCCAAATACCTGCACCTTCAATCGAATGTCAGGCATGGCCAGCCGGTTCATGAAAGATTTGGGCCAAAAAAGATCCCTGGCTGACCCTACAGGAAGGTGTAAATAAATGCGAGTAGTAGTGGTAGTTGTGCACAAGTTTTGATAACATTGCAGCAATTATAATAATAATAAAAATAATTTATTGCATTGTAAAAACATTAGCCTTTTAATGGGACTTGCAAACACGTGAAAATGGAGAGGGATGGTTAAAGATGTGCAGACACTTTGCTAAGGTGAAGATGTTGACTAGGAGTCTTCTTCTTTTGTGTGCAACACGAGGCTGTGGATAGCATGATTGGCTGAGCCCCGAGGGCACGGCTGTGCCACTGATTTGGTGATGTCTGTAGGTTAGGGAAGGAATTTGAGATTTGTTCAGGGTGTCTGCATTAACTCCCCTAATCTTCGCCAAAGACACCGTGGGATCTTTAATGTCCACCAACAAAAGGGGGCGCCAAGTTTTAAGGTCCGTCCGAGGGACGGCGCACACACGGATGTATCGTTCGGCTTTTGAAACACCGGGGTGATGGCTTGTGGCCAGGTGGAGATTCCATCCTGGCCTAGACAGGTTGTACACAGCTGCGCATACTTCTAGGGCCTAGACCGAGAGTCTAGGCCATTCTGTCAGACAAGCCTCATATACTATGGGTAGACTAAAACGGTGTAGAGCTTTAAAAATACCTCACCGTGTACAATCCGTAGCACCTTTCGTAGTAAATAGAGTAACACTTTCTCTTTCTCAGTTATGAGTCATGTGAGGCCTTGACCTTGCAGTGCTAATGGTGTAAACTGCAAAATCCAAAACAAAAGCAGCCTGCTTTATATGTATTCTTCTTCTTCATGGACCGCACATCCATATCCTAAGCATCTAAAATGTTCTTTCCTCCTTGTGGATTTTTCGATGACCACCTTGGGGATGAAAGCTCTCTTCGTACTGATTTTCACTTTTCACTTATGGCCGATGTTGGCTCTACAGTCGATATATTATTCCTCCAATCATACTTTTTAAAACCTCATGTCATTAGCTCCTTGCGAAAAGTGCACCCAGAGCAACAAAGTACAAACTCTAAAGCGCCATTGGCAATTGTTTCTGATGTGTGTGTGTATCGTGCCTCGGTGTAGTTATAGCAGGTGTGGTCTTCAGGTTGTCTGCCGTATAGCCAACCGTACCCGGCACTCCCAGGTGACCTCACGCTCCGGGAAGCTGCCGATGAATGCAAAGCTCGGTGGCATGACCGAACCTTCCACATTGTTTGGCATGTTTGGTCATGTCACAGGCAAAGCCATTCTGGCATCGATGCAAAACAATTCCAAAATAACAACCTATAGTGGAATTGTCTCACCACCAGTTCCCACATTTCAAACCAGCGGGACACCAAATGTGAGGATTACCTTCGATGGCCATGACCATTTATGTATTCGGATCGCCCTCGTAAGCCCAAAGGGAATTTTGTAATATATATTTCAGCATTTTTGTCCAATGTTTGATCATCACCTTTTAAATTAATTTATTTTATTTGCCGACTTGGCAATAGATGCCACTTTATTATTATCAGGGGACCAAGGGTAACCTTTGGAAATCGTTCAGATTATTATGATTCCATGAAATTTGTATCCGACCTACAGGTCAAACCGTTTATCGCAGGAACTTGAAACTTTGGCCAATTATAGTATGCTACTTGAATTGAGGCATGTCCTCAGGATGATGTCATTGGTCACATGACCTGGTGGTCGTATTGGATTCCATGAAAATCTTTAAAATCTATCTCCAATTTTTGATCGATTGAGTTTAAACCTGGCATACATGTAGTCCATCTCAAGGCAACGAATGCTCTTTACTCCAATTTTTGATCGATTGAGTTTAAACCTGGCACACATGTCGTCCATCTCAAGGCAACGAATGCTCTTTACTCCAATTTTTGATCGATTGAGTTTAAACCTGGCATACATGTAGTCCATCTCAAGGCAACGAATGCTCTTTACTCCAATTTTTGATCGATTGAGTTTAAACCTGGCACACATGTAGTCCATCTCAAGGCAACGAATGCTCTTTACTCCAATTTTTGATCGATTGAGTTTAAACCTGGCACACATGTAGTCCATCTCAAGGCAACGAATGCTCTTTACTCCAATTTTTGATCGATTGAGTTTAAACCTGGCATACATGTCGTCCATCTCAAGGCAACGAATGCTCTTTACTCCAATTTTTGATCGATTGAGTTTAAACCTGGCACACATGTCGTCCATCTCAAGGCAACGAATGCTCTTTACTCCAATTTTTGATCGATTGAGTTTAAACCTGGCATACATGTAGTCCATCTCAAGGCAACGAATGCTCTTTACTCCAATTTTTGATCGATTGAGTTTAAACCTGGCATACATGTCGTCCATCTCAAGGCAACGAATGCTCTTTACTCCAATTTTTGATCGATTGAGTTTAAACCTGGCACACGTCGTCCATCTCAAGGCAACGAATGCTCTTTACTCCAATTTTTGATCGATTGAGTTTAAACCTGGCATACATGTCGTCCATCTCAAGGCAACGAATGCTCTTTACTCCAATTTTTGATCGATTGAGTTTAAACCTGGCACACATGTCGTCCATCTCAAGGCAACGAATGCTCTTTACTCCAATTTTTGATCGATTGAGTTTAAACCTGGCATACATGTAGTCCATCTCAAGGCAACGAATGCTCTTTACTCCAATTTTTGATCGATTGAGTTTAAACCTGGCATACATGTCGTCCATCTCAAGGCAACGAATGCTCTTTACTCCAATTTTTGATCGATTGAGTTTAAACCTGGCACACATGTAGTCCATCTCAAGGCAACGAATGCTCTTTACTCCAATTTTTGATCGATTGAGTTTAAACCTGGCACACATGTAGTCCATCTCAAGGCAACGAATGCTCTTTACTCCAATTTTTGATCGATTGAGTTTAAACCTGGCACACATGTAGTCCATCTCAAGGCAACGAATGCTCTTTACTCCAATTTTTGATCGATTGAGTTTAAACCTGGCACACATGTAGTCCATCTCAAGGCAACGAATGCTCTTTACTCCAATTTTTGATCGATTGAGTTTAAACCTGGCATACATGTCGTCCATCTCAAGGCAACGAATGCTCTTTACTCCAATTTTTGATCGATTGAGTTTAAACCTGGCACACATGTCGTCCATCTCAAGGCAACGAATGCTCTTTACTCCAATTTTTGATCGATTGAGTTTAAACCTGGCATACATGTCGTCCATCTCAAGGCAACGAATGCTCTTTACTCCAATTTTTGATCGATTGAGTTTAAACCTGGCATACATGTCGTCCATCTCAAGGCAACGAATGCTCTTTACTCCAATTTTTGATCGATTGAGTTTAAACCTGGCATACATGTCGTCTATCTCAAGGCAACGAATGCTCTTTACTCCAATTTTTGATCGATTGAGTTTAAACCTGGCACACATGTCGTCCATCTCAAGGCAACGAATGCTCTTTACTCCAATTTTTGATCGATTGAGTTTAAACCTGGCACACATGTAGTCCATCTCAAGGCAACGAATGCTCTTTACTCCAATTTTTGATCGATTGAGTTTAAACCTGGCACACATGTAGTCCATCTCAAGGCAACGAATGCTCTTTACTCCAATTTTTGATCGATTGAGTTTAAACCTGGCATACATGTCGTCCATCTCAAGGCAACGAATGCTCTTTACTCCAATTTTTGATCGATTGAGTTTAAACCTGGCATACATGTCGTACATCTCAAGGCAACGAATGCTCTTTACTCCAATTTTTGATCGATTGAGTTTAAACCTGGCACACATGTAGTCCATCTCAAGGCAACGAATGCTCTTTACTCCAATTTTTGATCGATTGAGTTTAAACCTGGCATACATGTAGTCCATCTCAAGGCAACGAATGCTCTTTACTCCAATTTTTGATCGATTGAGTTTAAACCTGGCATACATGTCGTCCATCTCAAGGCAACGAATGCTCTTTACTCCAATTTTTGATCGATTGAGTTTAAACCTGGCACACATGTCGTCCATCTCAAGGCAACGCATGCTCTTTACTCCAATTTTTGATCGATTGAGTTTAAACCTGGCACACATGTAGTCCATCTCAAGGCAACGAATGCTCTTTACTCCAATTTTTGATCGATTGAGTTTAAACCTGGCACACATGTCGTCCATCTCAAGGCAACGAATGCTCTTTACTCCAATTTTTGATCGATTGAGTTTAAACCTGGCACACATGTCGTCCATCTCAAGGCAACGAATGGTCTTTACTCCAATTTTTGATCGATTGAGTTGAAACCTGGCATACATGTAGTCCATCTCAAGGCAACGAATGCTCTTTACTCCAATTTTTGATCGATTGAGTTTAAACCTGGCATACATGTCGTCCATCTCAAGGCAACGAATGCTGTTTACTCCAATTTTTGATCGATTGAGTTTAAACCTGGCATACATGTCGTCCATCTCAAGGCAACGAATGCTCTTTACTCCAATTTTTGATCGATTGAGTTTAAACCTGGCACACATGTAGTCCATCTCAAGGCAACGAATGCTCTTTACTCCAATTTTTGATCGATTGAGTTTAAACCTGGCATACATGTCGTCCATCTCAAGGCAACGAATGCTCTTTACTCCAATTTTTGATCGATTGAGTTTAAACCTGGCACACATGTAGTCCATCTCAAGGCAACGAATGCTCTTTACTCCAATTTTTGATCGATTGAGTTTAAACCTGGCACACATGTAGTCCATCTCAAGGCAACGAATGCTCTTTACTCCAATTTTTGATCGATTGAGTTTAAACCTGGCACACATGTAGTCCATCTCAAGGCAACGAATGCTCTTTACTCCAATTTTTGATCGATTGAGTTTAAACCTGGCACACATGTAGTCCATCTCAAGGCAACGAATGCTCTTTACTCCAATTTTTGATCGATTGAGTTTAAACCTGGCACACATGTAGTCCATCTCAAGGCAACGAATGCTCTTTACTCCAATTTTTGATCGATTGAGTTTAAACCTGGCATACATGTCGTCCATCTCAAGGCAACGAATGCTCTTTACTCCAATTTTTGATCGATTGAGTTTAAACCTGGCACACATGTAGTCCATCTCAAGGCAACCAATGCTCTTTACTCCAATTTTTGATCGATTGAGTTTAAACCTGGCATACATGTCGTCCATCTCAAGGCAACGAATGCTCTTTACTCCAATTTTTGATTGATTGAGTTTAAACCTGGCACACATGTAGTCCATCTCAAGGCAACGAATGCTCTTTACTCCAATTTTTGATCGATTGAGTTTAAACCTGGCACACATGTAGTCCATCTCAAGGCAACGAATGCTCTTTACTCCAATTTTTGATCGATTGAGTTTAAACCTGGCACACATGTAGTCCATCTCAAGGCAACGAATGCTCTTTACTCCAATTTTTGATCGATTGAGTTTAAATCTGGCACACATGTAGTCCATCTCAAGGCAACGAATGCTCTTTACTCCATTTTTTGATCGATTGATTTTAAACCTGGCATACATGTCGTCCATCTCAAGGCAACGAATGCTCTTTACTCCATTTTTTGATCGATTGATTTTAAACCTGGCACACATGTAGTCCATCTCAAGGCAACGAATGCTCTTTACTCCAATTTTTGATCGATTGAGTTTAAACCTGGCATACATGTCGTCCATCTCAAGGCAACGAATGCTCTTTACTCCAATTTTTGATCGATTGAGTTTAAACCTGGCACACATGTAGTCCATCTCAAGGCAGTGAATGCTCTTTACTCCAATTTTTGATCGATTGAGTTTAAACCTGGCACACATGTAGTCCATCTCAAGGCAACGAATGCTCTTTACTCCAATTTTTGATCGATTGAGTTTAAACCTGGCACACATGTAGTCCATCTCAAGGCAACGAATGCTCTTTACTCCAATTTTTGAATTTCTTGCTAATTTGCTCGCTGTGGCCCAATTTAAAATTATGACTTAATTGGTCAGTTTCTTTTAACGTTACGATTCCATGAATTTTGTCTGACCTACACGTCAAACCGTTGATCGGAGGAACTTGAGACTATGACCAATCATAGTATGCCACTTGATTGGATGCATATGCTAAAGATGACGTCATAGGTCATGTGACGAGGCAGCCATATTGTATTTCGTGAAAACCTTTTCCTGAAAATGCATCTCCTCCATTTTACGATGAATTCATTGCAAACTTTCCATAATCGTGTCTGGGCTGCAGTTGTAATGACGTCATAGCTCACTTGTCCAATCAGAGTGGGGCGTCTTGGACCCCTGCTTGCAGTGTTAATGATTATTATGATTATTATTTCCTGTGTCACGTGTGAAATTGGTTGATGATCCTCAGATTTAATATGAATTTGGAAATGCCTGAAGAAGTGAGCCCTTTCAAGAGGTTTAGCTGGCGTCGGCTTTGTAAGCATGATGTGATTGTGATTTTTTGTCGACAGCAAAACTTTGTAGCAACTATCTTCGTGCACCATCTCTGGCTGATGCAGTGTGCAAGTTGCGTATGTGGCTGATATGCAAGCTGCTCCACAATTACGCATTTCCTGTGCAACAAACGTACGTAACAATGACCTTGGCGAAGAATAAACGTCGTTGCACATCACACGTACTTCAGCGGAAACAGCACACAAGCTTATGCAATGCGATGGCTTTCGAAATGAGATCAAGCTCGGGCGCAGTGGGGCCTCATTGAGGCTTTTCGACGTTGCTTGTGCTTCGCTTTCGTTGATGCATATTCTGGACCAAGCCCTGGGTTCTCTGTGAACCTGCACCGTGACTTATGGATGGAATAATGACAGAGATGTTAAGAATTTGTTTTCCCTGGCTTCTTGCTTTAAGGCGTATTGCAGGGTGGAGGGGTTGGTGTGGAAGCGATGAGTCCTGGGATCGTTGAAATGCTGTCGTTCTTCTATTAGCTTTAATTTTTTTTTTTGTGGAATGTACATCTATTATTTGCTTGGAATGTTTCTTATTTGTGATTGTGTTACACGTGATGCTCATCTCAAATTAATGTGACTTCAGTGGCTTGTTTAATAATTGGGTGCAGTGTTGTTTTTGCAAAAAAAAACAAAAAACAACAATTGCAGAGGAGTCTCATTAGGCATTGACAGGTGGGCAGTCTTTGAGTCGTGATGGAATCCAGGGCTTGTTTGGGTTTGAACAGACTCCTTGGCTGCTGGTTTGACCTGTGTGATGCCTTTGGAGCATCCAATTCCAGAATTCCAGTTTTCCACAGCAAATAGGAAGCTCGATCATCTCAAATGATTTTTGTTAACCTTCCATTTGGCCCGGACATTTGAAGTTTTATAGCTTAGAATTGTTATTGAACAATGGGCCTACCTCCCCACAACCCTCCTTCCCCCTCCGACCCCTCCCGATTCATTGTATGTTTTGCTTGCCTGGAGAGCAGATTTACTGCTTAAACCTGCACTCGTTTATTTATCCGATTTAATTTTTAACAATCCTCTAAACCTTAGGGAGGAGATTGTACATGAATCAAATGTAGGGTAACGATATTGGTAAACATCAGCATATGTTAATAATTTGTAGACCGTGGACAAACAAAACATAGTAAGTGGCATTTTTACCTCGGTTCCCAATATCATTGGTTCAGATGGGAGTACTCAGCAAACCAACCCAGGTTCCTGCTGCAGGCCTTTATCACGGTATTTGGTTGTTGAGCATAAATGGTAATGCAAAATACCATAAGAGTGGTGTGCGGTGTTTCTGGAAAGTTTTTCCATTTTGTTACCGGCAGTGGTGAGGGCGACTTCAGACCCTTGTTCCCAAGTTACTGCGTTTTTGGAACAAGGATGAAATGCTCACATTTTTGTCAGGACAATACAGTGTAATCAGTGTGCGTGCAGGCATATCTACTAAAGTGGCTTATCTAGTAAAATTTTTTTTGAGTGTAAGGCCCATTCCCAGTCACGTGTGTGACATTCAAAACGAATTAACTTTCCTCACTAATCTTACTATAATTCACCAAATGTCTGTCTGTCTGTCTGTCCGTCCGTTCCCAGGTACCGCAAAAACGGCTGAACCAATCGCAACGAAATTTTGGATGGGTAATCCTGGGACCCCCTGGAGTAAAATAGGCTATATTGTTTTCCCAATTTTCCAATTTTTCCAATTTTCCAGTTTTTCCAAACACGATGGAATAATATTTACCGATATGAACAGTGATTGCTGTTATTGAAATTCTACAAATACTGTTTAGATTTTGATGATTTGCGTGTGATATGATTCAACGGATGTTTATATATATCGTTTAAAATAAAAAAAGCCTTCAATTTCTGATATTTTGCCTTTTCATTTGGGCCTCCCAATTGAAGCCCTGCCCGTAGGGCGGGTACCGTTGCTAGTTGCAACAAATTTGCAGGAGTAAATCACTTAGCCCATCATGGAGGATGATGCCCAGGAAGTGTAGTGATAATGTCGGCAGCTGATGGGTGTTGCCCTGGATTTGTGGGTGTGGCGTCATACTTGTCTTGTGGTGAAAAGAGTGCTTAAGTTTTGCAGTTCTGTTTTAAGTTTATTCTAATACATTTTTTAATTTTGCAAACTAGGAAGTTCCATTGCTTCAAAATGGATCCATAATGACTGTCCAGGCTCCGTGAGCTGCCTGTATCGTGTGGTTCGGTGCTGAAGTTATGCCTCTGAGGCCTACGTCGTTCTGTAGTAACCGAC
Organism: Myxine glutinosa; assembly: GCF_964187855.1. Lineage (NCBI taxonomy): Eukaryota > Metazoa > Chordata > Myxini > Myxiniformes > Myxinidae > Myxine > Myxine glutinosa. The sequence continues at coordinate 90,273,666 of NC_136271.1, forward strand.
CCTCGCATAGCCTCGGTGAAGGCGAGGTGCACCCCCTCTCCCCTGCCAGCACGGACTGCGTGCCCCACTGCCCATGTTTGTGAATGTGGTGGTCTCAGTGATGTCCGAGTTCTTGACCTTTCGGGCCACTTCTGCAGTGGCTGGGAGGTTTCTGGCGGTGGGTTTGATTGGCATAGTTTTGAGCAAGGATTGTGATTGAAGAGCAGCTGATGCCTTGGGTGTTGTGAGTGGTGCCATAATGGCATGAGTGATGAGTGGTTCTGCATTTTGCCCTTGTGTCTGTGCCGTCCTTGGGCTGCTGGCTAGGCAGGAACTGTCCTGGATTTCCATGGACTTGGCTCCAGGATGCACTCCTTGCTTTGTGTTGAATGCTTCTCCTCGGGTTTGCCGACAACGTTTTGGGTGGTGCTGACCGGGCCGCCGTGGTGTTCGCATTACAGCCCGACCGAATATATCGTCGCTTCGTGGCTGCTTTCCGCCGCCGAAATCCAGCGCGGCTTGGGCGATTCTGCCCCTGTTTGGAGAACACCCAGCGAGGCCTTCATCGGGGCCGAGCGAGTAAGGCTTCCGCTGCTGAAATCCAGCGCGGCTTGGGCGATTTTACCCCTGTTTGGAGAACACCCAGCGAGGCCTTCATCGGGGCCGAGCGAGCAAGGCTTCCGCTGCTGAAATCCAGCGTGGCTTGGGCGATTTTACCCCTGTTTGGAGAACACCCAGCGAGGCCTTCATCGGGGCCGAGCGAGTAAGGCTTCCGCTGCTGAAATCCAGCGCGGCTTGGGCGATTTTACCCCTGTTTGGAGAACACCCAGCGAGGCCTTCATCGGGGCCGAGCGAGCAAGGCTTCCGCTGCTGAAATCCAGCGCGGCTTGGGCGATTTTACCCCTGTTTGGAGAACACACAGCGAGGCCTTCATCGGGGCCAAGCGAGCAAGGGCGTGTCGGGACCTGGTTCGCGCCATTGACCGAGTGGTTCGCACCAACCGGAGCTGTTTTCGGATGACGTGCTGATGTCCATGGACTTCGCGCCAGGCTCTGGGCCGACGTGGTGTGGTGCTGATATTTTGAGAGGCTTGATTTAATACCCCAACCTCTCAACCCCACCTCCTTTTCTGCTACCCCGGCGTTATTATTTGCTAGTATTTTTTTAATTTATTTATTTATTTATGTGAAAGCCCACAATATATTATATCCTTATATATATATGTGCACATCATATATATGTGCTTATATATGTGGACTTCCGGTCCGCTCGAGCAAGGAGGCTTGCTTCGATCTCTCCACAGCATCGAAGTCCTTTCCAAGGGTGTGGTGCTGACCGGACAAACGTGGCGTGGTGCTGACGGGCCCCCCGCAGCCGTGATGCCCCCGCCCCCCTCCCCCCCCCCAGAATTTCCATGTTTTAAACGTTTCCCAGTGTGTACCCTGGATCAGAATAGGTACACCGTATCCCTGCGTGTCGTAAGAGACGACTAAGGGTTGGCGTCAGGAAGGGCATCCGGCCATAAAAACATTGCCTCAAAAAGAGAACCATGACAATTACAACTACATATGGGCAGGGTACAGCCCGAAGTGGAGATCGGTTTCTGAGGTTTGGGACATGGAATGTAGGGACAATGACAGGGAGATCAGGAGAAGTGGTGGAAGTATTGGTCAGAAGAAGAGTGGACATATGTTGTGTGCAAGAGACGAGACGAGATGGAAGGGAAGTGGTGTGAGAATGGTGAAGGGTAGGCAGGGACAGAAATACAAGTTTGTGTGGCAAGGGTGCCCAGAGGGCGTGCATGGTGTTGGTGTCCTGTTTTCTGAGGAGTTTGTAGACAGTGTGGTGAGTGTGACTAGAGTGAGTGATAGGTTGATGATGGTGAAAATGATGATTGGAAAGCTCTTGGTGAACGTCATCTCGGGATATGCTCCGCAGGTTGGTCGGAGCGATGAAGAGGACAAGTTCTGGTGTGCGATAGAGAAGCTGATGGAAAACGTGGAAGATGAGGAAATTGTGGTCGGAGGAGACCTAAATGGACATGTGGGAAGGAGTATGGATGGTTTTGAGGGAGTTCATGGGGGTTACGGATATGGTGTGAGAAATGGAGAAGGTGAAAGGATTTTGGAGTTTGCTGATGGAGCTGATTTGTTGATTTGTAATACTCAGTTCCAGAAAGAGAATAATAAGCTTGTTACATACACGTCAGGTGGGTCGACGACAACCATTGATGACCTGATGGTGCGTAGGCGAGATAGGGGGCAGCTCCGGGACACAAAGGTGATCCCGGGGGAGGAGGCTGTTTCACAGCACCACTTGGTTGTCTGCGACATAAGGGTGAAAGGTGCGAGGAGAGCTCGGCGGGTGAAGTACCAACCGAGAATAAAGGTGTGGAGGTTGAAAGAGGTGACAGTAAGGGAGGCATTAAAGGAGAGGCTGAGTAGGGTAGAGGATGATGTGGTTGAGCTTGAAAGTGGTTGGATGTCGATGAAAGCTAGTCTGTTGGGAGCCGTTGGTGAGGCATGTGGATGGACAAAAGGACCACTGAGGCACTCGGAAACATGGTGGTGGGATGATGAAGTTGGAAAGAGGATTGACGAGAAGAGGAAGAAGTTCAAGGAGTGGCAGAAGGCGAAGGGTACGGGAGCAGAAACAGCAGAGCATGAAAGTTATAAGGCAGCCAAGAAGGCTGCAAAGAAAGAGGTAGCAAAGGCGCAAAAGGCATGTAGGAAAATGTTCGGAGAACGCTTGGATTTGGAAGAGGGTCAGAGAGCAGTATTCAGGATTGCAAAGCAGATAGCGAAAGAGAGGTGTGATGTGATGGGGGTGAGTTGCTTGAAGGATGAAGTGGGACAAATCGTTGTGGACCCAGATGGAATTAAAGGAAGATGGAAAAGATATATGGAAATGCTGTTGAATACAGAGAATGAATGGGATGGCAACATAGAGAGTAACCCAGTTTTAGGACCGGCAGAGAAGATAACTGAGAAGGAAGTTGAGGAAGCGATAAAAGCAATGAAGAGTAGAAAAGCGGGAGGGCCGACGGGAGTTGTGGGAGATATGTTGAAGGCAGAAGGAAGTTGGGGTGTGAAGATCGACGAAATGCAGTTTGGATTTATACCAGGAAGAGGAACGACAGACGCACTTTTTATTGTGAGGCAGTTGCAGAAGAAGTACATGGAGAAGAGGAAGAAGTTGTTTCTTGGGTTTGTTGATCTGGAGAAAGCATTCGATAGAGTTCCACGCAAAGTATTGACATGGGCAATGAGGAAGTTAGGAGTGGAGGAATGGTTGATCAGAGTAGTGATGGCAATGTACAAAAGAGCGCGCACAGCTTTAAGGACGAAGGACAGGAACAGTGGTGAGTTTGAGGTGAAGGTGGGAGTGCATCAGGGGTCGGTACTAAGTCCACTACTATTTGTAGCTGTGATGGAGGTCCTGGCTCAGAACGTAAAGGAGGGTTTACCATGGGAGTTGTTGTATGCAGATGATCTGGTGTTGATTGCGGAAAGTATGGATGGACTGAAGGAGAAGATGAACAAGTGGAAGGAATGTATGGAGACAAAAGGTCTGAACGTGGATATCAGAAAAACGAAGGTGATGGCAAGTGGTAAAGCATGTGGTGAGGTGGACAGAACTGGGAAGTGGCCGTGTGCTGTGTGCAGGAAGGGTGTCGGAGTGAATTCCATTCAATGTACAAATGTGCGCTGAGTGGGTTCATCAAAAATGTAGTGGTCTGAGAGGGTCATTATCCAGTGTGGCAGCTACATTCAAATGTAAGGTGTGCACAGAGGGAGCTGCAGATGAAGGAAATGTTGAGTTGGATCTTGGAGACGGCGTGTAGCTGGAAGGTGTGAAAACATTTTGCTACCTCGGAGACATGCTGAATGGAGAAGTTGGATCAGACTCGGCAACGGTTGCTCGAGTGAGATGTGCATGGAAGAAGTTTCGGGAACTGAGTGGCGTGCTGATAAGGAGGGGAGTGTCGTTGAAGCTGAAGGGAAAGGTGTATGCTGCATGTGTGAGAAGCGTTATGATTTATGGGAGCGAGACATGGGTAATGAACGTAGAGCAGCAACAAAGGCTGGAAAGGGTGGAAATGCGAATGGTTCGGTGGATGTGTGGAGTATCGTTGAGAGAGAGGAAGACAAATGATGAATTGCGAAAGATGATGGGAATCGAGCCTGTGATTGATGTTGTGAAGAGGAACAGGTTGAGATGGTTTGGTCATGTGTTGAGGAAGGATGAAAGTGACTGGTTTAGAAGAGTGATGGAAATGAATGTAGAAGGAAGTAGAGGACGGGGAAGACCGAGAAAGACTTGGCTGAAGATGGTCGAAGAAGAAATGTGGGCAAGGGGGTTAACAAGGGGAGATGCAGAAAATAGGGCAAAATGGAGAACATTGTCATGGGGACCGCAAGGCTAACCCCCGCTCTTGCAGGGAAAATGGCCTTAAAATGCCTGTTGTTGGTGTTGTTGTTGTTGAATAGGTATCATGCTTCGTCTGTCGTGCTAGAGAATCTCACCTGTAATAAGTTCTGTGTTTAGGCGGTTTGTCGGATTAAGTGTGTACCTGTGATCATACGAGGATGGTCCGGTGATAGGTAGAATAAGGACTAAGATAATTCCCCTGTATGTGAAACCTCGGTGATCATACCTGTGTCCCTTATGGCAACACACCACATACATTTGTTAGCCCCATTAGTGCACCACAGTAATTAATTCCCCCTCTGCCACAAGACGATAAGACTTAGAGCCACAGGCAGGAGGCCGGATTGGGGCGCCGCTGATGGGGCTGCCGCCAGCCACATCACCAGCTGGCATGTCGACACATTGACTAGGCAGGCTGAGAGCCATGCCCAGGATAACTCGTGATTGGCCAGGGGAGGGGCAGAAAGCTCCCCCGTGATTGGGGGTGAGCAAGGTGAAGGAGCGATACACTTATTGGCCACCGACCGACGACACCACGGCCAATCAGTGCGGAAGGCGCAAAGTGACTACCAACAAGCTACGCACTGATTGGTGGAGAGAGCGCTGACGTGAGACCACGGCCGGTAAAACGACTGGCAAGCCGACATTTTGCCCTCTTGTCCCTGGTTTCTTCCTGCCCGGATCTCTTCCCTTGCCCTTCTCGTTCCTGGATTCTTCCTGCCTGGACCTCCCTTCTGCCCGTGATTTTCGTCTCCATGTGGACCTCTTCCTTTACGATCTGAATTTGCCTGCTGGACGAAAGACGGTGGAGCAATGATTGTGTGAGCGGGGCCTGCCGGGCGGCGTGTGCTGATTAGCGGAGCACGCGAACGAAGCGGACTGAGGCCTCCTTCCCGCCAAGCACGGAGCTGCGCCTGGATGCGAGTTTGGGGCCTGGATGACAGCAGACAGATAAGACGCACCACGTTCCACAACACGACGAAACATTGATTTTATTCATCCTCTCCCATTGTTTCGTATCTGGAGTCTGTGTGGGGACGCCCCAATTTAGGATTATAGTTATTTACCGGCGCGTTCCTTTGTTCTCGGAGTCTGGCAATAAAGCCACATTTACTTTTTGTACATAAACTCAGTTTTGGTTTGATTTAATTGATTTTCAGGTTGAAGACATCGTCGGGGCCATGAAGGTAAGCCGCAGCATTTTCCCCCAATTCCCCAGCTCGTGTGTCGATCCGCCATCGAATTGATTGTCGCCTCGTTAAGCTCAATTCCATCCGTGGTAGACGCTCGGTCTTAAGGTGGGTTTTCACGGGACACGCGAATGGTTCGCGAAGGATGCGAATGTCGAAAAAATGGCAAAGTCCAACATTCGGAGAAGTTTTTCTCCGAATGTGTCGCGACAATGGAGCCGTAAACCATTCTTGCACAGTTTGTGCGTAGTTCTCACAACGTATGGGCGAATGTCGTGTGTAGCGTTGCCGAACTATGGCCAGTCCACATACACGAAGAACACGTGACTAAAATGCCAACAACACGAATGTTGGACGAATCTCGGGCAACATTCGTGCGGACATTTCGCGACGCATGCAAACTTTTTGCGCATATTTCGCGAATAATGATGGTCGTGCGACATTCATGCGAAATTTGTACATATGTCGCGCGATTATCTTGCGACCGGCGATCCGACCGACACTTGGGCAGTATTTTAATGCCTTGAAATGTATTGCCAGCAGTTCTTGCCCATAGGTCAGTAACAGAAGATGGACCAGCAAGCTCTGAAACCTGTCCTGTCCATTGATGTACATAAACATCTTTTAACATATACATCTTAAACATCATAAACATCCTAAAATCATAAACATAAAATCATAAACATCTTAAAATCATAAACATCTTAAAACAAAAAGAGGAAGCTTTTGATATTGAAGAGGAAGCTCTGCTGCTTGTTGCTGTAGGACTGTTGGAAGTGCAAGTGTGAAGAAGAGGAAGGAAAAGCACCAGAGAAAAAGAGAAAGCAGTATGTAAAGACTGTGTGGGTCCACAACTGGTTGCTGGAGCAGCAGAGACTTCAGCATGGTTGGTACGGACAGCTCATGGAGGCACTGGAAGAAGGAGACCTGACAACATACAAGAGACTGCTCAGAATGGATCCTGACCTCTTCAGGGTACTGGTGGACAGACTCACTCCCCGACTGCTGAAGCAAGACACCAACATGAGGAAAGCTCTACCTGTTGGACTCAAGGTTGCCCTGACACTGAAACTGCCGGAATCTGTTTGGGGTTTTACGAAGATTTTGCGAACATCACGCACGTCGTGAGTAGGTCGTGCGCATATGACGAAGCTTTTAAGACATTTTTGAGAGCAAATCACGACCCGGGATGCTGGAAACGTTCGCTATAAATTTCAAACATTTTTGAAATTCCCGCCGAACAAAAAACGACTCCTGCGAACAATTGACGACGCTTCCGAACCCCCGCGCATGTTTGGCGAACTTTTGGAGCCTAAAATACGAATGTTGGACTTTGCCATTTTTTCGACATTCGCATCCTTCGCGAACCGTTGTCGTGTCACGTGAAAACCCACCTCTAACTGAGCCAGCCACACGACAATATGTACTTGCAATTAAAAAAAAAAAGAAGTTATTTTTAATTCATTTTATATATTTGTAGATGTTTTTAGTCATTACAATTGATTTATTTTTTCATTTTATGTAAATCATTCGCAATTCAGCTTCTGGCTGCGATGATTTGATAATAAAACCACTAATGGAATTAATGGTGGTGGTTTGAATGCAGCCTGTGGCTGCTTGGCAGCATCAAATTCTGTAAGTGCGGCCCTGCCGCTGATGCAATTCCCACAATTACCAGTCAGCTGGTACTCATTTCGCCGACCTCAGAAGGATGACAGACTGAGTCGACCCACCTGGTGTTAATTCAAGGGCATGGCAGAGGCTCAAACTCAGGACCCTAAGCTCTCAAGCCAACCACCTTCACCATTAAGTCAACATCAGTCAAACAAAAGAATAACAACACCAAGGATAATAGCATAATATTAATGTTATTAGAAGTTATTACAAAACAATATTAGCAACCCTAATAGCTAACCCCAAGGGGTTTTTCCTCTTTTGACAAACGCCATGTTAACATGTATAAACAGCTTATCATGGCGTTGGTGGGGGCACCCCATCCCGGGAGTAAAACATATTATAAACCACAAACACGTGTGATTATTTTTTTTAACAGTCGCTACTGCTGTTTAAAACCACTGAATGGGAGGAATCCAACGTTCTCGAGGCTGATCACGTCCCTTATAGACTAACGGTCTCGAGCCTAGATCTACTGTAATCTATATGTACATTGCCTTCAGAAATTATTCACACCCCTTAACTTTTTCACATTTTGTTGGTATAGCCTGAATATAAAATTGATCAAATTGAGATTTTTTTTGGCACTGATCTACACATAATGTCTCATAATGTCAGTGGAATTTAATTTTTTTTTAGATTTTTTTTTACAAATTAATTAAAAATGAAAAACTGAAATGTCTTGAGTCAATATAGTCATTCTACCCCTTTGCTATGACCCTCCAAATTGAGCTCAGGTGCATCTAATTTCCTTTGATCATCCTTGAGATGTCTCTACAAATTGATCAGAGTCTACCTGTGGCTGATCAGAGTGATCACATTTCAACAACCCAATTCAATTGATTGGGCATGATTTTAAAAGAAACACACCTTTCTATATGAGGTGCCACAGTTGACAGTGCATGTCAGAGCAGAAATGCCACCATTAAGTCCAAGGAACTGTCTAGAAAGATCGAGGGAAAGGTATAAAACAGTTTCTAGAGTGTTGAATGCTCCCAAAGAGCATAGTGAGCTGGCCTTCCTAGAGCTGGCCGTCCGATCAAACTGAATAACCGGGCAAGAAGGACCTTGGTCGTGGAGGTGACCAAGAACCCAATGACCACTGTGACAGAACAGAACTCCCTGCAGCATTTCACAAATCTAGGCTTTATGGGAGAATGGCCAGATGGGAGCCACTCCTGAGAACAAGGCACATGATAGCACACATGCAGTTTGCAAAAAAGCACGTGGAATACTCTAAGACTGCGAGGCAAAAGAATCTGTGGTCTGACGAGATGAAAATTGAACACTTTGACCTGAATGCAAGGCACTTCATCTGGCGGAAACCAAGCACAGCTCATCACCCATCTAACACCATCCCCCTACAATGAAGCATTGTGGTGGCAGCATCATACTATGCGGATGCCTTTCAGTGGCAGGGATTAGGGGAATTATAAGGGAGGGAGCAATGAATGGATACAAAAACGGGCAAATCCTTGAGGAGGACCTGCTTCAGAGTGCAAAACACCATAGACTGTGACTAAGATTTTCGTTCCAACAGGACAATGACCCCAATAATACTGCCAAAGCAACACTGCAATGGCTTCAGAACAAGAACGTGAAAGTCCTTGAGTGGCCCATTCAGATCCTCCCAGACTTCAATCCCATTGAGAATCTGTGGAAAGACTTGAAGATTGCTGTTCACCGACACTCCCCATCCAACTTCACATAGCTTGGGCAAATCTGCAATGAAGAATGAGAGAAACTCCACAAATCCAGAAGTGCAAAACTGATAGACATTCCCAGGAAGACTCCTACAAACAAAAAGCTGTAATCGCTGCCAAAGATGCTTTTATGACGTATCGACTCAGGGTGTTGAATTAGATATTTCTGTATTTCATTTTTAATAAATTTGGAATAACATTCTAAAAACATGTTTTCACTTTGACATTATGGGGTGCTTTTTGTAGATCAGTGACAAAGAATTTCATTTTATTCCATTTTAACCCTTTGAGTACGGGATTTTTTTTGGATAAAAATACCCCCGGTACGGGATTAATTTGGCATTTTGGTACGGGAATGCAACCATGTACTGAGGATCTATTTATAGGTATAGTCGATGTGTAGTAACGTCATCAGTTCACAAAACTTTTTCGCGGGTTGCGGCACTGGACGTTATCCGTCCTCAAAGGGTTAAATTCAGGCTGGAACACAACAAAATGTGAAAAGGTCAAGGGGTGTGAATACTTTCTGAAGCCATTGTACCCCAGAAAGGATAATAACCTCACCATTCCTGCTGCTCCCACAGGTTTTTACATTTTAAAAAAATGCTTGTGCAAATTAGGACAACTTGAACAGGAAATACTGTCCAAGAAACTTCAGACATCATTCTTTGGGAAGTTGAAACAAAACAAAAGAAAAATCAAGTTCGTTTTTACAAATTTGTTTCACTTTCCAGAGAATGGCCCTGTACTAGAATTTGTATTTGTATAATCATCGTTTTGTCATTGGAGTTCTGCAAGTCTCCACATAAGCCATTAAAATAGCACTGGGTAGAGTGCACACCTCCACCAGGCTGAACAGGTTATGTTTTGTATCCACTGATAGGCCGGATCTGCATCCGGACCTGAACCAAAATCTAATTGGCTTGTTCTTGCCAGCTACCCAACTCATCCACCAAGTTTTGTCATAAACTGTCCAAACTTATTTAAATATCATGCTATATATCGTTTTTGGCCCCATATTTCAATGATGAAGAATCACTTTTAAAATACTCAAATTCTTCCATAACTTTTTGAGATATCCTGCTCACAGACAAGATTAACTGAGTCGATTTTGGGGTCAAGAGGTCAAAGATCAAAGTCTGTAATATGTCTAACTTTAGAACAGCTGAAGTGACTAAATTCAAACGTGGTGCAGGTATGTATAATAGGGTGGTCCCCAAATGAATGGGAAAAAATTAAATTCATAAAAACATTATGACCACCCTGCCATTTTTTTACATAGACTTAAAGAAGTTAACATACCAAATTTCAGCAAAATTGGTTAATATTTAGAGGTGCCACAAGTGGCCATTAGTAAGGTGGCCCCTGCTGTGGTCAGTTATGAGAGAAAAAGTTTAGTTGTCACAGACACATTTTAGGCATTGCTCTAAAGCTTTTTTAGTTGAACAAAAGTGGTTAATTTGATGCATCGTTTGTATTAACATGAAATAACAAATACACTATAGTGTACTGTATACTGTTGTGAGCTCAATCTGCAATGGCTTTGTGGCACCTCTAAACGTCCAATCTGTACCAAATTTTGTATTCTAACTTCTTTCAGACTATGTAAAGAAATGGCAAGGTGGTTGCAATAAAATCTTCAACTTCATTTTTCAGGACCACCTTAATGTATAATGATGTAAAGATTAACTGATTAGATTTTGGGGGCAAAGGTCAAAGTCCTAATAGGTTTATAACTTGAGAAAAGTTGACGTGATCTAATTCAAACTTGGTACAGGTATGTATAATGATGTAAATATTAACTGATTACATTTTGGGGTCAAGAGGCGTTTAATTCAGTGGCGGACCTTCATTACACGCAAGGGAAAGGAGGCCGAAGAGCTTACCTTCACGAGTCCACCCGACGTCCTCGACCCTGCAATAAATAAACTCAAACCGACACGGAATTAAAATGTACAAAAATACCGTATTTATTAAAGAAAATGCTGGTAACAAAGAAAACACGATAAAATTATATTCCTAATTGGAGCGCTCCCACACAGACCCCAATACAGACAAAGGATAAAATAACTGGAAAATAAATGTGTGGTTTGTGGCACTTAGCTCTCAGCTGCTCTGGAATCTCGTCGGGAATCGTCAAAGATCGTCGTGGCCTTGGTGGGAAAATGCGCTTTGCCATGCAGCTTGTGGGCGGGAAAACCAGGCCTCGCTGCGCGTGCGCTCAGAGTTATGGATTGATTTGGATGATGCTTGGTGGAGAGGTTTGGTATGTGACAAGGACAAATTAATTAGATTTTGGTGAAGATCCAAATCCGGATCTGGATCTAACAATTTTTTTAAAGTGATTCTTCACCATTCAGGGAGTTATCTAAAATCGATATATCTCATGATACCTCAAAACATCGTGGACAGATTCAAACGAAACCTGGTGGACAGATTGGATGTGTGACGAGGACTTATTGATTCGATTTTGGAGAATATCCCAATCGGATTATTTTTTAATTTTTCAATCATTCTTCACCATTGATAGATGGGGCAAAAGCGATAGCGCAATATTTCAAAGATGTGGACGAAGACCAAACTACGTGTAGGACTTGCTTTGGTGACGAGAACAAGCCAATTCGATTTTGGTTCAGATCAGGCCTGGGATTCAAAACGTGATCTATTCAGCCTGGCGGATGTATGCTCTCTACTGAGTGCCATTCAAGTTTTTAAAGTAATTCTTCACCATTGATAGTGCCAAAATCTATATGCATTATGCAGTACAGTATAGCATGATGTATCAAAACATTATGGACGATTCAGGTGAAATGGGTGGACAGGTTGGGTGTATGACAAGGAAGTTTTGATTAGATTTGGGTGGAGAGTCCAGTTCGGGATCCAGATCCAGCCTATCAGTGGATACAAAACATTAACAGTTCAGCCTGCCGGAGGTATGCGCTCTACCGAGTGCCGGTCTACTTTTATTATCATATCATGTTAAAGTCCCTATGCTTTTTTTTCTTTTTCCTGTGAACCACCTTTGAGAAATCCAAAGAACTGTCAATCATGTTCAGTGACATTTGTGCATTTTCACCAGTAATAATTAGGTTATGGAACCTAAAAAGGTATTGAAATTGCTTTCTTTTCATACTTTGATCAATTATCTCATCTACCAGGGTATTGTGTGATTGGTAGGTGTGAAATTTTCAAAATTGTTTAGCATCCAATACATGAAATTTTGTACAATCCCTAATTCGATGATGATGATTATTGCCCCACGTTGTAATTCTGTAACACCTGCGCTCACTATTCGCCAAATTGCAAAATTGAATGTTGACGTGAACAAATTATTTAATTGAGCGAACAGAAATGCAGCCATGCTTGCCAAAGTGGTGTATTAAATAAAGATCGGTGAGCCTTTAACTTCTGCTCTATTCATTAATACCTTTTGGTATTACGTAGTAACCTATTCATAACATCCATGGGACCCACTATTGTTGGTCTGCACTTGCGAACGAAGCAAGGAGTTGGATTCTGAACTGAATATACCTGTTGGCTCCAGGTTGAATTCTCATCAGCCCAGCACCACCACAGAATAAAAAAGAAGAAGAAAAAAGAAGTAGTTTGATCTAACGTCCAATTCACAACAAATCACCACTGAATGGTTTCTGATGTACAAATGTCAAGATATCGATAAGGCCTTTGGCTGCAAAGACTATACGAGAGAGAAAGTCGATCCTTTCTAAATGAAAGGATGCTTCAAGTCAAAAGAAGGATTTCACAAAACACGAAAAATGATCGGATCATGAAACTGCCGTCGAATATGAAAGTAGACAAAGAAATTAAGTGGAAAAATCGACATCTAGAGACGTCGTGATTGCAGTGATCTGTCTCGCACAGGAGGGCATTGCCAATTCCAAGGTGGAAGTGATCGTGAATGTGAAACTGGAAATTGGAAGTAAACTTCCTATAATGGTGTCTCTGTTTTTGCTAGTGAGTGGAGCAGATGCAGTGAGTTGGTTGGGAATAAGGCTGATGAAAGGGTTAGCAGTAGACAGGTGTGTGCAAGCAGTTGGTCCGGGCTTTGTGGCAAACGGCTCGTACTGTCGTATTCTCCTTTCTTGTTCTTTCTCATCTTGTGCAATTGCCACTCTCTCTTCCACTACAATTCTTTTTCTCACTTGAGCACCCCCTTTCCATTCTGCATCCGCATCTACAGGCGTCCCTGTTGTAATCCGCCCAACGGGTGGAGTCTTGCCACACACTCCATGGCGTATCCATGTGCCACATAAAATAACCCCTCAACCCCCATATAAAATTCCCTACCTGCTGAAGCATACCAAAACTCCTTGGAGAGGAAAGTACCTCGTTCGCTCCGTGATGCAGTGCCATGCCAAAGGATGAAACGTTTGAACTAGTGCTGAGCAGCCATATTAGCTTTTCTGTCCACTCCTCCATCGCACACAGTGCAGTCCATATTATACGTGATTACTTAGCCGTTTGTATGCATGACAAATTGAACATGTCAATTTTTACATCCACAAAATAACGGACAACATGTCTGCTCTTTTGGTCTTGATTTTGGAGCTCGTGATGGTGTAAATATAATAAAAAGGTAAATAATGGTACTAAGTGTGCACAAATATTGGCCGAATACACTTAACTCAGAGAATATTTATTCACAGTGATCTCGCTCACGCTCTCACACGACTGATATAAATGAGCTTGGAGGTATTTTGCATGTATAACGAGAACGCACTCGGTTAAGCACTCGTTACCACTGCCAGACTGAACGGTTTATGTTTTGTATCCCAATGATAGGTGGGATACAAAATCCAAATAATTCAAAATCCGGATCTGCATCCGGACCTGAACAAAAATCTAATCGGCTTGTTCTTGCCAGCTACCCAACTCGTCCACCAAGTTTTGTCATAATCTGTCCAAACTTATTTAAATATCATGTTATATATTGGTTTGTTTGTTTTTTAGCCTGGTGTTGGCTTAGCGGATGGGGTTCTGGCTTGGGATCCTAGGATCCTGGGTTCGAATCCCAGTCGGTCGCTGAATTAACACCAGGGGGGTTGACTCAGCCTGTCATCCTTCCGAGGTCGGCAAATTGAGTACCAGTTCACTGGTAATTCCCTGTGTGTCGCAAGAGGCGACTAACAGGGTTGGCGGCAGGAAGGCCATCCGGCCATAACCATTGCTTCAAAAAGGGGACCATGGTGCCCGAAAAAGGCCACCCCCTGCTCTGCGGGAAAAAATGGCCTCCAAAGGTGGTTTTATATCGTTTTTTGCCCTATCTCAATGATGAAGAATCACTTTTAAAATTCTCAAATTCTTCAATAACGTTTTGAGATATCCTGCAAACAGACAGACAGCCAAACAGGGATGACAACATAACCTCTGTGCATCTTCGGTGGTGAGGAAATGAACATGAGATTTTGCAATTGACATCACATGATTTAACAAAATGTTTTACAATTTGAATTGATTGTTCCGATTCCAGAGGAATTCTGTAGGTAGATCGGCACACTGTCCTGATTTTGAATTCTGTTGTGCTAAAAATCAAAAAGGTTACCAAATGACACTGCTCTGATGATTAATATGATTTTAATACACAAGATGGCTGTTGCTTGTATGACAAATAATTTTAGTAAGTGGTATACTGAGGTTTTGTACGGTTTTATGCTGGTGTATCTGCGATGTGCTATGAACTATGATGTGGAATTAATTGCTTATTTTGGATTAATGTTCCAGGTACATGCTGCACTACATTCAGGCTACATATAGCAGAAAGTAAAATGTGACGATGTCAAACTAGGAAGATTGGTCGAGTATGATGTCATGAGATCTTTAGCTGTAAACGTTATGACCTGCAGTGCTATCGAGCACAGGTGTACGATCAATTTGTGTGGCTGGTTGCTATGGTTTAGCGCATCTCTATATCCATATTGAAGGCTTGGTTTAGGTTTAGGGTAAGCTGGTTTGGGGGTTAGGTCCCAAGGTGGTTTGTGAGAATTGTTCTGATGGGGGTATTGGCCAAGTCTGGTTTAGGGGATAGGAGAGGTTTGGGGGCTTTTACCTTTGAATTCAGCTTCACCCCCAGTGTTCTCCTCCCCCTCCCTTTGGCCTAGCTCCCATTCTTACCCTCACCCATTCTTCCTCCCAGTGGGCCTTTGTTGTCTACTTCCTTGCTGTTTGTGTGCTTCCACTGTTTTTTGTTCTGCTATGTTATTTTCTGTGTTATAGCTCTTCGATGAACCTTGACTTCATTCACAAAAAATAGGGGCAATGCCCCTGGGCTCACCAGGTAGAACCAGGTAACCACTGGAAAGTGTGGATGACCCACAAAATGTGAGTTAGCTGTTGGTTTGTGAGTTAATACAACTAGTGAGGTACCCGTGCTACGCACGGGTGGGAGGCCAGAAGCAAACAGACAATGCAGAAACGGTGAATGCTAAAGCATGAAACCAATAAATTCCACATTCCTGTCGCACCTTCAGTCGCATGTCAGACATGGACAGCATATGGCGATCCGCGAATTCACGTTTAGAAAGTAGAAACCGTCACGGCATTTGGTCATTCACTTGAACTCGATATCTTTTTTTTCATTCCAAACAGCATAACTCCAATCACGAATTAAATAACATTATTATAAAAAAATATACTTTTAACAACATTCGTGACATAAACAAATATTTAAATCCTGATGTGAAGTTCCGTACGGTTGGGTGAACACAATTACGAATTCAAAATCGTAATTGTATTCACTCGATTCCAATCATCAATTGATACTTCAACAAAGCGATTAACACGATTAACGTTTAACGATATAACATTACGATTGAATGACGGTTGTATTGGGATATTATCAAACCCGCGCATTGCGTAATCTGCCCACTTCCGCATTTGCGGCAGGTTCGTAATTGTCATCAAAATCTAAACAGTGTTTGTAGAATTTTAATAAAAGCCACATCACTGTACATATCGATAAATATTATTCCATCGTGTTTGGAAAAACTGGAAAATTGGAAAACTTGGAAAAATTGGAAAAACAATATAGTCTATTTTACTCCCAGGGGTCCCAGGAATACCCACCCAAAATATTGTTGCGATCGGTGGAGTCGTTTTTGCGGTACCTTCGAACGGACAGACGGACATTTGGTGAATTATAGTAAGATGATGGATTTATCCAGGTGTAGCAAGATTCGAGTAGACATTGTTGCTCGGCTTTGCTTTCCAAGTTATGGTACAGTCGTTTTGTTTTTCCAGTTCCTAAAAAAGGTTGATGCTTATTCAAATGATGCTTAGCTTGTGGCTTTGGGCGTCACCATTCCAATCACCTTTTGTACTTATGAGTTCTGTTTTGGTCGGTTTAATGCAGTAAAAACAAACAATATGAATTCTGAGAATGTTTATAACCTTGAGTTCTGAAACCTCACACTTCCATGAATTTGACTTTTAAAGGCATTTGACTTCCTGGTATGGAAGTGAAAAGGCATGTGATGTTATCTCAAGGGTTGTGCGGGACGAATATCAATCAGACACGTGCCTCTAAGGTCGTCATGGAGAGAATTTGAATGCACTCTTCAAGATTCTCCCCAAAAGGCAAAGATGCATAAAAAAAATAAATCAAAAGGCACCTTGCTTAATTTATTTATTTATTTATGCACAGAGCCACCCTTTTCAACTGTACTTCAATCTACGCACAATGAAGGCTTTGGATAAATAAATAAAAACAATTTCCTTACCTGTGCTTAAAGGACACCTGTCATGTAGGGACACGTTTGCTTGGATTGTAGAGACACTTGACTGATATGTGTCGCCAAAAGGCCCGAGATCGCTTTTCCTTTTCCTTACTGCCGGTGTACATACAAGATTGGGTTTGGATAATGACGTCCTGTTTAGATATTGAAAGGAAATCCTGGCCTTTAGCCACAGTAGTTAAAGGCAAGAAAGAAACCACCTGCTCATGTGAGCATTGTTTGCCATGTTTAGCTTTAGATAATCGAAGAATCGAGATTTCGTGATACCTCATTTGTTGTTTCACCAAGTGTGAATCATTCTTGCTTTGATCAGAAAGCGATGAATGGCACGACGATGCGTATGTCGCACCCTTTACATACGCCTGCTTTCTGTTACCTTTGTATAAGCTGCACATCTATCAGTACGAGTTCAAAATTTGATCTCGTTCACTGGAATCGTGCACGACCTGCATATTGCTGAGCTTTGTAATGGCAGATGGTCAAAAATGGTTTGTTCTCTTGTATGTGTCCTTGATTTGTAATCATAATGTTCCTGCATAATTGCATCGGTATGCAGAGTATGAATAAAAGTTTGTTGCATTCATTAATCCATTCATTATCTTCATGCTTTTTGAAAAAATCGGGGCGGGGCGGATATTGTAATCGGCTCTGTCTGTCTGTCCGTCACACAATTTCCTTGTAAACAGTTGGGCAGAAATTCACCAAACGTGGTAGTTATGATTACCACATGACACAAAGGTGCAAGAGCAATATGATTTTTGACTCCACCCCCTGGGCATCCAAGAGTAAATAGGAAGTGTTGGAGGACTGAGAGAGAGCAGAAGGAGCAATATTGGAGAAGATGCGTTGAAATGAGGAATCACCGACCTGCCTTGATGTGAAAGCAACACACCATGTTTGTGCTTCGGCATCATCGCTGGAAATTCTAATAACTTTGGCCTCTGCTCAATCTGCTCAAAGCACGTGCGGAGCAACAGGTTGAAGTGTATTGTTGTGTTAACATTTTACAATAAACAGTCAGCTTTGCAGCAAATCTTCAATTGGCGTAATATGAGGAGATGTAAAAATGATCTTCTTTTTTTTCTCTTCGGTTGTGTTTGGGGTAGACTCTTGACTGTTGCTGGGCGCACCATTGGCATGATTTTTGGATTTGTTTGCCAAAGGCTATGCATGGCATGGGTGGAACATTCAGGAATGGCAGCATTTGGCCCGCACATGGAATGTTTTGTTCAAACCGGTATTGTTTGTCTACGGAAACATTGTTTTACTCGAAACCACGGAGCATTTATTTTAGTGTCCGAGATCTTGTTTTTATGTTGTTCTAGCCATCACAGCTACCTGGTTTCGAAACTGTTGGCGATACAGTCGTCTACATACCATGACAAAGTGTAACACGCTTAGAATGATCGGATCGGAGGCTGTGACGTGAATACTGGGCCTCAGCTGCTGCAGCTTGCCTGGCATGAAAACTGTATTGTCCCTTAACTAATGACATCATGCCTTGGCCGATCGCCATGGGCCTTGCGTAAGTCTGCAGTGAAGGGCGGCTAACGTTAAGCACGTCGACATGGTGATGACGCTTTGCCAAAGACTGTTTAACTTGACAATTATGAAGCTTCTGCAAATGGATCAAGTCTTGTGCCGGAGAGCATGTTTTCAGACCAAATGTCCAAAAATGTCACGAAATACGGAATTCCACACAAAGATAACCTCTGAAATGTTAAACTTGATGTGCCTTTTGCATTATAGACTAAACATGTTAAATTATTTCACAGAATTGTACTTTTCTGAGGCCCACACGAATTACCTGGTTGTCCATCTTGTCTAATCTTTACTATTTCCACTATCGAAGGTGGATGGAGGTTGCGTTTTCACCCCTGTCTGTCTGCGAGTTTGTTTGTCTGCGAGCAGGATATCTCAAAAGGTTACGGATGGAATCGCACGAAACTTGATGGATGGGTTGGGTGTGTGACGAGGATGAATTGATTTGATTTTAGTTCAGGTCCAGATCCGGCCTATCAGTGGGAATAAAAAGTTAAATTGTTCAGCCTAGCAGAGGAATACTCTCTACCAAGTGCTGTTCGATATTTATTTATTTATTTATTTATTTATTTTTTGCTTCACTAAACCCAATACCATCCGAGTTTTGCATCACATGTTGACATCTTTCCGTGAATGTTCTTGTTTTACTCCTGAGATGGCCAGGTGGTGGCGACACATAGCTTTATGAGACGCTGCTTTGAACAATCAAGGAGACAGCTGGTGTGTGTGTGTGTGTGTGTGTGTGTGTGTGTGTGTGTGTGTGTGTGTGTGTGTGTGTGTGTGTGTGTGTGTGTGTGTGTGTGTGTGTGTACTGTTATATATATATATAGTTTTATTTATAGTCTATCAGATAATCTGAAGCCTCTATTATTTATTTATTTTTGTCTATGCTCCCTGCCCCTCCTCCACTCCCCACAATTGAATTTACGATCACTCGAAGTAAGACAAGCATCATATACAATCCAGTGCAATGCAGCTAGCTGACTTTGAGCACCTCGCGCTATCTTACTATAATTCACCAAATGTCCGTCCGTTCGAAGGAACCGCAAAAACGGCTCAACCGATCCAACGATATTTTGGGTGGGTATTCCTGGGACCCCTGGGAGTAAAATATGCTATATTGTTTTTCCAAGTTCTTCCAAACACGATGGATTAATATTTACCGATATGCACAGTGATGTGGCTTTTGTTGAAATTCTACATACCAGGAGAGAGTAGATCGACTCCTGACGAACTCTTCCTATATAAACGTGCAGCTCCGAAGTAACACGACAGCGTGTGCAAAGCGACTAAGAAACAGGTGTAGCGGCCGCTTCCGTGTTGCAGTTTCGGCGCGCACTCTTCACACATAAACGTGCGACTGAGAAAGACGTGTAGCGTGCGCTTCCGTTTTGCAGAATTCAATCTTTTTTCAAAATGGGCACCATGTACTGTTTAGATTTTGATGATTTGCGTGTGATATGATTTAACGGATGTTTATATGAATCGTTTAAAATAAAAAAGCCTTCAATTTCTGATATTTTGCCTTTTCATTTGGGCCTCCCAATTGAATCCCCGCCCTCAGGGCGGGTACCATTGCTAGTCATTATAATATGACAGTTTGTCTGTTGACGTTGAAGAAAGAGAAAATTGTACCAATAATATGTTCGAAAGTTGCCAGCCATGCTAACAATGATTTACAAGGTGTGTGTCATGTGCTAACGGTGTTTCACTTTTTTGACCGCCTAACTAATTTGAGTGACAGTGATATTTTTGTCCCCCGTCGCACCGCGGAGCGAAAGGGGGCCTATGGTTTTCCCGTGCGTGCATGCGTACGTGCGTGCGTAAGCGACGGACCGAATTCTAATTTGGTGTGTGGGTGCAACCCACGTCAAAATCCAAGATGGCCGCCGCCATGTATGTCTGACGCCATGTATGTCTGATCCTTGTGAGCGGAATATCTTGAAAAATAAGCGAAGTACCAACTTCTAATCTGGTGTGTGGGTGTATCTAGGCATAAGGAAGAACGCTATTGAAAATTGGGTCGCCATGTCAAAGTCCAAGATGGCCGCCGCCATTTATGTCTGAACCTTGTGAGTGGAATATCTTGAAAAGTAAGCGAACTACTAACTTCTAATCTGGTGTGTGGGTGTATCTACGCATAAGGGAGAACGCTATTGAAAATTGGGTCATCATCATCATCCACCTTTGGAGGCCATTTTTCCCCGCAGAGCAGGGGTTGGCCTTTTTCGGGCACCATGGTCCCCTTTTTGAAGCAGTTTTACAGCCGGATGCCCTTCCTGCCGCCAACCCTGTTAGTCGCCTTTTGCGACACACAGGGAATTACCAGTAAACTGGTACTCAATTTGCGGACCTCGGAAGGATGACAGGCTGAGTCAACCCCCCTGGCGTTAATTCAGCGATCGACTGGGATTCGAACCCAGGATCCTAGGATCCCAAGCCGGCACCCTAACCACTAAGCCAACACCAGGCTGACGTGGGTCGCCACGTTAAAATCCAAGATGGCCGCCGCAATTTATGTCTGAACCTTGTGAGCGGAATATCTTGAAAAATAAGCGAAGTACCAACTTCTAATCTGGTGTGTGGGTTTATCTAGGCATAAGGAAGAACGCTATTGAAAATTGGATCGCCACGTCAGAATCCAAGATGGCCGCCGCCATATATATGTCTGAACCTTGTGAGCGAAATATCTTGAAAACTAAACGAACTACTAACTTCTAATCTGGTGTGTGGGTGTATATACGCATAAGGGAAAACGCTATTGCAAATTGGGTCGCCACGTCAAAATCCAAGATGGCCGCCTTGCGTCTTCCACTTTGTCAACTCAACTCACATCACTTCACCGACGGGGGACCTAAGCGTAATGCTTGTTTCACCTGCAACTGTACCATAAAATAGCTTTTTAGGAATGTTGCTGTGTAAGAAAAGCATTCGGACAATGTGGAATGGAAAAGCATCTCGTTTATCAAATAATTTGGTGTGAAATTTATTATTATGGATATCAATTTGTAATTCTAAAAAGGAAACTGAAGTGGAAGTTTGGTTTTCCTTTTTTAATTCAAGTTATTTTGGATATATATCATCATGAAGCTGCTCAAATATAAATCCATCGTTAATTGCCAATAAATCAATGAACCTGAAGATGTTTCCGCATCTTCGTGCAGTTGTTACTTTATTCTTGCACATGTTCTGGACCCAATCAAACTCGTACATGTGCAGAAACAAATTTGCAAAGAAAGTGGAACACACACACACACACACACGTACATGCACGCACGCACGCACACACACACACATCCACACACACACATCCACACACATCCACACACATCCACACACATCCACACACATCCACACACATCCATCCACATCCACACACACACATCCACACACACACATCCACACACACACATCCACACACACACATCCACACACACACATCCACACACACACATCCACACACACACATCCACACACACATCCACACACACATCCACACACACATCCACACACACATCCACACACACATCCACACACATCCACACACACACATCCACACACACATCCACACTCTTTATGTGTAAGTAATTTAAACTCTTCTGAGCAATGACATCAGTTATTTGAACATGTTAATGTGTTCATGTTTTTATGGCAGGTATGTTATTATTTTACAACACACTTGGCCCTAGCTGTTGTAAATTTAGTACAGACAGTAAGTAGTACAACTTTGTTACTGATTTGGAAATTATTAATTTCTCAAGGATCAGGATCGTCAACCTGGTTCTGTTTTTCCATGAGTTCTCCACACCTGCTGACACAAACTTATGACTTACCTGGAACAAGCAGAAAACTAATAGTTTACCAAGTACTGTTATTCGCACCAAGTAATGTCGGCTTGGCTTCAGGTGTGCTTTGTAGATTAATTTTTATTTATTTTTAATTTACTTATCGTTGTTTGCAAATGGAAAACGCTTGTTTGTAAGATGTAAAAAAGAAAAGAAAGCAGGACCATAAAAATATTGATAATTTCTTATTTGAAGGGAACATTATCAGCATGTTTAATTCCTTTAGTCGCTTTGGTTACCTTCCAACAAATATTTCCTATATGGCGTGCGTACGTACTCCGTACCTCGTACTCTTAGCTCTCAAATGAGTTATATAATCACTCAAGGAGCCATTTGGAGACTATGTACACAAAATGGTGGAATGTTGAGCACACCATCCTTTCTTTCATACATTCCTCTTTCCCTCTCCTGCCTCCTACACTCCCACCCCTCCCACTACATCTTGTATGTTTTCATCCTGTTTCCACTAACACCTTCTCTCTGTCTTTCTTTCACTCTCCTCCTCAATTAACATTTGGAAGTGCAAAACAATTGATCATCTTATGTTCCTCCCTGGCCTGCGTTTGGTTGTGATTCACTCTTATTCACCTGTTTAAAAAAAAAAAAAAAGACAATAAATAATAAATTACATGCCGTTAACATAGGAACTTTTGTTATTCTGGCAAGAGTTTTGAACACCGCTTCCTGCTATGGAAAACAGGCCGCACTGATTGTGCTTGCGTTGCGTTTGCATGTGTTTGACATTGAGCATTCTGTGTGATGGCACTGTAATCCCCAAAATGTTTTTTTTGGGAGGGGGTGTGAGCATTGGGGTGTAGTGTGTGCGTGGTGCACAACACTCACAAATTGCTAACATGTGATAAGAAAAGTTTGTGAATCCATGGATTTGAAACTTTGCTAAATCTTGCGAAATGGAAGGCCCTCATCTCTGCTGAAATCGTAACCGAAGACCAGGTGGTAATGTTTGTTTGTTTTATTAATGTTATTTAACATGAACCTGGTTCAGCTGAACAGATACATTACCTTAGCGTGTAATCAATTGTTTTTAAGCACGGCGATGATAAATTGGAGCGCAGAATGCCTGTTGCTTTTGGCCATTGAAAGCCTCTGCATAGGCCTTGAGAAGGGGGCCTGGCAAAGGGAGCCTGTTCTCTTGTTTTTACTTTAGCCCCAAGGCTAAAGACCTTTTTTGGTTAAGCTGGATGTCATACATGTGCAAACTCTGAAATCTGCTCTGCAAAGGTCACTAAAGTGAAATGTTAAACATGCTCTTAAAGAAGGGCATGGTCTTCTACCGACCTTGGTCTCTCGGGCAGCTTTGATGGCTCGGTGCTTTTCAAATGGTGCATGGGTCGAGATTTTGATTTTTGTTACGGGTGAGGTTGAGTTCCCCCGATACCATGACCCGCATGCTGGAATTATCCGGCATGCCTGGAATCCTGAAACTAACTCCCAGGAAGAGCTGAGAAAAGGAGTCCCCCAGCAAATGGTGGGGCTGCTCCTCCCTGCCCCCCATTCCACTCTGCCAATGCTTCAACAACTGTTCCAGCCCCTTTGGTACGTCATAAACCTATCCCTCTCCTCCCCATTTCAGCCTTAAGGATAACCTTGATCAAATTGTTTGAATATACCTTTCTAAGATTAATTTCTACCTTGAATTTCCTGAGGAAGAGTATTTTTTTAAAGTTTATTTTGTTTTGGCTTTTTTTCCGCATTACTCTTCCCCTTAAGACTTTTGCTCTGGATGGGATATTTCCCTCCATCTTTACGGTGTCCTCTTTTAGACTTGAGTAAACGCACACTGTCCTCATCCAATCCTGCACATTCAAGTCATGCTGTTTGGAACCCCCTTCTGCGTTTCTCCATCTCCTTCGCTCTACTCCTGTCAGAGGATCGCTAAAGCTCGTGGCATCAAATTGTTCAAGATATAATGTACGCACGGACTCTTTGAATGTTCTTGTTATTTCTTTATTTTTGCTACTTGTTCCTGAACTTTCTTTCATTTAATGGTGGGCAAAGAGGAAAGCAAAAAAAAGAAGCTAAAGAAGAAGGAACATTCATTTTTCTTGCACCCACCACAAAAACGCCCGCTCCGCACGTTGACTTCTACATTGGGAATCTGAGTTTCAGAAAGGGCTCTTCTGAATCCCATCTGAGCTCAGACGACGTCCAACCTCCCCCCTTCCCTCTCCTGCCCCACAACAGCGGTGATGGACATCTTGACATTTCTTGACAAGCTAAACAACAATCGACTTGCTTTGCTGCGATATCCAGGTAACATGTGATGCCACTCCTGAATTTTTTTTTTCTTTGAACAGGAAAACCCCTCTGCAGTACTTACTCGATGGAGTTGCCTTGTTCAATCACCATACGACCGAAATAATTCACGTGTTCTATCTAAGGGGCTTGTTACCTACAGGCGTTATTTTATTTTATTTTTTAGGTTATTGGTATTAATCTTGGTCGTTTATTTCCAAAGGTGCACGATTTGAGTATCGGCAAAATTCTGAAACTGATGTACCATCGTACTCTGTTACAGATGTTGTCGATGCGTCAATGTTGACGAAGCACTTTTGCCAAGGGTTATGCTGGGTGATTTGCCGTTGCCTTCCCAGCAGTTGTTATGGCAGGAATTTGGAATTTGGCCATGATGCCGGTAATGGCTCGCCTATACTCTTCACGAAGGACACAATGGGATCTTTAAAGTCCATTAAGCAATGCTAGCACACAAGATGTCCAGTTTAACATCCGTCCAACGGCACACACATTGATGAAGCACCAGGATGACAGTTCATAGCTGGGTCGGAATTCCAACCAAGGCTAGACAGCTTAGAGGTGAGTGTGCGTACCTCTAGGCCATCCTGCCAGCATGTTGGGAAGATGTTATTGGATGTGGCCAGAGTTAGATATTGAATTGCTTGCTTTGCTTTCATCTGCTTTGCTTCTTCATTAATTATTTGGAGAAGCAATGTTGGCATTTCTCAAAGCTGTTTGATGCAAGTGCCACTGTTCTAACAGATACATGTTCTTGCTGTATTTGAACTCTGGTCATTCATATTACTCCAGTACTGACAAATGATCTTTGGCTGCTCCAACAATTTGTTTTCGTTCGTAATCTCGCAGTAAGTGTATTCCTGACTTTGGTATTTATTACCCGTATATACCACAGTAATTGGTTGTTCTCTTCTTGTCGATTCAACACCCATGTGTGTAACCGTACAATGCTGTGCTACCCTCGTGTACTGCCAGACTATTGGGGGTAGAGATGCTTCTTGAGCTACTGTGGTGCTTCTTGCTTCTTAAGTCCTCCAGGTTTTACGGGGCCATCTATTTATTTTATGAGAGGATTGGGGTTGATTTTATAAAATTTTAAGAAAGGGGTATATTCGTATACATCTACAATATATATATATATATATATATATATATATATATATATATATATATATATATATATATATATATATATATATATATATATATATAATATTAATAATATTAATAATAATATAATACAAGTCAGGAGACGACGATGGTTCACGAGCGAGTGGTTATTCAATGACAAAGGTCAAAACCGACATTGAAAATATATAAATAGGAATGTATTATCTGTTATGAGACTAGTTAGCTACATACACACAACAACAACAGGCATTTTTAGGCCATTTTCTCTACTAGAGCGGGGGTTAGCTTTGCGGTCCCCATGACAATCTTCTCCATTTTGCCCTATTTTCTGCATCTCCCCTTGTTAACCCCCTTGCCCGCATTTCTTCTTCCACCATCTTTAGCCAAGTCTTTCTCGGTCTTCCCCGTCCTCTGCTTCCTTCTACATTCATTTCCATAACTCTTCTCAACCAGTCACTTTCATCCTTCCTCAACACATGACCAAACCATCTCAACCTGTTCCTCTTCACAGCATCAATCACAGGCTCTATTCCCATCATCTTTCGCAATTCATCATTTGTCTTCCTCTCTCTCAACGATACTCCGCACATCCACCGAACCATTCGCATTTCCACCCTTTCCAGCATTCGTTGCTGCTCTACATTCATGACTACTCTACATTCATAGCTACATAATACCGAAAATTCGGTTCGATTCTGACAACTTTGAAAATTTGACCTTTGTGACCTTGAAATGTCAAAACGAAGGTTACTGACCTTGAAATGAGATAGAAAATAATGTATAATCAGTTATGAGGTTAGTTAGCTACTCAATACCGAAAATTCGGTTCGATTCCGACAACTTTGAAACTTTGACCTTTGTGACCTTCAAAGGTCAAAGGTCTAAGATTCTGAAATTTGTTGGAAAACTTGTATTTCATGATGTATGTGATAATATAAGATCATGTACGACATTTCACCCTATCAGGAAGTGAACAATGTAATAAAACCATCAAAAATCGACTTTTCTAAATTTTCTGACCTTGTGACCTTGACCTTGGGGCGAAAATGAAAAATGGAGCTCTGTGGGGCTCGACACATGACATTGGCCTAACCAAATACCGAAACCCCTGTCAGATTCCACCAAACCCCTCGGAGAAGATATAGCTTGAACTCGATTACCCCCTAAAAAGACATCTTTTTCGGGCGTGGCTCCACCCACAATGGGCGCAATACGCCCACTCTAGGCAGGACACAACTAGATCATGATATCGACCTACCACCCAAGTTTCATCAAGATCAGATGATATCATCGAGTAGTTATGCTGCGGACAGACAGATACACAGACACACAGACACACACCCATGACGAATGTAGTGGTCACTGTTTGATAACTCGTGAACCAATAGACACTATATATAGTACTGTGCAAAAGTTTGTTATTTCAATGGTATTCATACTTTCGGGTAAATTCATCAAATTATCAGTGATTAGTCATATATGTTTGTTGTAAATTATTAGACTTTCCCATATGTCCTTCATTGGACTCTGTGGTAGGTATTCTAACACTTGGAGCACGTCAGCTGTAACCTTGTTCTCCAAATACTGTTTTACTGTCTTGAAGTGTAGTGTAGTGTAGTGTACTGAAGTGTAGAAGAAGTGTAGTAGATCATTATCTTGTTAAAAAATATTTATCTTCTGATTAATGGATTTCCACTGGGAACTGCATGGCTCTGCAGTATCTGCTTGTACTTCTCTTTTGTCCGTGTCCCATTGGTTTTACCAAGTTTTCCAACACCAAAAGCTGAGAAACAACCCCAGACAGTCACAGAGCCTCCCCCGTGTTTAACAGTAGACTGCAAACATTGCATGTTGTAACGTTCTCCAGGACTTCGCTGTACAACCTGGCGTCTCTTGGATCCAACAAGGTAAAACTTTGATTCATCAGACCAGAGAACCCGATTCCATTGTTCGGTCGCCCATTCTTGCTGTTGCTTTACAAATTTCAGTCTTTTCACCTTATTCTGTGGTCCCAGCAGTGGTTTATATGCTGCAACTTTGCCATAGAGACTTGTTGCAATTAGACTTTGGACACATTGCTGGTCAAGATGTTAATGTTCAG
Organism: Myxine glutinosa; assembly: GCF_964187855.1. Classification (NCBI taxonomy): domain Eukaryota; kingdom Metazoa; phylum Chordata; class Myxini; order Myxiniformes; family Myxinidae; genus Myxine; species Myxine glutinosa. The sequence goes on from NC_136271.1 coordinate 90,301,287, forward strand.
GCCTGCTCTCATTTCATTTGTCACCTGCTGACTTGATTTCCTTCCATCATGTAAGATGAGCAACTTGAAGTGATTGTCTTGCCTTGGGGAGATTATTTTGTCTTCCTGCCCTTTTCTTATACCGAGTCGGTTTATATCAGACATTGCAAAGTGTACCTCACATCATTATAGGAGATCTTCCTCTTTTCTGATATTTTTACATCTGTTACCAAAAGTGGACTGAGGTTATGTTTTCACCTCTGTCTGTTTGTCAAAAAGTTGAAGACTGATTCAGACGAAACTTGATGGACAGGTATCGTGTGTGATAATGACAATTTGATTTTATTTTGGTGAAGATCCGGATACTATAATTTTTGAAAGTGTCTCTTAACCATTGAAATTTTAAAACAATACAAGTTATAGAACTTGTAGTTTACCAAGTTAAAAACAATACAAGTTGCAGATCCAGCCTATCAGTGGGCTACAAATGTAAACTGCTCAGCCTCGTGGAGTTATGCGCTCTACCGAGTGCTGTTCTAGTCTTCATGGTTTGCCCTTCTCGCAGAGCTTGGATCTTCACACACTGCTCGAATGAAAGTTGCTTTCTTGGTACCATTCTCAACCGACTCATAGACATTCAAGCAAGGGAACGAGCTGATGAAAACTAATTTCACATGTTCACAAATTTACAACTTTTATTGTGATTTCTTGTAATTCTACTTGTTATAATGGAGCAAACATATATGGGTATGTATCTATGTATGTATATATCTGACCAAGATGCCTTCTTCTTCACACACACACACACACACACACATATATATATATATATATATATATATATATATATGTATATATATATATATATATATATATATATATATATATTAGATATCTAAATATATAGATATATATAGATATATATAGATATATATATAGATATATATATAATATATTGATATATATAGATATATATACATATAGATATATATATAGATATATATAGATTATATATATATAGATGATATATAGATATATATATATAGATATATAATTATATATATATAGATATAGATATATATACAGTAGATAGATATATATAGATAAATATATATAGATAGATATAGATAGATATATATCGATATATATAGAGATATATATATATATATATATAGATATATATATATATATATATATAGATATATAGATATATATAGATATATATATATATAGATATATATATACAGATATATATAGATATATACAGATATATATAGATATATATAGATATATATATATATATATATATATATATATATATATATATATAGATATATATATATTGATATATATATATATTGATATATATATATATATATTGATATATACAGACTTGGCATTTAATATGGAATATTTTTTTTTTCTTGACTTGGGTTTACTTTCTGAACTCAGTATATCAATCTGGTGAGTTTCTTTTACACTTCGGTGATGTCTTTGTTGAAAGAACCATGTCACTGATTGTCTTTCGCAGCAAGAAGTCAATAACAGGATTATATCACAGGTGGCGTGACAAAATGTAAGGACAGGTACATTTGACGATTGGCTTCACAATCGGGTATATAAGGGTTGTTGCGTTCTGTATTCGTGGAAAACAACTGCTGCACGTCTACAAAAGTTATTGCCGCTTCCTCTGGAGATGGTCCGTCAACTTGACAATGCTGTTTGTCATGGAGTGGTGGCTTTACGAAATTCTGGCATGAAACAGCGTGCTATTGCTCGGCAGTATGGCATCACTCAAGGTCAGGTGTCAAAGATCCTGAAACGAAATGCTCAGAGGGGTGTCCCTACTCCAATACAGAGGCCAGGACGTCCACGCAGAACCACAAGGAGAGATGATCGCCAGCTGTACCGGTTAGTCTGCAATGGCCGTACCAAGTCAGCTAATCGGCTGAGGGCTGAGTGGCAGCAACTGACAAATGTGCCTGTATCCAGAAGGCTAGTCAACCAACGACTGGTTCAAGCAGGCTATCATGCCAGGCATCCCCTGAGAAAGCCACGCCTGACCAGACAACACAGCCAGCGCCGATTGCAGTGGGCCAGAGAGCACCGTCAATGGCAGCCAGGACACTGGAATCACGTGACCTTCAGTGACGAGTCTAGATTTCTGGTCTATCGTCAAGAGGGCCACGTCCGAGTGCACAGACAAGTGCATGAAGCCCACAACGAAGATTGTATAATGCCAAGAGTCCAAGCTGGAAGTGGTGGGGTGACCGTTTGGGCTGCTTTTCATGCAGGGGGCAAAACGGAACTGGTTGTTCTGAATGGAAACCTGAACCAGTTCAAGTACAGGGTCAGGAAGAAACATTGCTTCCATTTGCTCGTGCCGCCTTTCGAGGAAACTTTGTCTTCCAAGATGACAATGCACGGCCTCATCGTGCTCGCATGATCCAACACTTTCTTGCTGACCGTGGTGTAAAGCATATGGAGTGGCCTGACATGTCCCCGGATATGAATCCGACAAAGAACTTGTAGGCAGAATTAACGCGTCAAATCGACAACTTGGACCAGCAGCCGACCTCTGTGCGTGAATTGCAGCAGACTATTGTCACTGCATGGCAAGCGATTCCTGTCAAAACCTTGGCAAATCTCGTCAACAGCATGCCTCGACGTGTACGTGCTCTCCTGAATGCTCGTGGGGGTTACACGAAATACTGAACTGTAATTTTACTGTCCGTAATCCCAGTCATAATTTAGCTTTTGTTTTTGTTGAAAAAAAAATTGGCTAATGTGCAAAATAAAGAGATACTTCTGGAAAACGTACAGAGGTTTAACACAGTACTGTCCATGAATTAAGTTCGATATCAGTTCACATCACTTTCAAGGATCAATTTATTTGCTTCAAAATGTAAAATGTGGTTTTTGTTTCTTTTAAAGGTCACATTAACAAAATCTAGAATAATTTCAACATAATTCCAATGAACTTTTGGTTCCAAGTCATCTTGAAAAGTAAGTTCACCCCCACAAAAAAAAATTCCATATTAAATGCCACGTCTGTATATTGATATATATATATATATATATATATATATATATATATATATATATATATATATATATATATATATATATATTGTAACGGTTTTGAGAAGTGTAACGGGTTTTTTTTTGAGAAGGTAACGGTTTTTGAGAAGTGTAACAATTTTGGAGGAAGTGTAACGAATGTAAAAAGTATGGTTTTGTTATGTGTAACATCCTCGTAATGTAAATAATGGTCGCAGCCGTCCTAGTTAATTCCATGAAACTTACACGCAGGCCACGATATATCTTTTTAAATAGTGTATTTCCTTATTCTATGTAGGCTAAATATGTGTTTCCCACTAGATTGACTTTGCATTGTATCAAACAAAATAAGCGTAGGCCCTTCCAATTTCCCCAATCATCTCCGCTCTCCAAAGTTCCTTTCAAAAGGGTGCGAGTGGTGTTCAATCCCGCAAGCCGCCATTGCCCATGTGCTAATCTCGGAGAAGAAAGGCGTGTCTCCACCTCGTCATAGAGGGGAGGAGTGAGCCAACCCCACTTGGCCAATCAGCACCGCGGTGAGCGACCCGGTAGGCGTGCCCTCGCAGCCGGCGGCTTGATTCCGCCCGGGGTAATAAAAGCGACTGTAAGGGACTGCTTCACCAGATGACTGGGAGATGAGCGAAGAGGCGACACCAAGAGGAGCGGTGAGATGCGAAACGCTCCAAGCCAAAGAGGAGAGGTACTCGGAAAGGAAACCAGCTTTGGAGAGACGCGCTGAAAGGAGGGAGACGGCTCCACCAGAAGGAGAGGAGCAGGTGTGCCCGAGCCAGCGCGGTGACGTCTACAGCATCGGCAGCGGATACGCGACGAAGGGTTTTCCCGCCAAAAAACCGCGAGGAATTGAGAGCTGCTGCCTCCCTCTCCAGCAATCCACCTCAAGCCCTACCTGCCTGCAATATCCCCCGTGTAAGTGTGAACGTCATCTGTCCTACTCGTTGTCTTGGGGTTAAGTAAATTGAATAGAATAAGCTAACGATGCACTGTGTGACTGCTTTCTCCATCCATTGCTTGTAAATAATTTTGGTCGCTCTTCCTTTTTGCTTGTGTGTGTATAATAAATCTGTTCTTCCTCCGTACTCTGTCTTCTTCTCTTTTCCTTCTCTTTCGGTCGCTTTAGAGGTTTCCCGATTGAATATCTGCGGTGCGATCTGGTCAACGTCGGGTGGAATCGGGTTCTAATCGGGGAGTAACTGTTCGGACGCGGTAATACCAACCGCTCGGTAAAATAACATCTTTAACCGCGTCTGTAACAATTGGTTGTCAGGAGTTGGATTCGGACCTGGGACTAAATTTGTTAGGCCCAAATTTTGGAACACCAATTGTGTTAGTACAGTAACAATTGGTGTCGAGGAGTGAGATCGGACCCGAAGCGCGCTTAACGCGCTCAAAATTACAAGCTGCCGAAATTTATTTTGTTTTATAAAACCCGAATTTTGAGATCGCGCCATGGACAATCAAGGCGATCGGATGTCGGTGGGGGAGATAGACGGGTTAGGGGTAACCCAGGACTTCGGGGAAGAAAGGGAGGAGGAGAAAAATGGCAATGTGGTTGCGGAGGTATCAGGCGCACAAAATGGCGCTCTTGTGCACGAGGTTGGGGCAGCTGCGGCCGCACCCTTGGTACTACCAACGGTGGCCCAAATGCAAGCCTTCATGGCCCAATTCATGGTGGAAATGCAGAGAGAAAACGACATTATGGAACGAATGGAAAACAGAATGAGGGCTGATATAATGAGCGAATAACGAAAGAATGGGGAAACCAAATTGAAGCAATAACGAACGAATTGGGAAACCAAATTGAAGCAATAACGAACGGAATGAGGGCCGATAGGGAGGAAAGGGAGCAGAGGGACAGAGACCGCAAGTTGGGCGAAAGGGTCCCAGGGGTGCACGAGGAAGTAACGCGGGTCGAAAAGCGCCGGTTGAACGAAGTTGAGAAAAGCACGGGTACAATGACGGGGGTAGAAATCGCGACACGGGGTTTGGAAAAGCCGGCGACCGCTGAGGAGGAGGAGGGTGTTTTATTAAAGCCAACGGTCGTCGAGGTGAACAAAGACAAAGCAGTGCTGGGAATTAAAATTGAAGAGATGACGGAGGTAGCCCGGGAATTGCAGGGAGAAATGGAATATGTACAAAGTCCCTGCTCAAATCATGATGATGTACTCGCTAATCCAAATGGAAGTTTACAGGTTCGCGTGGAGAAAAGGATCCCCCAGGTGAGTCGTGCTGTTGTGTATTGTGCGGGGAGATTTTGTAAGAGGATGTTTGGCGACAAAAGAATTTTCGCGCGCTTGGGATCGAGGAAGCATCCGGGCGTTGGTGAAGGGTCCCGTGTGAGTGGAAATGGCACGCGTGTGGAAAAAAAGTGTGCGTCAAGGGGTGAGCGTGTTACGAAGCGCGAGTGTGATACCGAGTGCGAGCGAGAATGCACGTCGGGGTGTACGGAGTGTGACACGAATAGTGAGTTGGTGATGGCGCAGGTGCGAGAGGGCACATCGGAGCACGAGTGTGAAAACCGAGTGCGAGCGAGAATGCATGTCGGGGTGTACGAAGTGTGACACGGAGAGTAAGGTGGTGGTGGAACGTGTGCGAGGAAGCACACCTGAGTTGGTGATGGCGCAGGTGCGAGAGGGCACATCGGAGCGCGAGTGTGAAACCGAGTGCGAGCGAGAATGCACGTCGGGGTGTACGAAGTGTGACACGGAGAGTAAGGTGGTGGTGGAACGTGTGCGAGGAAGCACACCTGAGCTGGTGGTAGCGCGGGTGTGGGAGAGCCCATCTGAGCGCGTTAGTGGGTGGATGCCAGAGTGCACGCCCATGGTGAGTGTTACGGAGGACGTAACGGAGGAGAGGTGTGCGCAAGAGTGTGCGCGAGAGGTGTGGTGTGTAACAGGGAGAGCGTTGGTGGAATGTACGGACGGCGTTGGAACGCCGGGTTTTGTGAGGGTGAAAGGGGTAGCGTATGCTTGTGAGCATGCCGGTGAAGCATCGACGGTAACCGGGTTAGCGGTTAGGGCGACGGATAGCCGATGCGAGCACTCGGTGCGAGGGGTGCTTTGTTGGGTGCGAGGCCCGGCGCGGATCGATGCTGCGTCGCTTCTCTTCGAAGCGTCGTTGCCGATTCGGGCTTGGCCACGGTCGAGTCCGGGCCTCGTAGGGCGAGGCGACCGGTCCGGTTCAAGGGCGAGTGGGAGGAAGCGGAACGGTGCCCCCTCGTGGGGACGGGGTTCCGACCGAGGGAGATTGAGCCATCGGGCCCGGGACCGCAAGGTGCCGCGCCGAGATGGTGCGTGGAACCTCGGTCCAACCAAACCACCTCCCTTGAACCGAAAGCCGGACGGATTCAACCTGCAGGCAACCAAACCACCCGAATTCATTGCTCGGCTTTACGAACCGAGTTTAATGATGTCATGACGCACCGAGGCTAGGATATAGTGGACTGTGATGATGGTAATAGTGATAGTGATCGTGATTTGATACGAAATTTATAATAGTGGGTAGAATTGGCAGTAAATGGAAAATTTTTGAATTGGTTGGAATTTGGACGAGCAAAATTGATAGTGGAGAGACCCCCGATGTGGTGGGATGGCAAATCCACCATCCCTCACAGACGTGGGGCAAATGCGCAATAGATTATGGGGTTGATGGCAGTGAAAACTAGCCCGGGTGGGTTAGGATATCGTGTGTAGGGCCCTAGAAGATGACATTAGGTGACGTTAAGATTAGTTAGTGACTGATACCTGTAGTGGGGACGCAGGTAGATTAGTGTGGATTATAATGACGAGGGAGCGCAATAGTTTAAAGGGACGACTGGGAAGCGCAAGTTTCAGAGGGGAGTAGTTAGCTGAGATGATGCCGTGTGTTTGAGAATTGAACAGGTGTGCAACTGAACAGGTGTGTGGAGCAGTGTATGAGGGAGTAGTGGTGATTGCGTGTTGTGTTGACCAAATGGTCCAGGAAGAAAGGAGGGTGCAGGTGGCACCAGGTATGAGTGCACAGGTGTGCAACAACAGGTATGGAGGACAGGTGTATGGAATAAATGGTATGGAGTATTGGAATGGATGGTCGTGGAGTGAGTATGGTGGAAATTGTGGAGTGGAGTGGATGGTGCGAAGGTGTGAATGGGGGAAGAGTGGACCCCCATCACGGATACCCGGGGCGGGTAGTGTAAGTGTTAGGTAGAGGGTACAGGTAAATTGTGGTTGGATATTGGCATCTGTGGTGCGGGTGAAAGAATGGTCTTTGGATGGGTGCATTAGTGTTGTGGAAATGGCTGGGCGTGTAGCCTGTTAGTGTGAGTAGTTGGTTGGGCACTCCACCACTGTGAGGATGTCGGCCAGGTGAGGCCGCAGGTGGGCTCTGGGAGCCGCTAGTAGTTGTTGTGGATGGGGCCCGAGGATCCGGAGGACGGACCCGGGTAGCCCAGTGCCAGAGGGCACCAAGGGGTGACAGAGCCAGGAGAGGGCCTTCCCCAGTTAGATAGGTTAGGGTGAGGAGCAGGTAAGCTCGGGTGGCAACTGCAGTGGTGGAGGTGTGCAGGCGGGTAGACCTGCTGGGAGAGCTACACGTCGCAGCCCAGAAATTGTGCGAAGGCACCGGGAGATGAATCGGGGGAGAGAGACCCCAAATTGAGAAGCACCACAGTTTGGTCAATGGGAATTGGTTATTAGAACCCATAGTGTAAGTTGGCCAATGGATTGGCAGGGAGAGACCCCGGGTAGTGTAAAGTGTGTTAAAATCATTTAGAGGATAGTTAGGATGAAGGATCTCCTCGCACCATCTGCATCCACTCACTTGAGGTGACAGGAACTCCACACCATGCCATGTTTTATTATTTTTCATTGATGCAAATGTTTGGATTGTGAGACGCATCATGACGTGGGTGTGACATTGTGCGTAATTCCATCTCTCCCTCCTTATGAGGATTGATGACGAATTGGGTGATGGCAAATTTTGGTTAGACGGATTGTGGTGACGAATTTGGTATAGAGGAAATATGGGGAAGACGTGACAGTAGTGACGAATTTGTAAATGGGTAGATTTTGTAAATATGGGGTAAGGGCAAGGGTAGTGTAGGTGACAGGGGGGTGACGTACGGTAGGGACGAGCTTTCTCACTTCGCCCTCCGTACGCATTTCGCCTTGCATTGCCTTATTGATGTGTACCCTTGTGACCTTACCCCTCGCTCAATTGTCTCTTTTGTCTCCCACATGACCTGTGCGCCATTGGGTGCCGAGGGGAGCGTGCGTGAGGTGGCCATTGTGCGCACGAGATTCCCAGAACCAGCATGCATTGCGTTGATGTACCACTTTATGGACCGCTGTTCTGCGGCCAAGTACCACTTGATGGACCCCAGGTTCTGGGGCAGGGCACCTCTGTTGGAGACCGGCCATAGTGGCCAGGGAATCTTGCTTGCGGACCTCGGTAAGGTGGCACCTATGCCAAACAGGTGGACCACCCTTAGTTGGCCCCTGAGGCCCTAAATAAAAACGAACACAAGTTGTGCTTTTTATATTTCCAAGTAGGCCGCATGAAGCCAGAAGACGTCGGGAAGAACATCGGCCCAGCAGAGAAAGAGAAGACCACCACCAGTTGTTTTGTTGTGTTTATTATGAACCATGGTGACTGCGCACCGAGTGGTGCTTTTGGTGCTTTGTGGTGCTTTTGGTGCTTTGTGGTGCTTTTGGTGCTTTGTGGTGCTTTTGGTGCTTTTGTGTGCTTTGGTGGTATTGGTACTGGTGCATCGATGCAATGCGTGCTGTCTCCTCCCTCCCAACAGGAATTTCTTTTTCTTGTTCCCTAAAAAAAAAAAACAAAAAAAAAAACACAGGTCCTGGGTTGCGTTGTAAATAAGAAATCACGTCATTGTAAATAATGCTCCCCACCGTAAATGTATAGTTTGAGAATAATTCCGTAATTCGGTTAGATGTGGGCTTGAGTCTGTTAGACGGTGCAATGCAATAGGGGGACATATTTATTTGTGTTTTAAAATTGTCACACTCAGGGTCAGGTTAATTGTAGAGGGAATTACACCTACGTGTCACACTAAGTTAAAGTTTTGTAAGCCCGAGGACGGGCCTGAAGAAAGGAGGGTGCAGTGTAACGGTTTTGAGAAGTGTTACGGGTTTTTTTGAGAAGGTAACGGTTTTTGAGAAGTGTAACAATTTTGGAGGAAGTGTAACGAATGTAAAAAGTATGGTTTTGTTATGTGTAACATCCTCGTAATGTAAATAATGGTCGCAGCCGTCCTCCTAGTTAATTCCATGAAACTTACACGCAGGCCACGATATATCTTTTTAAATAGTGTATTTCCTTATTCTATGTAGGCTAAATATGTGTTTCCCACTAGATTGACTTTGCATTGTATCAAACAAAATAAGCGTAGGCCCTTCCAATTTCCCCAATCATCTCCGCTCTCCAAAGTTCCTTTCAAAAGGGTGCGAGTGGTGTTCAATCCCGCAAGCCGCCATTGCCCATGTGCTAATCTCGGAGAAGAAAGGCGTGTCTCCACCTCGTCATAGAGGGGAGGAGTGAGCCAACCCCACTTGGCCAATCAGCACCGCGGTGAGCGACCCAGTAGGCGTGCCCTCGCAGCCGGCGGCTTGATTCCGCCCGGGGTAATAAAAGCGACTGTAAGGGACTGCTTCACCAGATGACCTGGGAGATGAGCGAAGAGGTGACACCAAGAGGAGCGGTGAGATGCGAAACGCTCCAAGCCAAAGAGGAGAGGTACTCGGAAAGGAAACCAGCTTTGGAGAGACGCGCTGAAAGGAGGGAGACGGCTCCACCAGAAGGAGAGGAGCAGGTGTGCCCGAGCCAGCGCGTGACGTCTACAGCATCGGCAGCGGATACGCGACGAAGGGTTTTCCCGCCAAAAACCGCGAGGAATTGAGAGCTGCTGCCTCCCTCTCCAGCAATCCACCTCAAGCCCTACCTGCCTGCAATATCCCCCGTGTAAGTGTGAACGTCGTCTGTCCTACTCGTTGTCTTGGGGTTAAGTAAATTGAATAGAATAAGCTAACGATGCACTGTGTGACTGCTTTCTCCATCCATTGCTTGTAAATAATTTTGGTCGCTCTTCCTTTTTGCTTGTGTGTGTATAATAAATCTGTTCTTCCTCCGTACTCTGTCTTCTTCTCTTTTCCTTCTCTTTCGGTCGCTTTAGAGGTTTCCCGATTGAATATCTGCGGTGCGATCTGGTCAACGTCGGGTGGAATCGGGTTCTAATCGGGGAGTAACTGTTCGGACGCGGTAATACCAACCGCTCGGTAAAATAACATCTTTAACCGCGTCTGTAACAATATATATATATATATATATATATATATATATATATTTGCTCAGCTTCGTGGCCTCGTTTGAGAAATGCTCAGCCTCATTTGTCTTGATAAAGGCTAGTGGAGACCCAGTGCACACTGGGTTGCTGGTCAAAACGTTTTTTTAAGACAAAGATATAGGTTGGAGAACGATAGAATGGATGTAGTGGATATAATTCCCAACCGCCGTCCATTACTTGATATGTATATATATATATATATATATATATATATATATATATATATATATAATATATATATATATATATATATATATATATATATGCAGACTTGGCATTTAATATGGAATATTGTTTTTTTGTCTTGACTTGGGTTTACTTTCTGAACTTGGTATATCAATCTGGTGAGTTTCTTTTATGCTTCGGTGATTTATTTGTTAAAAGAACCATGTCACTGATTGTCTGTCGCAGCAAGAAGTCAATAACAGGATTATATCACAGGTGGCGTGACAAAATGTACAGACAGGTACATTTGACGATTGGCTTCACAATCAGGTATATAAGGGTTGTTGCGTTCTGTGTTCGTGGAAAACAACTGCTGCACATCTACAAAAGTTATTGCGGCTTCCTCTGGAGATGGTCCGTCAACTCGACAATGCTGTTTGTCATTTCGTGGTGGCTTTACGAAATTCCGGCATGAAACAGCGTGCTATTGCTTGGCAGTATGGCATCACTCAAGGTCAGGTGTCAAAGATCCTGAAACGAAATGCTCAGAGGGGTGTCCCTACTTCAATACCGAGGCCAGGACGTCCCCGCAGAACCACATGGAGGGATGATCGCCAGCTGCACCGGTTAGTCCGCAATGGCCGTACCAAGTCAGCTAATCGGCTTAGGGCTGAGTGGCAGCAACTGACAAATGTGCCTGTATCCAGAAGGCTCGTCAACCAACGACTGGTTCAAGCAGGCTATCGTGCCCTGCGTCCCCTGAGAAAGCCATGTCTGACCAGACAACACCGCCAGCGCCGATTGCAGTGGGCCAGAGAGCACCGTCAATGGCAGCCAGGACATTGGAATCACGTGATTTTCAGTGACGAGTCTAGATTTGTGGTCTATCGTCAAGATGGCCGTGTCCAAGTGCGCAGACAAGTGCATGAAGCCTACAACGAAGATTGTATAGTGCCAAGAGTCCAAGCTGGAGGTGGTGGGGTGACCGTTTGGGCTGCTTTTCATGCAGGGGGCAAAACTGACCTGGTTGTTCTGAATGGAAACCTGAACCAGTTCAAGCACAGGGCCATTCTGGAAGAAACATTGCTTCCATTTGTTCGTGCAGCCTTTCGAGGAAACTTTGTCTTCCAAGATGACAATGCACGGCCTCATGATCCAACACTTTCTTGCTGACCGTGGTGTAGAGCATATGGAGTGGCCTGCCATGTCCCCGGATATGAATCCGATGGAGAACTTGTGGGCAGAATTAACGCGTCAAATCGACAACTTGGACCAGCAGCCTGCCTCTGTGCATGAATTGCAGCAGGCTATTGTAACTGCATGGCAAGCGATTCCTGTCCAAACCTTGGCAAATCTCGTGAACAGCATGCCTCAACGTGTACGTGCTCTCCTGAATGCTTGTGGGGGTTACACGAAGTACTGAACTGTAATTTTACTGTCCGTAATCCCAGTCGTAATTTAACTTTTGTTTTTGTTAAAAAAAATTGGGCTAATGTGCAAAATAGAGATATTTCTGGAAAACGCACAGAAGTTTAACACTGTACTGTCCGTGAATTGAGTTCGATATCAGTTTCCATCACTTTCAAGGATCAATTTATTTGCTTCGAAATGTCAAATGTGGTTTTTGTTTCTTTTAAAGGTCACATTAACAAAATCTAGAATAATTTCAACATAATTCCAATGAACTTTTGGTGCTAAGTCATCTTGAAAAGTAAATTCACCCCCACAAAAAAAAGATTCCATATTAAATGCCAAGTCTGTATGTCTGTATGTATGTATGTATGTATGTATGTATGGATATATATACATATATATATATATATTGTTACGGTACGCGGTTAAGGATGTTATATTTGCCGAGCGGAGGCTCCACGACCGAACAGTTGTTCCCCGACTAAACCCGATTCACCCAAACGTTGGCCGTATCGCGCCACAGATATTCAATGGGGAAAAGACTAAGACGACGAATGCAAAGAGGAAGGAGAAGAAGACGTACAGAAGAGTAACGGGGTTTATTATTTACACACACATAAGCAAAAAGAGCAGCCACGATTATTTACAGGTGACATGAAAACGCAGGTGACACAGTGAAAATTACTAGCTTATACAGACTTAGTTTACTACCCAGGACAGCACGAACAAAACAAACTCACGTACGCAAATGGATGGAAGGGTAGGAATCGTTTGGAGGGATGAGCAGGTGGGATCACAGGGCACAGCGAGCAGGTCCACTCCGGGCGGGAAGCGAGGAGCCGGCAGCTCCTTGTATTCGGCTTTACAGCGCACGCTGGCAGGGTCACTTGGCTGGTTGAAACGGGGCTGCTTGAAGCGGCTCTTTGTCAAAGGCTTTTCGTATCTCTCACGCAACTCCGGTGCTACTCTGAACTCTCTCCCGGTGGACTGCCGACCCTCTTACGCACCTGGACTCATCTGCCGTATCTCTCGTGTAGCTTGTCCCAGCGATCGTCGCACCCTTCTCTCATACCTTCAGCTCGGGTCTGACACGCCCCCCTCGGTTTTGGTGCCCCCCTCGGTTTTGGTACCGCCCTCCTCCCCGTGCTCTGTTTCGTGACCTTGTATGGTAATCCCACGGGCTTGTCTCCTTACTTGGGCATGGCGCCGACGGCACGCCCCTCGTGGCGAGCCACGGGCTTGTTTCCTTATTTGGGCATGGGGCTGAACAGCCCCGCCCTTCGTGGCGCGCCCTGGGCTTGCCTCTCCCTGGCGACCCCGCCCCTCCTGTTCAAACAGAGCACGGAGCACATATTCACTATAGCAGCGAAATGAGAGGGCGTGCACCCCACGCTTGTGAACTGCTTTACCCGCAGATGGAGAGTTTGGCTGGGAAATGGAATTATTGAAGGGGAGCTATTCTTAATTGATTCGGTGCAATGGAGTATTATTTTAATGGAAGACAAGGCGTTACTCTAAAACACATAATAAGATATAAGCTACTGAACAAGGGTTTTATCGGGTCCTGCAATGTGGTGTTTCATGGAATAACTACCGGGACGCCCTTTTTACCTTTACACAACTCTGGAGGCAGGAGGGGCCATATCCAACCAATGTTACACAACAATTTACCACTACAATACACACAATCAAAAAAATGCAATCCTCATATCCGCAACAAAATATATATATATATATATATATATATATATATATATATATATATATATATATATATATATATATATATATATATATATATATATATATATATTATACACTGGTGAGGTAACCATGCTTCATGTGGGTGGGAGGCCAAAATCAAACAAACAATGTGGAAATAGTGAATGCTAAACCATGGAACCAATAAATTTCACATTCATGTTCCAGCGTCGTTCGCACATCCGACATGAACAGCCGGTTCGTGAAAGACTTGGGTAGAAAAACGGCGAATGGGATTCCATGGAACCAATAAATTCCACATTCTTGTGCCATCTTCAGTGGTACGTCAAGCATAGACAGAAGTTAATGAAGGGTTTGCACGAAAAACGTACCCAGACTGAATGGTTCTATACCCAGTCAGAATGGTTCTATACCCAGTCAATGGTGAATCTGCATATTGCGAATCACGAATGTCATGGTTAGAAAGTAGAACCCTCATGACATTTCGTCCTTTACTTGAACTCAATATCTCTCTTTTCATTCCAACAGCATAACTCCAATCACAAATGAAATAGCATTAATATAAAAAAATTAAACTTTTGTCAACGCTCGTGACGTAAACAAATATTTGACTCGTGACATAAACTCCATGCTGACATTACAATCGGATCTGGAGCAGTTCCATAAGGTTGGAAATTCAAAATCATAATTGTATTCACTCAATACCAAACGTCATTACAATCATAAATTAATACTATAACAAAATACTGTGTTAAATGACGATTGTATTGAGATATTGTCAAACCAGGTCATTATCGTCGTGTGTTCACTTGCAGATTCGGGGCAGCTCGGTATCAAGTAAAGTTCAAAATCATAATTTTATTGAGGAATTTTTGAAAACTCCTACCTAACTACCTTACAACATCCGCTGGGACCCCCAAAACGTTCCACAGGAGGTTTGGTGGGGCTAGCCCCAAAACTGAGGGAGTAGTTTGGGGATGGAGAGACACACAGACACCTGTTTTATAATATAGATTACAAACCAATGTTCATACTCATAATATCCCGTCTCCCCAAGGGGTTCCTTTCTCCTCCTTCAACAAACGCCATGTTAAAGTTTATAAATATCTTATTACTGCTGTTTTTGTGGGAGTATACCTACCAGAAGTAAAAATATTATAAAACACAAACGCATATGATTACCTTTTGAAACGGTCGCTAATTCTATTTAACACGACACTGAAAGAACTGGGAAGTGGCCATGTGCTTTGTGCAGGAAGGGTGTCGGAGTGAACTCCATTCAATGTACAATGTGCGCAAAGTGAGTTCATCAAAAATGTAGTGGTCTGAGGGTCATTAACCAGTGTGGCAGCTACATTCAAGTGTAAGGTGTGCACAGAGGGAGCTGCAGATGGAGGAAATGTTGAGTTGGATTTTGGAGACGGCGTGAAGCTGGAAGGTGTGAAAACATTTTGCTACCGAGGAGACATGCTGAATGGAGAAGGTGGATCAGACTCGGCAACGGTTGCTGGAGTGAGATGTGCATGGAAGAAGTTTCAGGAACTGAGTGGCGTGCTGATGAGGAGTGGAGTGTCGTTGAAGCTGAAGGGAAAGGTGTATGCTGCATGTGTGAGAAGTGTTATGATTTATGGGAGTGAGACATGGGTAATGAATGTAGAGCAGTAACGAAGGCTGGAAAGGGTGGAAATGCGAATGGTTTGGTGGATGTGTGGAGTATCGTTGAGAGAGAGGAAGACAAATGATGAATTGTGAAAGATCATGGGAATAGAGCCTGTGATGGATGCTGTGAAGAGGAACAGGTTGAGATGGTTTGGTCATGTGTTGAGGAAGGATGAAAGTGACTGGTTGAGAAGAATGATGGAAATGAATGTAGAAGGAAGTAGAGGACGGGGAAGACCGAGAACGACTTGGCTAAAGGTGGTGGAATAAGAAATGTGGGCAAGGGGGTGAACAAGGGGAGATGTAGAAAATAAGGCAAAATGGAGAAGATTGTCATGGGGCCCGCAAGGCTAACCCCCGCTCTAGCAGGGAAAATGGCCTTAACATGCTTGTTGTGTTGTTGTACAACACAAAGGGAGGAAACCCCGGGTGTGTTCAGTTACTAAGCAGCTAGCTAGCACTTGCCAATCTCGCCGTTCCTTATCAACAGTTTTGAATGGAGTGCTTGCTCGAATGATGAAACCACTTGGCGAGCGCTCTACAAGAGGTAAATAAACACCCCCTCCTCCCTCCCACCCCCACTTCAATATTCTGGAGGCCTGACCCTAGATCAATTGTAATCTACATATCCCAGAGAGTAATGACCCTTCGTGCCGCCCCAGTAGTGAGCGGGTGCACTAGTTGAGCAAAATTAAAAACTAGTGTCTTGGACGGTTGTGGGCATGTCGTTCATGCAATGTTTTTGAGCATTCCACACATGCTCCGGTTTGGCTACTGAACATTTTAATTATGTCAGATTTATTTATTTTATTGTACTGTACAGTGAGGTAATGTGGACTCCCTGTGTAATATGGGGTAATGGTCAGGGAGGAGGGAAGGTATAGGGTTGGAGATGCGGGATGGTCTACTTTAGTTTAATCTTCGAGTGCTTTTATGGCGCTCAATATGGGTCCAAGTGATTTATGGGTATGAGTATGTCGATTAATAAGATTTTCTTGAGTTATTGTGCATAACTTATTATTGGTTATTGTTATTGTGTGAATTAAAGTTCATTGTGCACCATGTTCCTTTGTGTGTCAACACCTTGGACCTCTTTGTGTGATAACTTGGTTTTTCATCCATGTTGTCATTCGGTATTCAAGACTAATAGGTGGTTGTTGAAAGATTATCCGAAAAAACAAGTTTGAAAATACTGAATGGTTATCGGCAGTTTGGGATAAAGTGCATCATCGCAAAATGGTGACCCTGGATGGTACGAGGATGTAAGAAGTGCATTATTGTTCCGTTGGAAGAACATCAAAGTCTCGTCTGCCTGCAATCGCAGTAGTATCGGAGCCGGCCTCCTCCAGCGAGCTCGCCTCCTCTGTGTACTTCACAATAACAAAGCACTAGAGTGCTTTCTGATGACTACCCTCAAATCTGCTTGCCATCATCACCCCAGCTGGAACTCGATATTGAAACCTTGGATACTTGCTGATACATAACAGCCAAAGCCGTGGGCTACATGGGCTTTTTTCCGGCCTATCCATCTGGTCCTATGTCTAATGCCAAATATTGTATGTATTTCATAATCAGAGCCTTGTGCGATCTGTCCTTGGATATTATGGTCTTGACATCTACCTGTTGTCATATGGCCATGCATATAATTTGGTGTCTAAAGTTGCACTTTAAAATCCTCGAACACTTTTATGATGCTGGTCATGACATTCCACACGTAGCAGGGTTGTCATGATGTCGGCACGATTGCAGGAACGACCAATGAGCTTTGAGCGAAAGGCTCTTGCCTTCCACCACGTGCTGTTCTTGCAACAGTGTGCGTCAACACAAACTGTTAACGATGCGATATGCGGTCTGGATTCAAAAGTTCAACCTTGATGTAGTCAAATACTTTCAGATGTTTCCTCTTCTCTTTTGGGTTTATTTATTATTTTCGTACCTCTACGCACGGCTAGTTGGGCACATGGTTTAATTTGGTGGGCACACAAAGTTTAATGCTTATCAGATTACAGTTATAGCATTTATGGTTTGTTTAATTTATTTTGGATAGATTGTTTTTAGAAATTCTTCTTCTTTCCTTTTATGTATAGAGATCGAGGCTCGTGGAAGAGCTGAACAACAGGTGGGCGAGATTCCGACACATCACCATTGGAGCAGAGGGGAGCGGGCATACAAAGGATGTGGAATTGGGCAAAATACACACAGACAGGAAAACAAGTATGTGTATACAGATAGGGGGATAAGTAGAGGACTATGCAGATGTAAGCATGACATTCCGAACACTAGAACGACACTCGGTACAACACATTCTTCCTCCAGGCTGAACAGTTTGTTTTCTATCCCACTGATAGGCCAGATCTGGATCCGGACCTGAACCAAAATCTAATCGGCTTGTTCTTGTCTCCTAACCAACTCATCCACCAAGTTTAGTCAAACCTCGTCGACAACTTTTTGAAACGGAATTCTGTAATTGTTTTTACACCAACTTCTCAATGGTGAAAAATCACTTTAAAAAAATAAAATAAAATAAAATGTGTGTATATATATATATATATATATATATACACACACACACATACACTAGCGGGGTCACCCGTGGGAATCCCACGGGCATGGATGTGTGTGACATTTCGACATATTGAGTTAGATGCTGCACCTGCACATTCAGTTATATAAAATGGTTACTGGCAATTGATCACATCCACAAATGATGTAATCCACACAATTTATGTACTTTACATAACGTTAATAGGAATACATGCCCGTGTAGATGGGAAATGCAGTTTGTTTGAAATAAATCACAAATATCAGAAGACAGTTTTTAAAATTTAGAACTATTCTCACTCAGAGTTAAACATCACCGTAATATTATGCGGTTGCTTCAACGTTTTCGGTGAATTCTATGTCATCATTGTGAGATTTTTTTTTGAATTTTTTTTTTTGAAATGAGATTTTTATATTTAAAAAAACGGCAAAAAAGCATCAGAACAGCTGTGAAACGGCATCAAAACAGCAGTGAAAAAGCATCAAAACACTATCAAAACAACAGTGGAAAGCGTCAAAACAGCAGTGAAAAAGCATCAAAACACTATCAAAACAACAGTGGAAAGTGTCAAAACAGCAGTGAAAAAGCATCAAAACAGCAGTGAAAAAGCATCAAAACAGCAGTGAAAAAGCATCAGAACAGCAGTGAAAAAACAGCAGTGAAAAAGCATCAAAACAGCAGTAAAAAGCATCAAAACAGCAACAATGGTCTGGTGATTTTTCAATCACCGCAACTAAATGTGTCGGAGTAATTAACTATTTTCCTTCGTGCCCTCCTTTTGTTGCCTGAATGGTGTCACTGCAGGACCTCCGGGTAAACAACATTACGGGTGAAGATTGTCGGAGTATATATATATATGTGTATATATATATATATATATTGTTGCGGTTCTCTACGCCGGCCTTCTTCCCTTATCAAGGGGGGATTAATCCCCTTGTCTTTACTGGCCTGGCGGAACCGAGACTTATTACATCCCTCCCAGACACACGCGGAGTAGGGTTTCGGGATTACTTTCTCGCTCGTACCTAAGTACCCGCGCTGCCCTGGGAGCGAGGAAACAAGCCTCGCACGAACCACGTATGATGTTAGTACGCCGAGCGGATTGCGTACACGTGGCCCGCACAGTTTTAGATAGTGGAACCCAATTGGAGCGATCTTATTCGTGCCACGCTTCGTCAATGGAGGAAACCACAGGAACGATCGAATCAGAAAGAAAGAACTAGGGTTTAATTATTCCCACACGTGTATATACAGTTCGAGGACGAAGAGACACAGAGCAATCCTAACAGTCTTAACTTATCCCTGGGACAACGGGCCCGTCTCACACACTCACACAGGGGATTGCAGATGGGCAGGTGTTCCCCACGCGTCGATGTCGTCGTCCAGAGATGGCCTCCGCCCGGCTCTCCACGGCCCCGGCACGTCCCGCGAAGATGGTGGCAGGCGAAGACAGGGACTCGTAGCACGTCTCTCGAACAAAGCAGATGTTGGGGCGAAGCGGTAGAGGGCGGACTTTAGCACGGCTGGCGGTTACTCAGCCTTGTTAATTCGCGTGGCTGAAATGCGCTATATTCGTTATCGGCGCGTCTGGCTGCGCCCGCGTATATGTCGCGACCAACTCCTCTTCTTCAATACACTTGGTGTTGGGTAGCGCGCGCGTTCTCGTGCAATGATCAAGTTCATCAGGCAGGCCGCTTATCTCTCTCTCTCCTCTGCAAGTCCTCCCGAGGGCTTTTGCACAGCGGTTCTTATAGCTATGCCCCTCAAACCTTCTGAAACTCACCAGACTCTTCTCACCACGCCCTCTGATGCCACGCCGCCGCCACCACCCTTGAGCTCTGATTGGTGGCTTGTGCTTACCGTCATTGCTTCTGCCGCTCCACCTCGACTCCGCCCCGATCCTTCCTAGGCCTACCTCGTGTTAACTCGGCCAATGATCACCCAATGCTTAACAAACTGGATCGAGGCTAGGGTGGCTGGGAAATCGGTGGCAAGTAGGGCCTATCTCCCTGGCTCCTACTCAACGCAGAATTAAGACTGGAAAGGAACTAAGCTCACAAATACTAAAACATAACTATACTATTGCAAGGCTACATGTTGCTTGTGTGACTAACTATGGGGGACAGACTTTAACCTTTATTAAACTCACTTGACAGACTCAAAACTGCAACAATATATATATTGTTGCAGATCTTCGAAGGCCGTTCCCGTTACAAAGGGGAGATTAAACCCCTTTTTTCCCCCTGGGTCTTCGGGTCCGCGAGACCGAGTCGCCACTTCCGGGCAAACGTGGAAAAGGGTTTCGGGACAAATTCACACGTACCTTTGGTACCCACGCCGCAACGGAAGCGGAGATCGAGCCTCGCACGAGCCACGCTTAATTGAGTACGCCCGAGCGGAATGCGTATCACGTGACTCGTGCTGTTAGTCCTCTATTGGAACCCGATTAGAGCGATTCTATTCATACCATGTGAAGCAAATGATGGAAAAGACAGGACGGTCAAATCAGAAGAAAGAACAGGGTTTATTTACACTATGTACAAGGATTGGTAGAAGGAAAGGGACAAAGGGCAGAACTTAGTCAGTCTTAACTTAGTCAGTCTCAACTTAACCCAGACAATGGGCCCACTCACCTACACGGGGAGATGGAGGAAGGATGTTCGCGCGCCAAACGCGCCTGCTTCGGTCGCTCCTGGAACAGCTCACCCGGCGTGTAGCCCTCTGGCGGTCACGGCACGTATCCAGGCGAAGGCAGGCAGAAGGCAAAATCGCATGTCTGTGGCCTGGTGCGGGTCGTTCTGTACAGCGCGCGATTAATACTGCGCAGAGCGTGGGGAACAGGGCCAAGTTCGTGTACAACGAGACAATTCAACACGTAGGCGATACGATTCAATACGAGGCAATACTGACGCGCGTTCTCAACTCATTTGATCTCAGGCGGGACTCATCTGATGTATTCCTCCACTCATCTGAGGTGGGGGCCTCGGGGCAGGGTTATATGGCCCCGTCCTGGCCCGACTCGAATGTTCCAAATCCCGCCTCTTGCCGCAGTGGTAAGCCACTCCCCTCAAGCCCTGATTGGCGGCTCCTGCTTACCGATTGCTCCTCCTGCCCTGCCTTCCTTCGGCCTCGGTCGACTTGTTCAGGCCCGCCGCGTGGTATTTCAGCGCTCAAAACCAAACCAAAGCGCCATAAGGACACCTAATTTCATTAGCCTACTCAACGCAAAGCTAAACACAGGAAAGGGCTATGCTTACATTTACGAAGAAATAACTGAACTTAAGCGAGGCTACATGTTGTGGTGTAACTAATTAAGAGGGGAAAGGAGATCTCGCGAGATCACGGCGAGGTCACGTCTTTTCGAAGCTGTTCCATGCGCTCACACTTTCGAAGCTAAGTGATCTTTCACATTTGTGTTTTTGTCGTATCTTTATCTTTCTTTCGGTGCATGTACCTATTGGGGTGACTTTAATAGGTTTCTCGGTGTTGGTTTTTCATACCTGTGTACAGAATCGTCGGTTTTTTCGTATCGTGTATTCTGAGGCCTAGTGTAGTACTAGTCGCCTACCGTGTCCTCAGACCTTGGCTTGAGGCTTTTGTTTTTTGTCTCAGCGGTTCTTCGATCGCGCTGCAACTACTTTCGGTCTCTGTTTTTCACGGTCTTTTCACCCATACTCCCTTGTTTTAAAATCTCAAAAAAAACCCAAAATTTTTTTTCCTTCCCTGTTCTTATCCGCTTGTGCGTTCTTATTTGTTCTTTCGTTCTTCGTTCTTTTGCTCTTTCGTTCTTCGTTATTTGTTCTTTCGTTCTTCGACCACGTTGTTCGAGATCACGTGGTCAAGTGGTTAATACATGTTTCATCTGTCCCCTGAAGAACTTTATTATTATGTCATATTCTATAACACTTTTTTCTACTTCTTCTATAAAAGGATGCTTTCGACTTGCTCACCAATTCTATTCATTCAAAAAAAAAATTCCATCTCTTACAGTGCATCTTTCATTCATTCCCTAAACTCTCCAGAACTCCACCCACCCTTCAGCGTCCTCAAACGTATTTTTGACTCGAATGTCTCAAGAAACTCATTTTGCAATAAATGTTCGTTTCCCATAAATCGTACACTTTTCAAAATCCAATCACACCCCTCCCCTCCAAATCTTCCCCATCACCCATCTCTGTCAAATCTTCCCCGCTGCCCCTTCCCTCCTAAACTCCCCCCACACCCCTCCCCTCCGAGACTCTCCCTCACTCCTCCCCTCCTAGACTCCCCTCTCACCCCTCCTCCTCAAAGCGTCCTCCCTGCTTCTTCCCCCTTCCAACTTTCACCTTCATCTTCCTCAACCTTCTGCCTCACTCTTCCCCCTCCTCAAATAACACCTCACTGCTCCTCACCCAAACACCATCAAACTTTTTGTCCGCCCCATTCTTCCCTTTCTCCAAGCTATTCTGTAATCTCTGACACACCTGCAACAGCTCTCCCTACCTCTTTCTCCTCTTCCACATCCTGCCCTACCGTTCCCCCCCCCCTGTTCTGTATCCGATGCTCCCCCTTCCTCTTCCTTAACAGTATGGACCTCAAACATCCAGGGCCTTCGCTCAAACTTAACTGATCTCTCCATACAGGTTGCTTCTGACAAACCAGACGTGATCTGCTTAACAGAAACCTTCCTCCTTCATGATGTCTCTGATTCCTTGGTATCTCTCCCAGGTTACTCCCTCCTCCGGTATGATAGACCTGAGCCTCGTCCTGGAGGTGGGGTTGCTATCTTTATAAAAAACTCTCTTCCTCACTCGCCCTGCACTGCCCTCTCTCCACCTCACCCCCAGGAATACCTTTGGCTACGGCTTCCCCTTCGCTCCCACCTTTTGTTCATATGCGTGTTGTACCGTCCACCAAACAGTCATGACTCCATCTACATCTCGCTGTCTGATAATATGGACCAACTTCTATCTACCCATCCCAACTCTCTCTTCCTCATATGTGGTGATTTCAACTCAACTGTCACCATGCCAGTTGGCTGGGGGTGGGTACCTCTCTCACCAGCCATGGCTCTTCAGCAAAGGACTTCTGTGACTCACTGGGACTGACACAATCTGTCAATTTCCCAACCCGGATCTCAGTCAACGGAGAATCTTCTCTTCTGGACTTGGTTATGACTAACTTCCCTGAAAATGTCTGCTGCTCTTCTTCTGCTCCAATCGGCTCTTCTGATCATGTGCTTGTTAAAGTGGACATCTCTCTGACCATTTTCAGAGAGCCTCCTCAGCGTCGACGAGTCTGGCATTTCACTCAGGCCAACTGGCACGGTCTTCAAGCAGCCATCAATCATCTGGACTGGTCTCCCATCTCTACTGCCTCTGACATCAACTCATCCTGGGATTTTTCCAAAGTAAATTGCTCTCTCTCATGCACAGATTTATCCCTTCTCGTCTTCAGTTGTCATACCCTTCCTCCCGTCCATGGTACACGGAATCTTGTGGTGAGGCTATTGCCCAGAAACAACTTGCTTTTGTCTCCTGGAAAGCAAATCCAACAGAAGGAAATCTCATTTCCTTTCACAAAGCCCGAAACAAGTGTGTCTCCACCCTCAGGAGAGCCAGGAAATAATATCTCTCCGTCCTCAGGACCGAACTCTCTTCGTCTCCCTCTTCCAAATCCTGGTGGTATCTGGTGAAATCTGTTTCTGGTGTTTGTTCCCCCTCCATCCCCTCCCTCACCTCTAATGGCCACACGGCTGACTCCGCACGTGAAAAAGCTGAATGCCTCAACTCTGTGTTTGCCTCTAAATCTTGTGTCCCAAACCCATCCCTCTCTGTACCCACCGTACCCAGTCGTACCCAGCTGCTCCTGGACTCTGTGTCCTTTCTTCCTGACAAGGTGGAAAAGTTTGTCAACCATCGACTCTGATTCTGCAACTGGACCTGACGGCATCAGCCCACGGGTCCTAAAATCATGTTCTTCCGCTCTTTCACTCCCCCTCTCTGTTCTCTTCACCCTCTCTTTTGCTCAAGGTCATCTTCCATCTGTTTGGAAATCTGCCAACATCACCGCTTTGCACAAAAAAGGTGCAAAAACAGATCCCAGCAACTACAGACCAATCGGCCTTCTCCCAATTATCAGCAAAGTCATGGAATCCATCATTGCTTCAGATATGAAATCTTTCCTCTTCTCCAATGGCTTGATCTCTGATCATCAATTTGGTTTCAGTCCTGGACACTCCACTCTGGACATGCTGCTTCTGCTTTCTCAACAATGGATGGAGGTCCTCAATGCCAAACAGGAAATTAGAGCAGTCTCCCTTGACATATCACGTGCCTTCGATACGGTCTGGCACCCCGCTCTGCTCACCAAACTCTCCTCTTTTGGTATCCATGGAAATCTCCATGCATGGCTGGCGGACTTCCTCTCTAGTCGTAGTCAACGTGTGGCCCTGAATGGGTTTCTCTCATCTCTTCTTCCTGTTCAGGCTGGAGTTCCCCAAGGCAGTGTTCTGGGCCCTGTGCTTTTTCTGGTCTTCATCAATGATCTCTCTGACTCTCTTGAAAATCCTCTCTATCTCTTTGCTGACGACTCTACTCTCTGTCGCTCCATTCTTCATCCCTCAGATCGGCAGTCTGCAGCCTCCTCACTCTCTGCAGACCTTGACAAAATCACAGACTGGGCAAACAAGTGGAACATGTCTTTCAATCCTGACAAATCTCACAGTCTTACGATGTCTCTCCGAAAAGACCGACTGGACAACCCTCCCATCCACTTTCTGAATAATCCTCTCCAAGAAGTTCTGTCACTCAAGCTTTTGGGTCTCACTATCTGCCATGATCTTTCCTGGAAAAACCACATTTCAAATCTGGCCTCCAAAGCCAGTCGCCGACTGGGCATCCTCCTCCGTCGTGCGAAGTCCTTCCTTGGCACACCTGAGCTCCTCACCACATACAAGGCTTTCATCCGCATCTCAATGGAATACTGCTCTCCCCTCTGGGCTGGTGCTCCTGCCTCACACCTAGCTCGCCTTCACGCTGTTGAAACCAAAGCATTCAGAATCATTGGAATCTCCCGCGATGAAGCTAACTCCAAGGGCCTCTCACTCACTCACCGCAGGCAGGTTGGTGGTCTTTCCGTCTTCTAAACTGGCCTCTCTGACTCCTCTCTGGCCTTGCCCCCCCAGCTCTCTCTGGGCTCTGTCCCGCAAATATTCCTACAGGTTGCACAAGATCTGCCTTCAACCCTCTTTTGGTTAAACTGCCAAAATCAAGACTCTCTGCTCACCTTCACTCCTTCATTCCTCTTTTCTCCCACCTCTGGAACAAACTCCCTCACTCTCTTCAATCCCACTCCACCCTCCAAGTCTTTAAAACAGCTGTTCACCACCATCTCTTATCTTCCCCCATCCAAAACCTTGATCTTTTCTACCCCCGCTAATTTCACCCCAATTCCACTTTTTGAAATACCAACTTTTGTCCTGGAAGTCCTTGGTGTCCTTGTGCTTTATACTTCTCCCTCCCCCCCCCCTTCCCACTCCAGCTCCCCCCGGGCCCTCTCCCTTCCACACATCTCCCTGCTCTCGGATGTTGTGTGTGTGTGCCTCCCCTTTTCTCCCCATCTTGTCTTCCGCTCCCTCTTTTTGTGTATTTTGTTTGTCTGGTCGATTTGTTTGTGAAGTTAATGTTAGCTCTTTCACGAGCCTCGATTCAGTATACAAAAAAAAACAACCTTTATTTCATAACAGTATATGTATGTATGTATGTATATATATATACTGTTTATATATATATACTGTTTATATACTGTTTATATATATATATAATTCTTGTATCAAGATCAGGATTTGGATCTACACCAAAATCGAATCTTTTCGGCTTTGTAGCACACTCAACCTGTCCCCAAAGTTTCATATGAATCTGTTCATAACTTTTTGAGATATCCTACTCACAAACAAACAGACAGACATGAGTGCAAACATAACCTACATCCACCTTCGGTGGTGGATGTAACTACTGCTGAATGACCAATGGACTACTTTGGTAAGAAAGAAATTTCAATACTCTTTGGTCCTTGTTTTTAGCTCACCTGGAACATAGTTACAGGGAGCTTATGTGATGGTGCGTCGTCCTTCCGTCAGTACGTCAGTCCGTCCATCAACACCTGCAACTTCTTATCCGAAACTGCTGATGAGATTGAGACCAAACTTGGCACAAATGGTATTTGGTATGTTGCAACACAAGTTTGTTCACGGCATTAAAAAAAAATCGAGGTTTAAGAGGGTCTAACGGGAGGTCAAAAGAGGTCCAGGTTTGACCCCCCCCAAAATAGGTATTTGCTTAATCCTCTGAAACTACAGACACAATTTCGATTAAACTTGACCACATCCTTCTTCACCCGTGATGTACTATAGTTTGTTCATGGCATTAAAAAAAAATCAGGATCTAAGGGGATCTATTGGGGGTGGGGGGGAGTTTTACCCCCAAAATATGTATTTTTTTTGGTTTGTTTATTACCCTCGCCTGAGGAGAGGGTATAGTCAGGTTCACTATGTTTTTTCGTTCAAAATCATGGTAGATTAGCAAACCTATACATTTTTGGAAACGTTATTACATGGAAAATCTGAAAATCAATGTTTACATTTGCCAATTCCGACCAATTCGATTCGACCAATTCGACCAATCGACCAATTCCATTCGACCAATTCGACCAATCGATTCGATCGACCATTCGACCAATTCGATCGATTTGATTCTATTCGATTCATCGAATTCGATTCGATCGACCATTCGACCAATTCGATTTGCCAATCGATTTGACCGACCTTTGCTTGTGTGGAACGGACTGTGAAAACGATGCGGACTATATTGTCGGATAGGACACACAGGACAGTGATGACGAACTCTAAATGGCATATTCTGTAATCGTGTATGTTTGATGCCATTGACTGCCTGTGTATATTTTGTCATTGACTGCCTGTGTAGATGTGAAGTTATACTGACCGCATGTGTATATATGATTTTGCTGACTGCCTGTGTATGTTTGGTGATATGAATTATTGTGACACATTTTGATGTTATTAACTGCCTGTACAAAATGATAACATGTATTTGATTATGCAACTTATCGCGAATATAAAGACAGTATTTTGCAATTCAAAACCTTCGATTCGTGTCTTACCATTCCCCATAGCACTAATTTGATACTTTCATTGGATTCCTTGTCCCTGAAAATATAGGTTTAGTATATTTTAAAACGTTTTTAGGGTAATTAGAGGCAGAAATAGAACAAAATATGTATTTTACAGTGGCCATTTTGAAAATCCAAAATGGCCGCCATACAGGTATCTCTCCAAATGTAAACATTGATTTTTAGTTTCCTTATGCTATAACCTTTCCAAAAATGTGTAGGTTTGCTAATCTACCATGATTTTGAACGAAATATGATTTATTGACATAGTGAACCTGACTAGTATTGCATTTGAGTCCGTCTGTCCATTTGTTTGTTTGTCTGGTTTTTTTGGCCGCACAGAATAAATATGATTTTCTCTGCAACCGTTGGTCCGATTGGCAGGAAATTTTCACCATACGTGCAACTCCACCTGTATAATTTTTTAATGATAAATATGACGTCATATGTCACGTGGTATGGACACCATCTTGGAAAAACCGAAAAACTTTCCACCTCTATATCTCCAAAAGCGCTGCATAGAAAAAAATTGAGACATGGCTCATTGTAAAGAATTTTCCATGGGGAATAAAATATGTGAATGACGTCATAGGGGCCTCCATTATGACGTCATAATTCGACAAGTACAAAACTTCATCCGATCAAGATGAAATTTATTGAGCATCATCCAGGGATCGGTCATCGGTCATTGGTCGTCATCGGTCACGTGGTTTGGCCGCCATATTTGTTTTAACACAAAAGCCTTAAAAACCACTGAAGACACGTCCTGGCGAGTGTCTGCAATCTGATTGCTCTTTCTAGTTTGAAGTATTATGATTATGTTAGTGTGATTGTACATGCTGCCCTGTCTTCCAGCAACCATTGAAATTGGTTGAAAATACCATGATACTGTTGAAAACACCTATAGTCGGCCTCGTATACTGTTTTATTCTACCAGGTGAGCGCCCAGGTGTATTGCCCCTATTTTTAACTCGTCTGGACTACCGTCCAGTTGAGTTCATCACATACTGAACCCTCCGGCATCCGTCGTCGTCGTCGTCGTCGTCTGTCGTCTGTCGTCCGTTAACTTTTCGATGTTAACACTCCAGCGTCCACAAATATCAACCGATTCTGATAAAACTTGACATGCAGCATCCTTACCCCAAGGACCAGGTTGGTATTACATTTCAGCCCGATCCGTTGAAAAATGGCGGACTTAGGCGACCATTTTGTTTTTGGTCATGAAAACGACGTTAACACTTTAGCGTCCACAAATATTAACAGATTTTGATCAAACTTAGAATGTTTAACCCTTACCACACAAAGTAGGTTGCTTTTGCATTCCAACCCGATCCGTCAAAAAATGGCCGCCATAGGCCGCCATATTGTTTTCAGCTCCGAAACGACGTTAAGACTTTAACATCCACAAATATTGATGGATTTTGATCAAACTTGGTGTGTGAAGTTGTCCAGTCAGTTCAGTTTAGTTCTGCTTCCCTGGAAGCTCTAGTTTATGGATGGAATGATATCCATGTGTATCACAAATACTTTTCATCAAGCTTTGAAGCAAAACAAATAACTTTTGAGCCTAAATCTGGCAGGAAGCTTTTCCCCGCCACACTGGAGTGAGTGCACCTTGGTGATGTGACTGTGCAGAAGAGGAATGAGGAAGCAGCAGAGAGGGGCATAAAAGTATGGCATGATAGTCGTGCACAGTTACATGCCCAGATGGTGTCTCTGTCTCAGGCCGTGCAGAGACCATGCAAGAGTCCTACATTGTGCATAACGAAAGCACAAAAGTAACAGTTTTCCTGTTCTCGGTTGTCGGTTTATATCTCCACCAATTGGCGTTGCAACGCGTTCAAGGAACTGTCGTAATATTCTTCGCATGCTATTTGGGGACCCATCGACATAAATTGTAATGAAACACTGGGGATTGTGCATCAGGTCTAACCTACCATGAACTGAGGGACCACTGAAAAGAAAAATAGGGGGGAGAGGAGGAGGCAGTGGAGAAGAAGATGAAGAGGTACTGTGCCTTCGGAAATAAACGTCAGGTGCTTGGTTCAATAAGGCGAGCTGCAGATGAAAGAGATGGAAGAACTGATTAGTGGCAGAAACTGTGGGTGGAAGGCATCTCTTATGGGCCTTGTTCGGCGGCGGGAGTTGGTAATTCCAGATGGTGTGCGAGTGGCAGTTGGTTGCCTTAACAAGAAAGTTTTTTTTTTGGCTGGATTAAGAGCACCCTGTGGAGCATGGCTGAGCTCATAGCAATTGTGTGATTGTTTGGTGAAGGTTTGAGTGATGGCAGAATACCAAGCATCTGTGACAACAGGACATTTGCTGTTTAAATGACTTGATTGAAGCGGTCACAATGGGGCCTTCATTTTAATGGTACAAATTGCATCGGTGATATGTCTGGTTTATGAATAATCATATCTGAACTGCACGTTGTATTGAAGTGATCGATCTCCCATGTCATGGGCACGTGTTGTAGGAGCAGTACCTTCCAAACGCTTTGTTTTCAGGTTACAGCTCTCACAGCTAAACGTGTTTTCCTTCCGACATGGATTTCTTCCGGTGTTCCCAGAGAGTGCTCAGAACGCATCGGCATTGAGAACTTTTCTATTTTGATCCTTAAGCAAGAAGCATGTCCTTTGTGGCCTCTCTCATTGGTTCTCTCATCGAGAGATGGATGTATTTTATGATGTATATTTTTTGAATGATTGTGTCAAAGCCCTGCATTGTAATATCCCCGACAGCATCAGGCTTCCTGCCATTTGGCAAATCTGTACGTTAATCGATCTAAACCATGTGTCGTGTGGGATGTGTGGAACATGGTGGTCCAGGCTCGGAGCACCAGGACTGCTGCACACGTTTCTTTTCGGCAGCAATGCATATAACACTGTGAATATTTGCGACGAGGATTTTGGGGCGTTTATGGCCGAGTTGTCACTGTCACCCTTGTATTAATTTTGATGTAATCCTTCTCACCCTCATCCTTAGTCACAATGGGAGGTGGTCTACACAATGGCCTGGGAATCGTACGATCACACAACATCACCACAAATGATGTTCCGCTTGCCCTCACGACTTCGGGCAAAGTGATGACTCTTCTGCCTGACACAGCGCCGATGACTACCATTGCTCAGCCACCTCTGTGCCTACCTCCAAGCCCAGGGAAGCGTAAATTTGTGAGTGTTACTGGAGATGTCCCGCAGTACTCGACCGACAGTGAGGAAGAAGAGAACCCTGTTTCTAAAGCCTGTCGTCTCATGCCTCTCAACTTGTAAGTGTATTTTATTTATCCTCATGTATGGTGATTTATGTGCAGTTGATACAAAGTATGTCTTGAATATTATATCGAAATGCGTTCTTGCAAAGATGCATGCAGCAGTGGTTCATTCATGGTCATACTCGTTGCTGCAGTCCCAAGATTGCTTTCATGGGAGTGTATTTTAACCTTTTTACAATCTGTTGTGGATTTTGCACACGTGACTGAGACTCATCTCAAATCACGCCATTCTTAGGAAAAAGATGCCAATGCTAAAACTTTTATATACTTTTGATACAATATATGGTATTCTTTCGAGAGATGGAGCTTTTCCCACCAAATTATATATATATATATATATACACTAGCTTGGCTCGGCTCGCTAGGCGTCGTTACTGAGGATAATGACTGTACCTGAGTTGCTGTGTTGTCATGATTTACACCAATCATAATACAAACAATTATTTTGCACAAATGTATTTGTTGTTTGTGATATTACATTTTTATAGGCAATTTAGGTTGAAGATTCCGGTTGAATGTTTTTTTTTCAAGAAAGAACCCCTCAGCACACACATAGGGGAGGGGTATGTGCAGACTGGAAGTTTGGGACGATTACACCTCACCACCACGTAATTCAAAACACCTCACAAAAATGGCACATAACATCACACCGGAGTTTGTAAAAACGCACGTCAATGACTGAGGGCAGAAGGCAAAAGATTCTGTCGTCTGACTAGACGAAAATTGAACTCTTTGGCCTTAATGCAAAGCTCTACATCTGGCAGAAACCAAGCACACCTCATCAGTATCGTGCAGCATCATACTATGGGGATGCTTTTCAGTGGCAGGAACTGAGAGACTTGGAAGGATAGAAGGAACAATTCATGGAGCCCAATACAGGCAAACTCTTGAGGAGATCCTGGTTCAGAGTGCAAAAGACCTAAGACTGTGCTGAAGATTTGCATTGCAACAGGACAATGACCCCAAGCATGCAGCCAAAGCAACATTGGAATGGTTTCAGAACAAGAACATGAAAGTCCTTGAGTGGCCCATCCAAAGCCCAGACTTGAATCCCATTGAGAATCTGTGGAAAGACTTGAAGATTGCTGTTCACCGACACTCCCCATCCAACTTGACAGAGCTTGAGCAAATCTGCAAGGAAGAATGGGAGAAACTCTCCAAAGCCAGATGTGGAAATCTGATGCAGACATGCCCTTGCTGTCACAGGAACCAAGCCCATGTCTTACAACATACCCAAGAAGACTCGAAGCTGTAGTCGCTGCCAAAGACACTTCTACCAAATATTGATTTAGGGGTTGAATACTTATGTGAATTAGATATTTCTGTATTTAATTTTTAATTATTTTGTAAAATTTTCTGTTGAAAAAAATCTATTTTGACACTGGGGTATAATATGTGTAGATCGGTGACAAAAAGTCTCAATTTAATCGATTTTAAATTCAGGCTGTAACAACAAAATGTGAAAAAGTCAAGGGGTGTGAATACTTTCTGGAAGCACTGTATATTCTATGATTGGTTGCGAATGGTGATGAGATGAGGTTTTTATTTGATTTTTGGAAAAGCTGTACTTGGTATGACTAACTACTTCATCTGGAGTGCACATGCCTTGCCTCGAAGAACGTCATACTCGTGTCGGAGCATCGGTTTGGGCTTGGCTGGGACTTGTGCGTTTAATCGTGAGGAAATGCTGGCATCGCTTTGAAAGTGCTTTTTGCAGTAATATCTATTCTTTGGCACTTTTGTTTATCTGAAGGTTGGCCTCAAGACAGCCTGGCAGAGCTTGCATGATAAACTTTGCTTCCACAATGTGCAGTGAACAGTTGCAAAATCTCTCCCTCATGTTTTGCGTGTATATGATAGTTGTGTTAAACGTCCGTGAGCCCTCTTTGTGGTGATGGCATAATGATCACCCATCGAGGCCATTACAAGGGCCAAGTATTATGCGGTAACACATGGGCCTGGTCCCTGCGACTGCTAAGCTTGTTATTTTTTTTACTCGGCCCTCAAGTAACTTGTAGGCTAGACAAAAAGGAAAGTGCATATTCACAACTGTCCCATATTTTGCTCTGCGTTGTGATATCACCATGTGTCATGTATAATGTGTGGTTTGGAGACACCTATGGATAGCAATGCAAATTATGTGATGGGAGAAAGGGGGGGGGGGGGGAGGGTGGAGAGGGATGAGGATTCTGTCGTTTTGTGTAAATATGTACATGAGCTCCCTTTCCAAGCAATATATTGTTTAGAGAACATTTCTGTGCCTCTCTCTCCCTTTTTTTTTCCTTCCTGAACGTTATTTCAGAATCGTCATTGCTTGAGGCCAGTTTGACAAATACCTCAAAATTCGGCTTCGACCAATTGCCAGCCCTTATTAAAATATCCAATAATTTTTTTTAAAATTAGTTCCAACTAGTGGGGTCACCCGTGTGAATCCCACGGGCATAGAGATGTGTCGTTAGATTGGTGCAGCCGTTTTTGCATACCTGGGACAATAACGTTAGGCGGGAGTCCAAACCTGAAAATGCTGGAGACCAAAGCTGAAATTGGAAAAACAATATAGCCTATTTTACTCGTGTGGGTCCCAGGATTACCCACCCAAAATTTTGTTGCGATCGCTTCAGCCGTTTTTGCGGTACCTGGGAACAAACGAACGAATGGACGGACGGACAGACAGGCAGACGGACGGACGGACATTTGGTGAATTATAGTAAGATGGAAATGTATCAGATCTCATCAGAAAGCTTCTTCAGGGTGATATTAATTTTAAAAACTCTTTGTTTAATAACCACAGCAAAATGAAGAACTAGTCTTGCTCGTGAAGGTTAGTGTGGATTCACATAGTTGGCGGACAGGTAGAACAACTTGGATGGAATGAGCAGGAAGTTGAGCAAGGTATGCCAACCATTGTGGGAAGCAAGGAGAAGCTGCTGTTTCGAACGTTAACTCTTCGTTCCTTATTTTTGCTCCAAAGGGTTAAGGTCCAAAACGTCCGCTTATCCTTGCTTTCCATTCTTCTATGCAGCACAAGACTGTAGGGTACTAGGGTAGCATCATTGGCTGAGGGCATGGCTGTGCCGCTGATGCAATATCCTCTGCTGCTCAGGGCAGGAATTTGTAATTTGTTAATGGTACCAGCAATAGCTCGCCTACTCTTCATGAAGGATACCGTGGGATCTTTAATGTCCACCAACGAATGCCGGCAGATGAGACGCCTGTTTAACATCCATCCGAGAGACGGCACACACATTGTTGAATCACCTTGTCTGTGAAACACCTGTATGACTGTTTATAGTTGGGTCGAGATTCGAACCCAGTCTAGGCAGTTTAGAGTCGAGTGTGAGTACATAGAGGCCCTTCATTCCCATGGTGGTCATCATACCTCAATCAACATCCTGCTCATTCCATCCACTATTGTAACCACGGTCATGTAAATACATAGCCCGTCCAACTTCTTGTAACGTGACGTCATACATTACCAAAGGTTGCATTAACGATACGTTTTGAAAAACTGCAACTGTTTTATTTATTTATTACCATCATTTTGTTGGCATTAACACACGTAATCATGTGGTTTAGGCCGCAAGTCACCACACATATCTAACTACTCATCCCGCCTGCAAGACAATTTATCAGATGTGTGCTCATGGTCTTATTGTCATTCCTACCTCCGCCCATCTTGAACTTATTAAGCGTCTGAGCTTTATTTTTTCTGTCCTCACCCCCGCATTTGGTGGCCTTGCGTATTCCGTTTCTCATCGTATTATTTTTTGAGGAAAGTCGCTTTCAAGTTTGTTGTTGCATATCTGACATGCAGCTCCAGAAGATGAAGCTAATTGCTGCTTTAAATCTTTCCTCCATCAATGCCAGGATATATATATATACAGTCATGTGAAAAAGTAAGTACACCCCTGTAAAGTTTTGACTTTTTCAACATATTTCAACATACAGCTATTTGATCTTCATTTCAACAATATTGATAGATAAAGGTGATATAATACAACAAATATCATGAAACATTTACATTTTGTAGTCCATTGTATAATTTAAATAAACATAAATGCAAATTTTGCATGTGGAAAAAGTAAGTACATCCCTACATTTATCACTATTTCAAATACCTAAAATTAGAATCAGGTGCACCAGCTCAGGTGCAAATGATTAGAACATCGTTAGAGAGGATCTTGGAGGAACCTGTCTTATTTAAACCTCAGACATTTAGTTTGGTTTGCTCTTTGTTGTTGAAGTGTGCGGCGTCACCATGCCTAGATCAAAAGAGCTCCCTGAGCCTTCAGAAAGAAGGTTATAGATGCCTACGAGTCTGGGAAGGGATTTGAAAAGATCTCAAACAATTTGAAATCAATCATTCGACTGTCCGGAACATCATCTACAAGTGGAGAAGATTCCAAACAACTGCCAACTTGTTCAGGCCAGGCCGCCCCAGCAAGTTCAGCCCGAGAGCAGACCGCAAGATGCTGAAAGAAGTCTCGAACAACCCCCAGAATGTCATCACGGGACCTACAGGTAGCTCTTGCCACAGTTGATGTCAAAGTGCACGAGTCTACCATTAGAAAGAGGCTGCACAAATTTGATCTACATGGGAGGTGTGCCAGGAGGAAACCTTTGCTGTCCAGAAAGAACATCAGGGCAAGACTAAAGTTTGCCAATGAACACCTAGGCAAAGACCAGCACTTCTGGAACAATGTGCTCTGGACAGATGAGTCAAAGGTAGAGCTATTTGGCCACAGTACCAGAAAACATGTTTGGCGAAAACCAAAGACAGCATTTGACCACAAGAACCTGATACCAACTGTAAAGCATGGTCGTGGAAATATTATGGTTTGGGGCAGCTTTGCTGCATCAAGGCCTGGGCAGCTTACCATCATAGAATCCACTATGAATTATTCATTGTACCAGAGGGTGCTTGAGGATAATGTGAGGCCATCTGTCGAAAAGTTGAAGCTCAACCAAAGATGGACCTTGCAACATGCCAATGACCCTAAACATACCAGTAAATCCAACAAGAAATGGCTGAAAAGAAAGAAATGGAGGGTTCTGGAATGGCCAAGTCAAAGTCCGGATCTAAATCCCATCGAGATGTTGTGGGGGGATTTGAAACGAGCTGTGCATGCAAGAAACACCTCAAACATTACACAGCTGAAAGAATTCTGCATGGAGGAGTGGGCAAAAATTTCTCCCAGTCGATGTTAGAGACTGGTAGACAGTTAAAAGAAACGCCTACTTGATGTTGTTTCTGCCAAAGGGGGCAATACCACCTATTAGAGCCCTAGGTGGTCTTTCTGTCTTCTACCGACTTCTCTCCGGCCTTGCTCCCCCAGCTCTCTCTGTGCTTTGTCCCCCAAATATTCCTGCAGGTCGCACAAGATCTGCCATCAACCCTCTGTTGGTTAAACTGCCGAAATCTCGGCTCTATGCTCACCTTCACTCTTTCATGCCTCTTTTCTCCCGCCTCTGGAACAAACTCCCACACTCACTTCAATCACACTCCTCCCTCCAGGTCTTCAAAACAGCTGTTCACCACCATCTCTTATCTTCCCCCATCCAAAACCTTGATCTTTTCTACCCCCGCTAATTCACCCCAGATCCACCTTGTTTGAAATTCCAACTTCTTTCCTGGAAGTCCTGGCAGTGTCCATATGTTTTATACCTCTCCCACCCCCCCCCCTTGCCTCACCCCCACCCCCCAAAGCCCTCTCCCTCCCACAGATCTCTCAATGTCCCTGCTCAAATGTTGTCTTGGTGTCCTTCCCCCTCTATCCCCATCTTGTCTACTGCTCCCCATGTTATATGTTTATGTGTCGGTTTGTCTTTCTGTGTGATTAATGTTAGCTCTTTCACGAGCCTCGATCTTGTAGACAAAAAAAGAAAAAGGTGTACTTACTTTTTCCACACGTGAAATTTGCATTTATGTTTATTTAAATTATACAATGGACTGCAAAATGTAAATGTTTCATGATATTTGTTATATTATATCACCTTTATCTTTCAATATTGTTGAAATGAAGATCAAATAGCTGTATGTTGAAATATGTTGAAAAAGTCAAAACTTTACATGGGGTGTACTTACTTTTCCTTCAAGTTGTGGGAGATATGTTGAAGGCAGCCGGAAGTTGGGGTGTGAAGAGAACGACAGATCTGTAATCTGGTGGTGAAAGAAGGCCGCATTCCAGTGGATTGGGAACTGAGTACCCTCGTCCCTCTATACAAGGGGAAAGGTGACCCTCTGTGGTGTGGCTCGTACCGAGCGATAAAGTTATTGGAGCATGGAATGAAGGTATTGGAAAGGGTGTTGGAGAGGAGGATAAGGAAGAAGGTGAAGATCGACAAAATGCAGTTTGGATTTATGCCAGGAAGAGGAACGACAGACGCGCCTTTTATTGTGAGGCAGTTGCAGGAGAAGTACATGGAGAAGAGGAAGAAGTTGTTTCTTGGGTTTGTTGATCTGGAGAAGGCATTCGATAGGGTTCCACACAAAGTATTGACATGGGCATTGAGGAAGTTAGGAGTGGAGGAATGGTTGATCAGAGTAGTGATGTCGATGTACAAAAGAGCACGCACAGCTGTAAGGACGAAGGACGGGAACAGTGGTGAGTTTGAGGTGAAGGTGGGAGTGCATCAGGGGTCGTTACTAAGTCTACTACTATTTGTAGCTGTGATGGAGGTGCTGGCTCAGAACGTAAAGGAGGGTTTACCATGGAAGTTGTTGTATGCAGATGATCTGGTGTTGATTGCGGAAAGTATGCATGGACTGAAGGAAAAGATGAACAAGTGGAAGGAATGTATGGAGACAAAAGGTCTGAAGGTGAATATCGGAAAGACGAAGGTTAAGTGGTAAAGCATGTGTTGAGGTGGAAAGAATTGAGAAGTGGCCATGTGCTGTGTGCAGGAAGGGTGTCGGAGTGAACTCCATTCAATGTACAATGTGCGCTGAGTGGGTTCATCAAAAATGTAGTGGTCTGAGAGGGTCATTAACCAGTGTGGCAGCTACATTCAAATGTAAGGTGTGCACAGAGGGAGCTGCAGATGGAGGAAATGTTGAGTTGGATCTTGGAGACGGCGTGAAGCTGGAAGGTGTTGTTACGTGCTCCTCCCCAAACCCCGGTCACGGTGTACCTCCGAGCCCCGAGAGGAGTCACGGCAGAAAGATGTGTTATACTGTATGTCAAAGATCAATGGTGAAGCCACACCAATTGTTACCAACAAACAAATATTGTATTAAGATCACACAAGAATAACAGTACAACAACAATAGTACATGGAATCAAAAATGTTTACAGTGGATGAAAACCACCACAACGGAAGTAACGAATCCGTAACACTTCCCCCCCCCCTCAGGAAAGAAAGTTTGAACATAGTGAAAACTTTCTTTGCAGGCAAAAACTCTTTTAACAAACAAAAGTAAAACTCACACCCAAATTATCAATTCACATGAGTAACAGTAATTAATATTTCCCAAAATAAAGGAGCAAAACTTCCAAACAACCTACAGAAATTTCCACCAAAGTTAGTTCACTCTGGACAAAGCATCAGCAACGCCATTGTACCTGCCCTTTACATGCTCAATTTCCAAGTTGAACTCCTGCAAAGCCAAACTCCATCTCATCAACCTCTGGTTTTTATTTTTCATTTTTTGAATGAAGGTTAAGGGGTTGTGATCAGTGAAGACTTTTATAGGAAAGGTAGTAGTTCCCAGATACACCTCATAATGCTGAAGCACTAGCAGGAGAGCAAGGGTCTCTTTTTCCACAGTGGCATAATTTGCCTGATGTTTGTTAAACTTTCTGGAGTTGTAGCACACCGGGTGATCCACTCCATCCTCATCTTCCTGTAATAGAACTGCCCCAGCCCCCACATCACTTGCATCAATGGCCAACTTGAAAGGTGCTTGAAAATCCAGGGCTGCTCGGACAGGAGAGCTCATTAATATTGCTTTGACGTGGGCAAAGGCAGCCTGACATTTGTCATCCCAAACAAACTTGATCTTTCCTCAGCAAATTCGTTAAAGGGGCTACCACATCAGAAAAATTCCTGCAGAACCGCCGGTACCAACCAGCCATCCCCAAGAATCTCATAAGCTCCTTCTTCCCTTTTGGAACTTGGAAGCGATCAATGGCTTCTATCTTGGCTGTCACCGGTGTTACGGATTCGTCACTTCCGTTTGGGGTTTTCCTCCACTTGAGAGATTTCTGATTCTATGTACTATTATTGTCTTCCAAAGGTTTATTGTTTATGAACAGTTATTAAAAGTTAAAAAGGTTAACTTAAAATGATACAGGAAACCGAACCGGAAGACAAGGAGGTGAAGAGGAAGAGGCGGCATGAGCAAAGCTCCATAGCGAGCCTGGTCTACCGAAAGTCGTGAGGGAATTTTGAGTTCCTTGAAGGGACATCCGGCGATAGGAATTATCGCTGGAGTGGAAAATCTGCGTAGTCAGATTTGGGCGCTGAGATTTCGACTGGAGAGCGAGATTCGGGCTTCGACTGGATATCGTTCTAGCGACCGCTGGAGCGAATCACATTCGCCTGGGAAAAGGTTATAGAGACATTGAGGAGTGTCCGTTTCACTCGCTGGGAGCGCAGTGAGTTATCTGACTTTATTGATCGTATATAGATGGTATATAGATGCTGACGCCCCACCCCCCCCCCCCACCCCAACCCCCAGAATTTCCATGTTTTAAACGTTTCCCAGTGTGTACCCTGGATAAGAATAGGTACGCCGTATCCCTGCGTGTCGTAAGAGGCGATGAAGAGGGTTGGCGTCAGGAAGGGCATCCGGCCATAAAAACATTGCCTCAAAAAGAGAACCATGACAATTACAACTACATGTGGGCAGGGTACAGCCCGAAGTGGAGATCGGTTTCTGAGGTTTGGGACATGGAATGGAGGGACAATGACAGGGAGATCAGGAGAAGTGGTGGAAGTATTGGTCAGAAGAAGAGTGGACATATGTTGTGTGTTTGAGACGAGATGGAAGGGAAGTGGTGTGAGAATGGTGAAGGGTAGGCAGGGACAGAAATACAAGTTTGTGTGGCAAGGGTGCCTGGAGGGCGTGCATGGTGTTGGTGTCCTGTTTTCTGAGGAGTTTGTAGACAGTGTGGTGAGTGTGACTAGAGTGAGTGATAGGTTGATGATGGTGAAAATTATGATTGGAAAGCTCTTGGTGAACGTCATCTCGGGATATGCACCGCAGGTTGGTCGAAGCGATGAAGAGAAGGACAAGTTCTGGTGTGCGATAGAGAAGCTGATGGAAAACGTGAAAGATGAGGAAGTTGTTGTGGTAGGAGGAGACCTAAATGGACATGTGGGAAGGAGTATGGATGGTTTTGACGGAGTTCATGGGGGTTACGGATATGGTGTGAGAAATGGAGAAGGTGAAAGGATTTTGGAGTTTGCTGATGGAGCTGATTTGTTGATTTGTAATACTCAGTTCCAGAAAGAGGATAATAAGCTTGTTACATACACGTCAGGTGGGTCGACGACAACCGTTGACAACCTGATGGTGCGTAGGCGAGATAGGGGGCACCTCCGGGACACAAAGGTGATCCCGGGGGAGGAGGCTGTTTCACAGCACCACTTGGTTGTCTGCGACGTAAGCGTGAAAGGTGCGAGGAGAGCTCGGCGGGTGAAGTACCAACCGAGAATGAAGGTGTGGAGTTAAAAAAGAGGTGACAGTAAGGGAGGCATTAAAAGAGAGGCTGAGTAGGGTCGAGGATGATGTGGTTGAGCTTGAAAGTGGTTGGATGTCAATGAAAGCTAGTCTGTTGGGAGCCGTTGGTGAGGTATGTGGATGGACAAAAGGACCACCGAGGCACTCGGAAACATGGTGGTGGGATGATGAAGTTGGAAAGAGGATTGACGAGAAGAGGAAGAAGTTCAAGGAGTGGCAGAAGGCGAAGGGTACGGGAGCAGAAACAGCAGAGCATGAAAGTTATAAGGCAGCCAGGAAGGCTGCAAAGAAAGAGGTAGCAAAGGCGCAGGAGGCATGTAGGAAAATGTTCGGAGAACGCTTGGATTCGGAAGAGGGTCAGAAAGCAGTA
Source organism: Myxine glutinosa (assembly GCF_964187855.1). Classification (NCBI taxonomy): domain Eukaryota; kingdom Metazoa; phylum Chordata; class Myxini; order Myxiniformes; family Myxinidae; genus Myxine; species Myxine glutinosa. The sequence goes on from NC_136271.1 coordinate 90,341,681, forward strand.
TTCAGGATTGCAAAGCAGATAGCGAAAGAGAGGTGTGATGTGATGGGGGTGAGTTGCTTGAAGGATGAAGTGGGACAAATCGTTGTTGACCCAGATGGAATTAAAGGAAGATGGAAAAGATGTATGGAAATGCTGTTGAATACAGAGAATGAATGGGATGGCAACATAGAGAGTAACCCAGTTTTAGGACCGGCAGAGAAGATAACTGAGAAGGAAGTTGAGGAAGCGATAAAAGCAATGAAGGGTAGAAAAGTGGGAGGGCCGACGGGAGTTGTGGGAGATATGTTGAAGGCAGCAGGAAGTTGGGGTGGAAGAGAATGACAGAGATCTGTAATCTGGTGGTGAAAGAAGGCCGCATTCCAGTGGATTGGGAACTGAGTACCCTCGTCCCTCTATACAAGGGGAAAGGTGACCCTCTGGAGTGTGGCTCGTACCGAGCGATAAAGTTATTGGAGCATGGAATGAAGGTATTGGAAAGGGTGTTGGAGAGGAGGATAAGGAAGAAAGTGAAGATCGACGAAATGCAGTTTGGATTCATGCCAGGAAGAGGAACGACAGACGCGCTTTCCATTGTGAGGCAGTTGCAGGAGAAGTACATGGAGAAGAGGAAGAAGTTGTTTCTTGGGTTTGTTGATCTGGAGAAAGCATTCGATCGGGTTCCACGCAAAGTATTGACATGGGCATTGAGGAAGTTAGGAGTGGAGGAATGGTTGATCAGAGTAGTGATGGCAATGTACAAAAGAGCGCGCACAGCTGTAAGGACGAAGGACGGGAACAGTGGTGAGTTTGAGGTGAAGGTGGGAGTGCATCAGGGGTCGGTACTAAGTCCACTACTATTTGTAGCTGTGATGGAGGTGCTGGCTCAGAACGTAAAGGAGGGTTTACCGTGGGAGTTGTTGTATGCAGATGATCTGATGTTGATTGCGGAAAGTATGGATGGACTGAAGGAAAAGATGAACACGTGGAAGGAATGTATGGAGACAAAAGGTCTGAAGGTGAATATCGGAAAGACGAAGGTGATGGCAAGTGGTAAAGCATGTGGTGAGGTGGAAAGAACTGGGAAGTGGCCCTGTGCTGTGTGTAGGAAGGGTGTCGGAGTGAACTCCATTCAGTGTACAATGTGCGCTGAGTGGGTTCATCAAAAATGTAGTGGTCTGAGAGGGTCATTAACCAGTGTGGCAGATACATTCAAATGTCAGGTGTGCACAGGGGGAGCTGCAGATGTAGGAAATGTTGAGTTGGATCTTGGAGACGGCGTGAAGCTGGAAGGTGTGAAAACATTTTGCTACCTCGGAGACATGCTGAATGGAGAAGGTGGATCAGACTCGGCAACGGTTGCTCGAGTGAGATGTGCATGGAAGAAGTTTCGGGAATTGAGTGGCGTGCTGATGATGAGGGGAGTGTCGTTGAAGCTGAAGGGAAAGGTGTATGCTGCATGTGTGAGAAGTGTTATGATTTATGGGAGCGAGACGTGGGTAATGAACGTAGAGCAGCAACGAAGGTTGGAAAGGGTGGAAATGCGAATGGTTCGACGGATGTGCGGAGTATCGTTGAGAGAGAGGAAGACAAATGATGAATTGCGAAAGATGATGGGAATAGAGCCTGTGATTGATGCTGTGAAGAGGAACAGGTTGAGATGGTTTGGTCATGGGTTGAGGAAGGATGAAAGTGACTGGTTGAGAAGAGTGATGGAAATGAATGTAGAAGGAAGTAGAAGACGGGGAAGACCGAGAAAGACTTGGCTAAAGATGGTGGAAGAAGAAATGCCGGCAAGGGGGTTAACAAGGAGAGATGCAGAAAATAGGGCAAAATGGAGAAGATTGTCATGGGGACCGCAAGGCTAACCCCCGCTCTAGCAGGGAAAATGGCCTTTAAAATGCATGTTGTTGTTGTTGTTGTATTGATGGTATATAGAGTGCACTCTTAATTGCCATTTGTTGTACCGTTATTCCTGTGTGATTTTCAATATATTATTTGTTCATTTATAATCATTGGTGTGGTTTCACTATTGATTTCTAACAGAGTAACATATTTTTCTGCCGTGGCTCCTCTCGGGGTTCGGAGGTGTACCGAGACCAGGAGATCGTAGAGGAACACGTAACAGAAATTTGGGGCTTGTCCAATTGACTCGTGGGCTCGAAATTAGGTTTTTGTCTGGGAAAGAATTCCCTAGCATTCCCAAATTTTCAAATTTTGGAATATTTTCCAACATTCCCAATTTTTTCAAAAAAACAAACAAACTATTTTTGTTTTTTTTGGAAATTTCTTGTGTGAAGGTTAACAGGTGCTAACGGATAGTCACCATGGAGTTTGACGCAGAGAAGTTTGCAGCGACCCCTATAGTCTAGTAGGAAGACTAGGTCCCCCTGCACCCCCCGGAGATATACTTCTAATCAGTGTTTCTAGATTGGAAAAAATGTGTAGAAAATGACTAGCTATGGCCCCAAGCTGAAAAAATGTCCCACATACCATTTTTATGCAAATTACTGCTGCAAATTTTATGCAAAATTATGCAAATTTTATGCAAATTTTTGATGAGGAGTAGAGTTGAGGGGTCTTTGAGGGCTTCATCGAGGTGCTCTCGGTTGCAAGACTGGGTCATTCTGAGAAGCACAGCAGGGTCAGAGATCATGATGTTCTCCTCCTCAGTGAATCTCTCCATCAACAGCCTCTCCATTGCCTCACACACTGTTTTGAGGCAAAAGAGGGACTTTGCGTAGGCCTTTCCACTGAGAACACCTTTGAGAGATCCACTTGTTACTAGTTGTGCCTCAAAGAGAATCTCTGCATATCCAGAACCACGCATCTTGTGTCCAGTGAGCATCCCGATGTAGTTCATGGATGTGTGGAAGGGTCCAATCGTTACTACATGACTAGCAAATTCATTTGGCCAGCGCCAGATGATGGGAAGGGCTTTCATGCAGACACCCAGATCAAATGTATTCAGGACCCATCTCTGACCCACCTCAGCAGTTGCTGCCTCGGAACGCTTCAGTAGCTCACGAACAACTGCGTTGTCTGTGATCGGTCTGTGCCTGGTGCCTGCATGGCATGGCAATGGCCTGCAGCCTGTGCCTGGGCTAGGGGGTTTCACCTCTGCAACTGGTTCTCCCCCACCCAGCAAATCAACAGTCGACTACTGCACGCCTATCCACCAACCGATCACAGACAACGCAGTTGTTCGTGAGCTACTGAAGCGTTCCGAGGCAGCAACTGCTGAGGTGGGTCAGAGATGGGTCCTGAATACATTTGATCTGGGTGTCTGCATGAAAGCCCTTCCCATCATCTGGCGCTGGCCAAATGAATTTGCTAGTCATGTAGTAACGATTGGACCCTTCCACACATCCATGAACTACATCGGGATGCTCACTGGACACAAGATGCGTGGTTCTGGATATGCAGAGATTCTCTTTGAGGCACAACTAGTAACAAGTGGATCTCTCAAAGGTGTTCTCAGTGGAAAGGCCTACGCAAAGTCCCTCTTTTGCCTCAAAACAGTGTGTGAGGCAATGGAGAGGCTGTTGATGGAGAGATTCACTGAGGAGGAGAACATCATGATCTCTGACCCTGCTGTGCTTCTCAGAATGACCCAGTCTTGCAACCGAGAGCACCTCGATGAAGCCCTCAAAGACCCCTCAACTCTACTCCTCATCAAAAATTTGCATAAAATTTGCATAATTTTGCATAAAATTTGCAGCAGTAATTTGCATAAAAATGGTATGTGGGACATTTTTTCAGCTTGGGGCCATAGCTAGTCATTTTCTACACATTTTTTCCAATCTAGAAACACTGATTAGAAGTATATCTCCGGGGGGTGCAGGGGGACCTAGTCTTCCTACTAGACTACTAGTGAGGCACAGTTCCGAGCGTTACTAAAATCGGAAGTCTTGATATTGGCCAAACATTTTAGCTTGGAGGTCCGAGTTAAAATGAAGAAAACAGAGATGCAGACAGTGGTGATAGAATCTATGGTGGAACTAGGAACATGGAAAGAGGGAGCCTTGGATTGGTTACCAGAAGAACAAGAAAATGTGGAGCTCCAAAAATGGAGATGCAACTGCAGAGCCAGGAAAGGTTAAAAGCAGAAGAAAGGAAGGCAGAAAAGGGAAGAGCAGGACAGGAACGAGAACTCGAGGAGAGAAGAGCAGAGGAAAGGAGAGTTGAAAGGGAACTCTGAGAAAGAAGCGAAAAGGAAAGAGCAGAGGAAAGAAGAGCCGAAAGGGAGTTAAAGGAACGTGACATGTAGTGTCAGAGGGAACTTAAACTCAAGGAGCTGCAAATAATGGAAGAACGAGGAGAGGTAACATCCATGCCGGCTGGTTCGACAACTAGTCAGAACACCTGGGATGTTGGTAGGCATGTGAGGCTGGTTCCACCCTTCAATGAAAAGGAGGTAGCCAAGTTTTTTTTTACACTTTGAGAAAGTGGCTCAAATGCTAAAATGGCCTGGGGAGTCCTGGACTATGTTAGTGCAAAGTGTTCTGGTGGGTAAAGCTCAAGATATATTTTCGGCTTTACCGATTGACCAATGTGCAGATTATGACATAGTGAAGAAAACCATTCTCAAAGCCTATGAATTGGTCCCTGAAGCTTACCGGCAAAAATTCCGGAATGCCAGGAAGAGGGAGAGTGAGACCCATGTGGAGTTTGCCAGAATGAAGGAAACCATGTTTGATCGGTGGTGTGATTCGTAAGGGGTTGGGAAAAACTTCAAACTGTTGCGACAATTGATCTTGGTGGAGGAATTCAAACAGTGTGTCCACGAGGGCATTAAAGTACATCTGGAGGAAAAGAAGGTACCAGAGTTGTATGAGGCAGCCACCGTGGCAGATGACTATGCCTTGACACACAGGATGGGGTTCCACAAACGGAACTTCCCGCCTAGAGTTAGCCAGGGGAGTTCTGGTAAATCAGGTGCGGAGAACAAAAATTCATGGAGGCGACCTAGAGATGACTATGAGTACAAATCTGATACCACGACTTTTAGGGATCAGCAGACTACAATTCCAAGACAGACTTATCTTCCAGGGGGCTCGAGGCAGACCACGAGTTTTTCCTCCGGACCTACTTGCGATTTTTGCTAAAAACCTGGACATTTGATGTCCCAATGTTACGCCCTGAAAAGGAAAAATCAGGAGCGGAGTCGGACTAGTAAAACTCCGAATGCATTGGCAAATGTGAGAAATCGTCCTTGGAGGACAGAGTCGTGTGAAGGTTCCCATGCCAAAGTTCCGGCATCTCAGAACGACCTTGTTCAAGAGGGTTACAAACCTTTTATTTCAGAGGGGTTTGTGTCACTGGATGGAGACTTGACTAACCAGAGACCGGTTAGGGTATTGAGGGACACAGGAGCACATCAATCTTTGATGATTGAAGGCATTTTGCCATTGTCAGAGAAGACGGCAATTGGTGTTAGTGTTCGTTTACAGGGGGTTGGTGGCTATGTTAAAGCTCCACTTCATGTCATCCATTTGCAGTCTGATTTGGTGTCAGGACCGGTCACCGTAGGTTTACAAGCCACTCTTCCTGTAGAGGGAGTATCTTTTGTTATCGGGAATGATTTGGCCGGTGGTCAAGTTTCTGGTAACCCGATGTTTGTTGAAAAGCCTTGTATGGAAAATAACGCCGCACAGTTAGAGCAGGAGATTCCGGGTATCTTTCCATCCTGTACCGCGACTCGTGCTATGGGTAGGAAGCGCTCTGAAGAGAAGAGGAAGGTACTGACATCACGCTTTGCACAGGCACGTCTTGTCAAGTACCCAAAAACGAAGTGTCAGCGTACACAAGTCATGGATGGAGGCTATGTTGGCAAGCTCTTTGTCGGTGGACTGAACTTCAAAACAAGGGAAGATGTTCTGGACTCTGTCTTTGGCAAATATGGACCGCTCTTGGAAGTGCTGCTGATAAAAGACAGGGAGACGCAAAAGTCAAGAGGGTTTGGCTTTGTCACGTTTGAAAACACAAAGGACGCCAAAGGTGCAGAAAAGGATTTGAATGGCAAGGATTTGGATGGTCGGACCATAACAGTAGAGAAGGCAGGCCATAGACGTCGAGGGGGCTACAGAGGAGGAAAACGTGGAGGTAGTTTCAGGGGTGGCTATGGCTCCCGGGGTGGGAGTAGTAGTTTTGGTGGTGGCTGCAGTCGATATTGCTATGGAGGCTCCCAGAGTTACGGCAGCTCCCGTAGGGGTGATTATCAGGGTAGTGGCCGAGAAGGAGACCGCTATTCACGTGACTACAGCGACAAGCGTTCCAACCATGATTATTATGAAAGTTAGGAAGAGCTGAAGCACTGAATGCTGCGGAGCAGCCGAGCCAAGATTCCTACGCGGATTAACCGTGAACTCCACGTTCTTGAAGGCGTCCATGTAGTGAACTTTCCTACATGGATTAACCGCGAACTCCACGTTCCTAAAGGCGTCCATGTAGTGAACTTTCCTGCACGGATCAACCGTGAACTCCACGTTCCTAAAGGCGTCCATGTCGTGAATTGAACCATTAAACCTGGCTCTCAGCTCGGCCTCCCTAAAAAGTGTTATAGATTTGCTTGACTTTGGATTTTTGATCACACCCCCTTAACCTTCATTCAAAAAAATGAAAAATAAAATTAGAGGTTGATGAGATGGAGTTTGGCTTTGCAGGAGTTCAACTTGGAAATTGAGCATGTAAAGGGCAGGGACACTGTCGTTGCAGATGCTTTGTCCAGAGTGAACTAACTTTGGAGATATCTGTAGGTTGTTTGAAGTTTTGTTGCTTTAGTTTTGGGAAATATTGATTATCGTTGCTCACGGGAATTGATGATTTGGGTGTGAGTTTACTTTTGCTTGTTGGAAGAGTTTTGCCTACAAAGAAAGTTTTCACTATGTTCAAAATTTCTTTCTTGAGGGGGGGGGGGTGGTGGGGGAAGTGTTATGGATTCGTCACTTCCGCTGTGGTGGCTTTCATCCACTTTAGACATTTCTGGTTCCATGTATTATTATTATTGTTGTTTGAGTGAAATAGCAATTATTATTGTCAAAAGGTAAAAGGAATGTTTTTAAAATGAAACCGGATCGGGAACCGGAAGACGAAGAAGATGAGAAAAAAGGGCGGAGCGAATGCCGAGTTGCTCCGGGTTCTGAAGCGAACGTTGGTGAGCCAGAGTCACTAGTGAACTTTCGGGTTTCCGGGAGAGGAATGCCTTCGACGGAGTTGTCATCGCTGTGACCGGTCAACCTGCAACCATCCGCACGGGATTCTGGTCGTTTGGACATCGTTCTAGGGATCGCTGGAGCGAATCAACTTCGTCTTGGAGCCGGGAATAAGAGACATTGGGGAATGTTCTTGTTACACTCACTTGGAGCACAGTGAGTTATATATTGCAAAACTGATCGTACCATCATAGGACATATTGATTGTACTTTTGAATACTATTGTTGTTGTACCGTTATTCTTGTGTGATCTCAATACAATATTTGTTTGTGAGTAACAATTGGGGTGGCTTCTCCATTGATCTTTGACACACAGAATAACACATTTTTCTGCCGTGACTCCTCTCGGTGCTCGGAGGTACACCGTGACCAGGGGGTCGGGGAGGAGCACGTAACACCAGGTACATCTGTGAACAAATGTGCAAACTCATAAATTAGGCTGGATAGTTGTCCTTGTTGTTCCCTCGTCAAATGACCTAATTTCTCATCTAAATTGCTCAACACCTCCGTGTTCGTCAATCTGGGACAAACCTGTTCATCAAAGTTATGAAACTTCACACCGGCGTCAACCTCTGGAATATCTTGCACCCCGACTACAGGCACGACAGGTGAGACAGGAACCATTTCTTCCACAGGCTTCCTCTCATAATATGTCTTCAGTCGGTTGACATGACACAGCTGCCGCTTTTTCCGTCGGTCGGGAGTTGTCACCACGTAATCTGTTTCATTAACCCTCCTTTCGATTGCATAGGGACCAAAATATCTAGCCTGTAGTGGCTGACCTGGAACAGGAAGCAACACTAACACTCGGTCCTCAAGACTGAAATTTCTTATCTGAGATTTCTTGTCATGTCTCACTTTCATTTTATCATGTGTCACTTTCAAGTTTCTTCTCGCAACTTCACAAGCCTTTGCCAATCTGTGCCTAACCGTTGACACATACTCCACCACTGTTGACTGTGACTCCTCCTGTAGCCACTGTTCTTTCACCAATTTCAACGGTCCTCGCACTGCGTGTCCAAACACAAGTTCAAAAGGACTGAACCCCAATGACTCCTGAACAGATTCCCTCATAGCAAACAACAAAAAGGGTATTCCTTCATCCCAATCCTTGTCACATTCAAAACAATACGTTCTGATCATATTCTTCAATGTCTGGTGAAACCTTTCCAAGGCCCCTTGGCTCTCAGGATGGTAAGTACTTGATCTTACTTGCTCCACTCCCAACAGGTGTACCACTTGCTGAAAAAGCGTTGACATGAAATTGGAACCCTGATCAGACTGGATGATCTTAGGTAGGCCAACCAAAGTGAAAAATTTAATCAAGGCCTTCGCAATAACTGCCGCAGTAATTTTTCTAAGAGGCAATGCCTCTGGGAACCTTGTGGAAGCGCACATGATGGTCAACAAATACTGATGTCCAGCCTTAGTTTTAGGTAAAGGGCCTACACAGTCAATAATGACACGGCTGAATGGCTCTTCAAAAGCTGGAATGGATTTTAAAGGTGCGGATGGGACTTTCTGATTAGGTTTTCCCACCAGCTGGCAAGAATGGCAAGATTTGCAGAACTCCGCCACATCACGTCGCAATCCTGGCCAGAAAAAATGTACCAATATTCTGTCACAGGTCGTGTTCACTCCAAGTTGCCCGGCCAAAGGTGTCTCATGCGCCAAACTCAATATCTCCTTCCGGTACGGCGGTGGCACCACAATTTGGTAATGAACTTTCCACTCATCGTTTGCTGGCACCTCCGGTGGTCTCCATTTTCTCATGAGTATTTCTCCTTTCATGAAGTAACCAACAGGTATCTTCATAGCCTCTTGCTCTGTAACGGCTTTACCAATTAAACTCCGGATCTCCGAATCTCCATGTTGTTCTTCAACAAGTCTCTTTCGGACCAGCACCGTTTGCTCCACCTCGTTCCCAGATATCTCCGACGGACACTCCATTTCCTCTTTGGTTCCAGATGCCACCTTTTCCTTAAGTTCCTTGATGTCACTCCCTTTCCCATTACCTCTTTCAGAATTTTCCTCCAATATCGCTAAGGAACCCAAATCCACAAAACATTCCTTCTCCTTCTCTTCAGAGCGCTTTCTACCCAGAGCACGAGTCACTGCACAGGATGGAAAGATACCCGGAATCTCCTGCTCTAACTGTGCGGTGTTATTTTCCATACTGGGCTTTTCAACCAACATTGGATTACCAGAAACTCGACCACCGGCCAAATCATTCCCGATAATAAAAGAGATTCCCTCTACAGGAAGAGTGGCTTGTAAACCTACGGTGACCGGTCCTGACACCAAATCAGACTTCAAATGGATTACATGAAGTGGAGCTTTAACATAGCCACCAACCCCCTGTAAAAGAACACTAACACCAGTTGCCGTCTTCTCTGACAATGGCAAAATGCCTTCAAGCATCAAAGATTGATGTGCTCCTGTGTCCCTCAATACCCTAACAGGTCTCTGTTTAGTCACGTCTCCATCCAGTGACACAAACCCCTCTGAAATAAAAGGTTTGTAACCCTCTTGAACAAGGTCGTTCTGTGATGCCGTAACTTTGGCATGGGAACCTTCACAAAGCACTGTTCTCCAAGGACGATTTCTCGCATTGGCCAATGCATTTGGAGTTGTACTAGTCTGACTCTGCCCCTGATTTTTCCTTTTCAGGGCATAACATTGGGACATCAAATGCGCAGGTTTCTTGCAAAAAGCGGAAGTCGGCCCGGAGGAAAAACTCGTGGTCTGCTTCGGGCCCCCCGGAAGATAGGTCTGTCTTGGAACTGTAGTCTTCTGATCCCTAAAAGTCGCGGTATCAGATTTGTCCCCATAGTTATCTCTAGGCCGCCTCCATGAATATTTGTTCTCCGCCCCTGATTTACCATAACTCCCCTGGCTAACTCTAGGCGGGAAGTTAGGTTTGTGGAACCCCATCCTGTGTGTCAAGGCATAGTCATCTGCCACGGTTGCTGCCTCATACAACTCGGGTACTTTCTTTTCATCCAGATGTACTTTAATGTCCGCGTGGACACACTGTTTGAATTCCTCCACCAAGATCAATTGTCGTAACAGGTTGAAGTCTTTCCCAATCCCCTTCGAGTCACACCACCGATCAAACATGGTTTCCTTCATTCTGGCAAACTCCACATGGGTCTCACTCTCCCTCTTCCTGGCATTCCTGCTTTTTTGCCAGTAAGCTTCAGGGACCAATTCATAGGCTTTGAGAATGGTTTTCTTCACTATCTCATAATCTGCACATTGGTCAATTGGTAAAGCCGAATAGATATCTTGAGCTTTACCCACCAAAACACTTTGCACTAACATAGTCCAGGACCCCACAGTCCATTTTAGCATTTGAGCCACTTTCTCAAAGTGTAAAAAAAACTTGGCTACCTCCTTTTCATTGAAGGGTGGATCCAGCCTCACACGCCTACCAACATCCCAAGTGTTCTGACTAGTTGTCGAACTAGCCGGCATGGATACTACTTCTTTCCGTTCTCCCATTAATTCCAGCTCCTTGAGTTTAAGTTCCTTCTGATACTCCATGTCACGTTCCTTTAACTCCCTTTCGGCTCTCCTTTTCTCTGCTCTTTCCTCTGCTCTTCTTTCTTCTTCAGCTCTCCTTTCCTCTGCTCTTCTCTCCTCGAGTTCTCGTTCCTGTTCTACTCTTCTTCCCTCGAGTTCCCTTTCAGCTCTCCTTTCCTCTGCTCTTCTCTCCTCGAGCTCTCGTTCCTGTTCTGCTCTTCTTTCCTCGAGTTCCCTTTCAGTTCTCCTTTCTTCGGCTCTTCTCTCCTCGAGTTCTCGTTCCTGTTCTGCTCTTTCCTTTTCTGCTTTCCTTTCCTCTACTTTTAACCTTTCCTGGATCTGCAGTTGCATCTCCATTTTCCGGAGCTCCACATTTTCTTTTTTCTCGGTTAACCAATCCAGGGCTCCCTCTTTCCATTTTCCTTGTCCCACCAGAGATTCTACCACCAATGTCTGCATCTCTGCTTTCTTCATATTAACTCGGACCTCCAAGTTGAAATATTTGGCCAATATCAAGAGTTCCGATCTTTTTAACGCTTGGAACTGTGCCTCATTAGGGGACGTCGCAAACTTTTCTGCGTCAAACACCATGGTGACTATCAGTTAACATCTGTTAACCTTCACACAAAAAAATTCAATTATTATTATTTTTTTATTTGGGAATGTTAGAAAAATTCCAAATTTGGGAATTTGGGGAATGTTAGGGAATTATATCCCGGACGAGTGTTAGGGAATTTAATCCCAGACGAGTGTTCAATTTCTGTTACGTGTTCCTCCCCAACCCCCCGGTCACGGTGTACCTCCGAGCCCGGAGAGGAGTCACGGCAGAAAAATGTGTTATTCTGTATGTCAAAGATCAATGGTGAAGCCACACCAATTGCTACCAACAAACAAATATTGTATTAAGATCACACAAGAATAACAGTACAACAACAATAGTACATGGAATCAAAAATGTTTACAGTGGATGAAAGCCACCACAACGGAAGTGACGAATCCGTAACAGTGTGAAAACATTTTGCTACCTCGGAGACATGCTGAATGGAGAAGGTGGATCAGACTCGGCAACGGTTGCTGGAGTGAGATGTGCATGGAAGAAGTTTCGGGAACTGAGTGGCGTGCTGATGAGGAGGGGAGTGTCGTTGAAGCTTAAGGGAAAGGTGTATGCTGCATTTGTGAGAAGTGTTATGATTTATGGGAGCGAGACATGGGTAATTAACGTAGAGCAGCAACGAAGGCTGGAAAGGGTGGAAATGCGAATGGTTCGGTGGATGTGCAGAGTATCGTTGAGAGAGAGGAAGACAAATGATGAATTGCGAAAGATGATGGGAATAGAGCCTGTGATTGATGCTGTGAAGAGAAACAGGTTGAGATGGTTTGGTCATGTGTTGAGGAAGGATGAAAGTGACTGGTTGAGAAGAGTGATGGAAATGAATGCAGAAGGAAGTAGAGGACGGGGAAGACCGAGAAAGACTTGGCTAAAGATTGTGGAAGAAGAAATGCGGGCAAGGGGGTTAACAAGGAGAGATGCAGAAAATAGGGCAAAATGGAGAAGATTGTCATGGGGACCGCAAGGCTAGCCCCTGCTCTAGCAGGGAAAATGGCCTTAAAATGCATGTTGTACTTACTTTTTCACATGACTGTATATATATATATAATATATATATATATATATATATATATATATATATATATATATATATATATATATATATATATATATATATATATATATATATATATATATACATTTCACATGACTGTATAAAAAAAAAAAAAATTATATATAGTGCCCTCCATAAGTATTGGAACAGTGAAGTCAAATTTGCTATTATTACGATATACTCTGGAGTCTAGAAATTTGGATTTGAGATCAAAAGTTGAACAGAAGGCAAGAGGACAGAAGATCAGCTTTTATTTCTATGCATATACAGTACCTTCAGAAAGTATTCACACCCATTGACTTTTTTCACATTTCGTTGTAAGTCTGAATTGAAAATGGATTAAATTGAGATTTTTTTTTTTGTCACTAATCTACACATAATACCCCATAATGTCAAAGTGGAATGTTTAATTTTACACTTTTTTTGACAAAATAATTAAAAATGAAAAGCTGAAATGTCTCGAGTAGGCAATAAGTATTCAACCCCTTGTCTTTACTATGACACTCCAAATTGAGCTCAGGTTGGAAAAGATGTTTTCAAGATGATGTCAATCCAAATTGAACAGTCACTAATGCTGTTTAACACATAACTGGAAGAAATTTGGAGGAATCTGGACATCCATGAGGCAATCTATGATTATCGTGTCTGAACGCATCTGAGCAAAGATCTAATGTAGTCTATATACCCCCAAGGGCTAATAACACGACTCTTCCTGCTACTTCCGTGGAGTTTTTCCAAAGCGTTTTCCGTGATGTTTTTCCACAGCTGCTTCTCCTTACAAAACTAATAACACTTATAACAATATCATAATATTGTAATTACAAAACGATATTAATACTAATAATATCCCGTCTCCCCAAGGCGTTTTTCTTCCTTCAACAATCTTGTTAACGTGGATAAACAGCTTATCGTGCCATTTTAGTGGGAGCACCTCTACCTCAAGTAAAAAATATTATGAACTACAAGCACGTTTGATTACCTTTTGAAACGGTCACTCCTGCTGTTTAACACTAAACTGAAAGGGAGGAAACCCGGGGTATGTTCAGTTGCCAAACGGCTAGCTAGCGCTTGCCAAGCCAGCCGTTACTTATCAACAGTTTTGAATGGAGCGCTTGCTCGAATGCTTGTACCACTTGGCAAGCTCTCTTCAAGAAACTTGCGAAAAGAACACACCCCTGATGTTCTTGAGGCCCAACCCTAGATCTACTGTAATTTATATATACCCCAGAGAGGAATGCCCCTTCCTACTGCCCCCATAGTGAGCAGGTGTACAAGCACTTATAAAGCAAAAATCTCTCTCTCTCTCTCTCTGTCTCTGTCTCTGTCTCTGTCTCTGTCTCTCTGTCTCTCTGTCTGTTCTATGCATGAACACATCTTTTAAGTTACAAACTCCTATATTGGAGTACAAATACAACTTTATGTTGGGGGGTGGGGGCGTTGGGGGTTGGGAATACAGGCTATGTGGCTGTGATCCCGTGTTAGGGTGTGGAGGGTCGTGGGGAAAGGGGGGGGGGGGGGGGGTGGTTGCGTAAATTCTCTGTGCAACTGTGTACCTTGTAGCGCCACCTGGTGGTAATGGCAGAGGGTATTACAATTTCCTTTTTTTACCTGGGCAATGCTGAGGTTAAAGCATTCTTCACATGGGTAATTTTGTCCTTCTCCCCTCCCCCTCACTACTCCTTTTTTGTCCTCCCTCCCCCTTCATCTCCCACCCACTCTCTCACCTCCGGACAATGTTGAGTGCTTCTGCTTTGTTGTATATGTGTGTGGAATTTATGCACTGCTCTTCTATTCATGTGGGAATTCCGTGAAAATATTGGTACGTTTCCGACTCGTTTCCAAAGGTCAAGAATGGTAGGTGTTTTAAAAGAAAGTAATGATTGTTCTCCACTTTATCAGTTTTGACAGTCGTGTTGCTGTTTATTCACTTTGATAAACAAATGATCGAATGGAGTTTCCTTGCAAAGAACCTCAACACAAGAGAAGGCCTGTGTGCAGTGGTTACCAAATAACAACCTGACCGTCAAGCAAGGAAGCAGAACGTGCCATTTAAAATATATATGTTTGGTTTGACCGTCGGCCTCCCAGTCTCAGAGCGGACGCTCCAACCACTGCATCACCGGGTCTGGTTGAATCTAACTAAATAAGCACCACTTGACCGTTTGTGAATAAAAGCAAGGTATCTTCAAAATGACCTGCAATGGAATTTCACGTATTCTTAAATTACCACGATCATCGTAAAACAAATTGCAACTGTCTTTACAAGAAAGCAGGAAATGCCATCGAGTTTAAATGCATCGTTAAACTTCCATACTCGATGTTGCGCAATGTGAGTGAATTCCACGCACAATGCAGTCGAGACACAACCAACCAGTTGCCACTATTTTTCACCGCAGTGTTTCCATTTGTCTTCCTTTTTCCCCTTTTGCTTTGCTATGGCATGCAGGCCGCCTTATGCATCGTTGCCCCGGCAACGAGGCCCAGCTGAGTCCACTGCCTGGCCAGCCTAGGAACAATGTGAGCTTTCTTTCCTTGGAAGCTATGCGAAAGAAAATGATCCACTGCATTGACGTTAACAAACATGAAGCCGAGGCAGGCTAAGGTGAATATAAAAAAACAGGCTAATACAATAATGGCATTTTGCGGAACGTTGGAGGAGCTGTCGTGGTAGCTTCAAAGCTGTGGAAAACGCTCTGGGTATTTGCGAAGCGTCACTGAACGGTGTCACAATGTGAAGGATGCCATTGTGTAAAGAGGTTTGTGGTGAAGGAAAAGGTAAAAGCAGCTGGAATGTCCAGTACATTCACTGTATGCGTTGGTGATGCATGTCTCGTGCGAAAGCACGTTTGAGTTGCATGAAATGAATGCTTGAAAATCAACGTGAATCATTTATGGGGAACTAGCCGAATGCACCCGGCGTTGCCCGGGTTCTTTTTGAATGAATTTAATACTATAATTCAGCTTTTACTCGCGGCCGTAGAAGATTGACTCCTGTAATTCAGCTCAGCTTTTAATTGCGAAATGGGCCCAGCCTGGCCGAAGCGGCCTCGACCGGCCTCCCCACCTAGCCTATAACCTTTCCAGGGCCCGTCCTGACATTTTTAGTTCTTTTTGAATGAATTTACTACTATAATTCAGCTTTTACCTGTGGCCGTAGAAGATTGACTACTATAATTCAGCTCAGCTTTTAATTGCGAAATGGGCCCAGCCCGGCCGAAGCAGCCTCGACCGGCCTCCCCACCTAGCCTATAACCTTCCCGGGGCCCGTCCCGACATTTTTGGTTATTTTTGAATGAATTTACTACTATCATTCAGCTTTTACTCGCGGCCGTAGAAGAATGACTACTATAATTCAGCTCAGCTTTTAATTGCGAAATGGGCCCATCCCGGCCAAGGCGGCCTCGACCGGCTTCGCCACCTAGCCTATAACCTTCCCGGGGCCCATCCCGACATTTTTTGTTTTAGAGGTTTCCTCCTATCTTTCACCGTTCAGGAGATTAGCGCGTGCAGACAAACAAACAAAAACTTTATTTTATATATATAAAATATATATATAAATAATAATATAGAAGAAGATGAACAAGCTCTGGTGGAGCAGTATTGTGACTCTTGCAAACGTTCCGCGTGCTGAACAAGTGCTTTTGGACCAATCGCCTAAACGTGTTGCGATATTGTAACAGACTTTAGAACCGGTACTAGAACTCTGGAAGCCATCATTCATTTGCACCTGGAATTTGATGAAGCAACAATTATGGGGGAGGAAGAGGGGTGGATTTCCGAAAATTTCGACTCTGCGATTAGAATGCATTTGGAATGAGAAGGTCTTAACCAAAACCGCCAGATATATCAACATATGATTTCCATCGCTTGTGGGTGGCATCGTGTTTCAAAGTGATGTTGTCAAAGCCTGTGTCCTGGAATGGCCTGCCTAAGGATTTCTCCGCTTCTGGCATTGATGCTTTACTACACCGGGATAAATGCTTGCTCGGATTTGGGGAACATCTGGAAAAATACAATAGGTCTATCATTCACTTTGCTTTATATAATTGAGACACAACCCTAAAGCACATTTTGTGTGTTGTGTGAACATGCATGTGATACTTTATTTTGCATGTCAAAACTCGAAATCCATAGATGCATCAGACTTGGTGGTGTAATGGTCAGAGAGTCTGCTTTTAGTCTGGGAGGTCGGCAGGTCAAACTCCGTCCGAGTCATCACAAATATTTTAAAATGGCACATGCTGCTTTCTTGACGTTGGGCATTTAAAAGGATAAAACATGACGATCCCCATAGGTTGGCATCCATGGGGAGTAGGAAATTCCTCTTTGGGAAATTTCCCATTGATTGCAATGAGATGGGCAGCACCATTGTTCAATCAACTTCCTCAAACTTAACTGTGATAAATCTGAAATAATCATCATTGGCCCAAAAACGCTCACCAAGTCCACCCATAACTTTGCCCTCAACATCGACGGTTTCCCAGTATCCACCTCCCCTCACATCCGGAATCTTGGCATCATCTTTGACCAAACCCTCTCCTTCGACAAATACACTAAACAGATCACAAAGACAGCCTTCTTTCACCTGAAAAACATCGCCCGTCTCCGTCCATCCCTCTCCTCCATGGCTGCAGAAACCCTCATCCACGCCTTCATCACTTCCCGTCTGGACTACTGCAATAGCCTCCTTTATGGTTCACCCTCAACAATCACCAATAAACTCCAATACATTCAGAACTCCGCTGCCCGTCTACTCACCCATTCCCGGACCCGTGACCACATCACCCCCGTCCTTTACAAGCTTCACTGGCTCCCCATCTCCCAGAGAATCCAGTACAAAATCCTCCTCTTGACCTACAAAGCCCTCCATAACCTGGCCCCATCCTACCTGGCTGACCTCCTCTCCAGACACACTCCCACCCGCAACCTCCGCTCTGCTGGTACCAACCTCCTGACCCCCCCCCCCCCCCCATCCGGACAAAATTTAGATCCTGGGGGGACAGGGCCTTCTCCATCGCTGCTCCCACCCTCTGGAACTCGCTACCTCACACCATCAGAGACTCCTCCTCACTCACCACATTCAAAACATCACTCAAGACCCACCTGTTCAACACTGCATTCAACATTTAACCCACAGCATCTAACCCCTGACTATCTCCTCTCCTTCTCCCTCCTTTGTGCTTTGAATATTTCCCTATTGATTCTTCTTTTTTGCAATTGTTTTTATGTTTTGCTATGCATTATGTTTTGCACTCTGTCAAAGCGTCTTTGGGCTTCCTGAAAAGCGCTATATAAAATAAATGCATTATTATTATTATTGTTGTGTTACCCAGCTTGCCCCGGAAAGTGACGGTATTTCTCCGCCTAAGCTTCCAGCAACTTGGGGCACTGCAGGCCAACCGTTACCGCTCCCACTCTCCATCTCCCAGATATTAGCCCACTGCAGTAATAACAGTTCAAGGCTGTGAAGACCAGTTAATAGCAAAACAAAAAGGGGCCAAAGGGTCACCAACGTGTGTGTGTGTGTGTGTGTGTGTGTGTGTGTGTGTGTGTGTGTGTGTGTGTGTGTGTGTGTGTGTGTGTGTGTGTGTGTGTGTGTGTGTGTGTGTGTGTGTGTGTGTGTGTGTGTGCGTGTGTGCGCGCCTCACTACGATCAAAGATCGTAAAAAAAATTTTTTTATATATAATTTGGTTTTTCTCTTTTGGTCAGAGCACTCGTCATTGGCAAAGATACCCAAACCATAATTGTTAATCATAAATGTTGTTAGAACCATGTGTTGATAAACTGTGGTGCAACTAACAAGGTGTAACCACAGTTTGCAGGTTTTCCCTTCACTATAATTTGACCCTTTGGCCCCTTGTCGTTTTTCTCTTCTGGTCCTCGAAGCCTGTATTTAACAGTTACCACTGTGGGCTCATTTCTGGGATGGGGGCAAGGGTTGGCCTACGGTGCCCCAGGTTGCTGGAATTAGATACACCAGACTTTACTTCCCTTTACTTCATCTGCTCTTCTGCCCTCTTTGTCTATAATTAGAGAGTAATCCGAACTGCCATCAGCCCTGCACGCTTCACCCTGGTGGTGGCTAGCCTCAATACACACAGCAAGCTTCTATGGTGTTTAGGTGAGAGAAAATAAACATATCCTGGCATTTAACGCTTTTTCTCACAAAAACAACAGGTATTATTTATACATCGAGGGTATTGCAGAGGATATCTGATCTCGGTGACATCATTTTGTGTTGGGAGGCTTTGGCCTAATGACAGGTGGAAACTGGTAATAGTGAGAGTGAATGCAATGAGGTAGGCACTAAAATTAGTGGTTAGGCATAGGGTGCATGCCTTTGTGTGTATTCAACAGGGACAAGCTGCTTGTAATTAATGTCAGTTTCTAGAGCAAGTCGGCATAATTTGATACTCTACTTGTTGGCGAGTAAAGGAACGGGATTGCGTTGATAATACGAGTTCTCGTACAAGAACTTGAGTGCAGAAGGAGGACATTAGGCCGATCAAGTGTGTGCAACAGTTGCCAACCTGGAGTTGATTGTCCGTGTCCTTTCCTTTTAAACGCCGACTGTCGAGCAAGTAAGCAGCACGGATGTTTTAAAAGGTTTTTTTTTCTTTTTTTCAGTGCGATTCGTTCACGATTCAAACCGATGACCTCCCAGACTTAGAGAAGACGCTTTCACCGTTGTGCCACCGAATCTGGTGATTAAAGAACGTGAAAGCCCTTAAGTGGCCCAGCCAAAACCCAGACTTGAATCCCATTGAGAATCTGTGGAAAGACTTGAAGATTGCTGTTCACCGACGCTCCCCATCCAACTTGACGGAGCTTGAGCAAATCTGCAAGGAATAATGGGAAAAACTCCCCAAATCCAGATGTGAAAAGCTAATACAGACACCCAAGAAGACTCAAAGCTGTAATCACTACCAAAGTCGCTTATACGAAGTATTACATGACATTGATGCGCTTTTCCATGGATGCCAATGACCTTAATATACAGTGCCTTCAGAAAGTATTCATACTCTTTGACCTTTTTCACATTTTGTTGTTAGTCTCAATTTAAAATGAATTAAATTTTAAAAAAAATCGTCACTGATCTACACAAAATAACCCATAATGACAAAGTGGAATTTTGTTTTAGAAGCTTTTACAAAATAACTCAAAATTGAAAGCTGAAATGTCTTGAGTGAATACGTATTCAGCCCCTTTGCTATGACACTCCAAATTGAGCTTAAGTGCATCCAATTTCCTTTGATCATCCCCGAGATGTCTCGACAACTTGTTTGGAGTCCACCTGTGACAAATTCAATCGATTGTACATGATTTATAAAGAAACACTCCTTATATATAAGGTCCCATTGTTGACTGCATTTCAGAGCAGAAACTCCACCATGAAGTTCAAGGAACTGTCTGTAGAACTCCGAGATAGAATTGTGAGGAGGCAAAGATCTAGGGAAGAGTATAAATCAATTTCTAGAGTGTTGAAAGTTTCCAAGAGCACAGTGAAATCCATCATTAGGCAATGGAAGTAATATGGAACTACCCAGACTCTTCCTAGAGCTGGCCCTCTGACCAAACTGAGCAACCGGGCAAGAATGACGTTGGTCAGGGAGGTGACCAAGAACCCAATGACCACTCTGACTGAACTATAGAGTTCCTTGGTTGAGATGGGAGAACCTGCCAGAAGGACATCTGTCTCTGCTGCACTTCACAAATCTAGCCTTTATGAGAGAGTTGCCAGACGGAAGCCACTCCTGAGAAAAACGCACATGACAGCACGCCTGGATTTTGCAAAAAGGCACGTGAAAGACTTTGAGAGCACGAGGCAAAATATTCTGTGGTCTGATAAGAAGGAAATTGAACTGTTTGGCTTGAATGCAAAGCTCTATGTCTGGTGGAAACTGAGCACAGCTCATCCCCCACCTCACACCACCCCTACTATGAAGCAGGCTGGTTGCAGCATCATGCTATGGGGATGCTTTTCAGTGGCAGGGACTGGAAGACTGACAATGACAAAGGGAACAATGAATCGAGCCAAATACAGGCAAATCCTTGAGGAGAATCTGCTTCAGAGTGCAAAAGACCTTGGACTGCAGTGAAAATGTACGTTCCAACGGGACAATGACCCCAAGCATACAGCCAAAGCAACACTGGAATGGCTTCAGAACAAGAATGTGAAAATCCTTGAGTGGCCCAGCCAAAACCCAGACTTGAATCCCATTGAGAATCTGTGGAAAGACTTGAAGATTGCTGTTCACCGACGCTCCCCATCCAACTTGACAGAGCTTGAGCAAATCTGCAAGGAATAATGGGAGAAACTCCCCAAATCCAGATGTGAAAAGCTGATACAGACATACCCAAGAAGACTTGAAGCTGTAACGCTACCAAAGTCGCTTCTACGAAGTATTGATTCAGGGGGTTGAATACTTATTAGATATTTCTTTATTTCATTTTTAATTATTTTGTAAAAATCCCCAAAAAAATACGTTCCACTTTGTGATTATCGGGTATTGTGTTGATCAGTGATGAGAAATCTCAATTTAATCCATTTTGAATTCGGGCTGGAACAATAAAATGTGAAAAAGTCAACAGGTGTGAATACTTTCTGAAGGCACTGTAGATGTGTTACATGGGATTTCAACCTGGGTTCCTTGCATCATGAGCCATGGGTTCGGATAAGAATACGAATGGGCCTAAAATCCCTACTTTCCTTTTTACCTCTAACGGTTCTGCTTGTGTTGGCAGGTTATTGGGCATATTCGATGCAATTAGATGTTATCTGATTTGTCATTGCAGGGATTCTTCTCAAAAGGGGCAGTGTTACCTGGTCGTAGCAAATCTCCACCTATATAACGAACAACCTGTTTTCCCATGACCAATCACTTGAAAGCAAACAGCTTGGATCAGCCAAAGTTGCGGATCTCAAAAAAAACCCAAAAACTGTCATGGCATCAGAGCTCACAATTATCCGTGATTGTTGGCGTCAAACGTCGTCTAAGTCACGAGGTGAAATCCACAAAATCCAGTTCATATCAATGGTTTCTCAAGTGGTCATGAGGTTTATTGATATGGAATTCTCAAGGAACTCGACAGGTGATGTATCGGTACTAGTTTGATTATTTATTACCTCTACCACCGAGGGTGGATGGAGGTTATGCTTTCACCCTTTTCTGTTTATTTGTGAGCAGGATATCTCAAAAAGTTATGGACACAAACTTGGTGGGCAGGTTGGGTGTGTGACAATGACGAATTGATTAGATTTTGATGAAGGTCCGAATCCGGATACTCGAATTTTCAAGTGATTCTTCACCAATGACAAATTGGGCCAAAAACGATATGGAGTACGATATCTCAAGAAGTTGTAGATGGATTTGGATGACATTCGGTGGACAGTTTGGGTGTGTGACAAGGGCAAATTGATTCCATTTTTTTTGTGTGACAAAGACGAATGGTCCGGATGCAGATCTGGCCTATCGGTGGGATACAAAACCTAAACATTTCATCCTGGCGGAAGTAGGCGCTGTACCGAGTGCTGTTCTAGTTTTGTTTATTTTGCACTGACTTCATTTGAATTTTGTTTTCGACAGAACAAATGAATTACCATGGAATCTGATATTGGGGCTTTGTGTCTTCTCTCCCTGATATTGGGGCTCCCAACTAGCTGGGATTAATTGTAGTGGTAGTAGTAATACGTACTTGGACTTTGGTATTTAGTGGTCTTCCTTTCTAGGATCAATCCTTACTTGATCTGAAAAACTCAGACCACTTTGGCTCTACCTAAGGGGTATAACATGCAAAATCATAAAGCTATGATGTGCTCTTAATGATTTATTTATTTTATTGTGTGTCCAAGTAACAATGTAGCAAAGCAACTTTGAGCAAGCTATGTTAAGTAGGGCAGAAACCATTTTTTTTAAATAACATCATCTGAAAGTGGATCTGCAGATGTTCATGTTGTGTACTTTCTCCCACGCCTACACTGATTTTGAAATACACTGAAAAAGACATCTCATTAAATTAATTACGGAAAAGAAGCACGATTAGTACCAAAAAAATCCCAATATATATATATATTTTTTCATCAGTCGATTAAAAGACCTGATTTTCTTTTTTCATCAATTCATTTTTATGTTAAGTTACGCTGGTAGGATAGCCGAGACATATACATGTGCATTCACCTGTGAGTGAGCCATATAGCCATGGGTTTGAATCCGCACCCAGCTGTAAACTGTCATCCTGGTGTTTCATGTGGAGGGCGAGCCATCATTGTGTGTGTGCACCCTCCCTCGGAAGTACGTTAAGCCTGACGAAAATATCTGCCGGCATTGGTCATTGGTAGCCAATAAAGATCCCACAGTGTCTTTGGCACAGGTGAGTTTTTGCCTTTATCCTGAACAAATTACAAATCCCTGCACTCTCGGTTGAGTATCATTCATTTCTATTTTACATTTTTATCATTCTCCATTTTTTTTTTTTGTATACAACATTGAGGCTCGTGCAAGAGCTAACAATAATCACAAAAAACACAAACTGACATAAAATGTATAATAAAGGGAGTGGGAGATAAAATGGGGAGAGAGAGAGGGAAGCAGACAAGTACAACAACAGTAGAGAACAGGGACGTCAGGAGATTTGTGGAACGGAGAGGACTTGGGGGAAGGTGGCAGGGTGAGGGGGTGGAAGAGGTAAAAAAAAAACACGTGGACACTGCTCGGACTTCCAGGAAAGAAGTCAGTATTTCAAAAAAGTGGGTCTGGGGTGAATTAACGGGGGTAGAAAAGATCAAGTTTTTGTGTGGGGGAATATAAGAAATGGTGGTGAACAGCTGTTTTAAAGACCTGGAGGGAGGAGTGGGATTGAAGAGAGTGAGGGAGTTTGTTCCAGAGGTGGGAAGAAAGAGGAATGAAGGAGTGAAGGTGAGCAGAGAGTCTTGATTTTGGCAGTTTCACCATCAGAGGGTTGCTGGCAGATCTTGTGCGACCTGCAGGAATATTTGGGGGACAAAGCACAGAGAGAGCTGGGGGAGCAAGGCCGGAGAGGAGTCTGTAGAAGACAGACCACCAACCTGCCTGCGGTGAGTGAGTGAAAGGCCCTCGGAGTTAGCTTCATCGCAGGAGATTACAATGATTCTGAAAGCTTTGGTTTCAACAGCGTGAAGACGAGCTAGGTGTGAAGGAGGATCACGATCAGTAACGGATCTTTTTTTCGTGCTATAAGATTTCCTTCATTTCACATGCTGCACTGAAGTTTTCCGTAATTTCACATGCTGCACCATTAACACTAAAGAAGGAATAAGGTTGGAGAGCAATCTTTTAATAATAATAATAATTCATTTATTTTGTATAGCACTTTTCCAGAAGCCCAAAGGCACTTTGACAGAGTGCAAAACACAATGCATAACAAAACATGAAAACAACAATTGCAAAAAGACAAGAATCAATAGGGAAATATTTAAAGCAAAAGGAGGGAGAAGGAGAAGTGATAGTCAGGGGTTAAATGCTGTGGGTTGAATGTTGAATGCAGTGCTGAACAGGTGGGTCTTGAGTGATGTTTTGAATGTGGTGAGTGAGGAGGAGTCTCTGATGGTGTGAGGAAGTGAGTTCCAGAGGGTGGGAGCAGCGATGGAGAAGGCCCTGTCACCCCAGGATCTGAATTTGGTCCGGATTGGGGGGGGGGGGGGGGGGGTCAGGAGGTTGGTACCAGCAGAGCGGAGGTTGCGGGTGGGAGTGTGTCTGGAGAGGAGGTCAGCCAGGTAGGATGGGGCCAGGTTATGGAGGGCTTTGTAGGTCAAGAGGAGGATTTTGTACTGGATTCTCTGGGAGATGGGGAGCCAGTGAAGCTTGTAAAGGACGGGGGTGATGTGGTCACGGGTCCGGGAATGGGTGCGTAGACGGGCAGCGGAGTTCTGAATATATTGGAGTTTATTGGTGATTGTTGAGGGTGAACCATAGAGGAGGCTATTGCAGTAGTCCAGACGGGAGGTGATGAAGGCGTGGATGAGGGTTTCTGCAGCCGTGGAGGAGAGGGATGAGCGGAGACGGGCGATGTTTTTCAGGTGAAAGAAGGCCGTCTTTGTGATCTGTTTAGTGTATTTGTCGAAGGAGAGGGTTTGTTCAAAGATGACGCCAAGATTCCGGATGAGAGGGGAGGTGGATACTGGGATACCGTCGATGTTGAGGGCAAAATTATGGGTGGATTTTGTGAGCGTTTTTGGGCCAATGATGATTATTTCAGATTTATCACAGTTAAGTTTTAGGAAGTTGACTTTTCCCACTTATTAATCGCAAGTGGATAATTAAATTGGAACATTTTGACGTCACGCCATTCCACGTGACTGTCACGCAATTGCATGCTGGTCTGTTGTGGGTCAAGTAGTTTTGGTTGCAGTAAACTATCCTGGTGGATATGATGTGTTTGCATCTTTTTGTGGTAATTGAAAGCTTCCTGCCTGGTTTCCTTGTCTTTGATGTGTTGTCAGTTGTGGCCACTTAGGCTGTGTTTATAGAACAAAGGTGATCTCAGGGCGCCTCAAAATTGATGTTCCGAGATTGTCTTTGGCAGTAATGTTGAGCGTTCATAAAACGCAGAAAAAGGTGACCTTCCAGTAAAAATCTTCCAAAGGTCTTCCACTGGAAAGTGGTTGAGAATGATTGGAACATGCTGACATATTTTTGGCAGACACTTTTATTTCGTTTTCACGGGTAATTCGTCCTTGCATAGAACCCAAAACATAATATTTACTAGAATGATACCCAGGAGAGCACATACCTCCACAGGCTGAAAAGTTTGTTTTGTATCCCACTGATCGGTTCGATCTACATCTGGACCACCCACATCTACTCGGCCTGTTCTCGTCACCTACCCAACTCGAACACCACGATTTGTCATGACGCTGTCCATAACCTTTTGAAACATCATGCCCTATCTCTTATCATTTTTTGCCCGATCTCTCAGTCACAAACAATCACTTTAAAAATAATAAAATTCTCGTATCCAGATCTGGATCTTTTCGAAAATTCCTTCTTTTCTTTTCTTTTCTCTTCGAATTTTTTTAAAAATTGAATCGATCCTTCCTTGTCGCGCATCCAACTTGTTCACCAAGTTTCAGCTGAATCCATCCATAACCTTTTGAGATATACTGCTCACAGACAAACAGGTGTACAGGCAGACAAAGACAAACACAGACAAACAAAATGTTCCGATCTTAGCTCTTTCACGAGCCTCGATCTTGAATACAAAAAAAACAAAAAAAAAAACAGACAAAAAGAGGTGGAAACATAACCTCCGTTCTCCTTCAGTGGCAGAGGCAATGAATCGTAATTACAAGAAAATCAAATTCCTTTGGATAACCATGATTATTGCATCTGGAAGGCAGTCGGGGATGTCTGGATCAGTAATGAAAATCTTGCAAGTGAAACAACCGCCGTGCAAAACAAAGCGATGGACCTTTCACCAGAAGTTCCGATAAAGAGGCGCCTCGGCAAACTCTTGCGTTCATATAACGAAATTGGGAATCTCGGGGAATCTCAGGGAATCTCGGGGAGCCCAGAGAATACACCGTAAGGTGGAACGGATCGTGGGCGCCACGTGCTTGGTAGCAAATTAACGGTGATCTTGTGTTGCGCTTGGTGATCTCGGGCCACCCCACGATCACCAATTTTTGTGCTCTAAACAGGGCCTTGTCCAGGCTCCAAAAAGTTATACATTTAAGACAGCATGGAGTAGATATAGCCGTCTCATCCGTCTCACCTTCGTGCTGTCTCACCTGGTGTCGATTCCCAACCTGACTATAAAGTGTTGCGTTGGTGATTTGCAGGTAGCGTGTTGTTGCTACATGAGTGTACTGTCCTTCAGCATTCGTTGGTCGACATGAAAGATCCCATGGTGTTTTACGCCAAGAGTCGCTGAGTTATTGCTGGCACTGGACAAATGACAAATTCCTGGCCCCTTCAGTCGAACATAAGGCTGGGCAAGTCAGGTAATGAAAGATGGTGGTCACAAACCTTCCTTGGCCGAACCCACAATAAGATGGAAATAATTGGGCCCGTTAAAGTCGTGTGCGCACATAGACATACATGTTTATATATTTTCCCTTTTCCATTACTCCGACTGTGCCATAAACAGACTTCTTCAATGTCTTGTATTTGACTTTTCACTGTTGGTAATGTTTCGCTGTTGTTGTTTTCAGATTTATCCAAAGCACTGGTTATCATGATCGTGCAACGACTATATTATGACTTTGAAATGAATAATGTGCATCACAATGCCAGGTTCGAAATTTGTTCCACATGGATCTCTTTTTATCTCGTTTTGTAGGAGTAAATCTGCGAGTGTGGATTATATTAGTGAGCGGGACACGATACAAGGACACAATCTGTTGGTGCGCAGCGCCTCACTGCCACCACGGCATCCGGCCGGTCTGGCATACCGCGTGTCCGCCACCGCTTCCTCACTGAGTCCGGCACTGGCCACGTCTCCAAACGCGAGCGCTGCATGTCCATCTGAGGCTGCACGCTCCAGCCCTGCATTTCTGCACAATGCAAGTGATGGCAGCATCTTGGTGCCACCGTTCCTCAGCTCGAGTATCCCCGCGGTGCTTCTTCAACAGGTATTCACATGCTATCATGATTATCTGCATCATTTGACGTGTGTGTGTGTGTGTGTGTGTGTGGGTGTGTGTGCGTGCACGCATGCACGCGTTTGTGTGTACATCCATAATTATGAATAAAAGATTATGTAGGTGGAGGCGCTTCTATGTTAAAATCTCGTGTCAATAAGACCAACGGTTGTCGAGAAAATGATTTTTTTTTAAATGCAGACGCGGCACACGGCACACATACGCAACTGAATGCTGAACCCCGCTTTTCGCTTCGCCAGTGCAGGGTAATAACTCGTGCTGCTTCTCGCTAAGAGGACAGCTCCTTTATATTCTTCAAAAAAGGTGAAATAAATCTTTATATTCAAACCTACTTCTGAATGATCCTGCAGATGCTTCCCATTCCTGCGGTTGCTCATTAATCTATTAACGAGGCACCCTCCTTTCTTTCTTGAGCCTCAATGTCTCATGGTTCGAACTGATAAATAACCTCATCTGGCTGATCTCGTTATTGTGACACGGTTCCTGCTTCTGTTTCTTGAAATCTGTGTTCATCGTCTATAAAGCTACCATTTCAATGCAATAAACACATCACCGAATGCATGACAACATCTTTGACAAACACTATCTTGTGCACACACACACACACACACACACACACACACACACACACACACACACACACACACACACACACAAACACGCCAGCACCAAATCTCAAGACATCAAAAATAAAGTAAAAAGATCCTGCAAGCTGAAGAGCACCAAAATGCGACGTGTGATTAATTGGAGCAACGGGAATGATAAAGAAGAACATTGCAAGGATCCCACAAACCATCTCTGCGAATATTACCACAAGCAAACTACAGTTGGAAGCTGTCTTGGGGAGGTGGGGAATGGGGTTCGGTGATGATCCTGAAAAGCACCCTTGGAAGAAAACTGAGAACAAGATAATTTTACAATTTAGCCAATGAATCACGACCCTTCACCACAATGAAGGTGGATACTTGAATGTGGATACTCCTCTATCTTTTTGCTGATGACTCCACCCTCTGCCACTCCATATCTCATCCTTCAGATCAGAAGGCAGCAGCCTCTTCACTCTCTGCACACCTGGATAAAATCGCAAACTGGTCAAGTAAGTGGAACATGTTTTTCAATCCTGACAAATCTCACACCATCACTTTGGCTCAACAATCAACAATCCTCTCGAAGAAGTTCTGTCACTCAAGCTTTTGGGTCTCACTATTTGCCATGATCTTTCCTGGGAAAACCACATTTCCAAGCTGGCCTCCAAAGCTAGTCGCCGACTGGGCATCCTCCGTCGTGTGAAGTCCTTCCTTGGCACTACTGAGCCAATCACCACATCGAAAGCTTTCATCCGCAGCTTGATGGAGTACTGCTCTTCCCTCTGGGCCGGTGCTCCTGTCTCACACCCAGCTCGGCTTCACGCTGTTGAAACCAAAGCTTTCAGAATAATTGGAATCTCCCGCGATGAAGCTGATATTAAGGGCCTTTCACTCGCTCACTGTAGGCAGGTTGGTGGTCTGTCTTCTACCGACTCCTCTCCGGCCTAGCTATCCTAGCTCTGTCTGTGCTCTGTCCCCCAAATATTCCTACAGGTTGCACAAGATCTGCCAGCAACCCTCTTATGGTGAAACTGCCAAAATCAAGACTCTCTGCTCACCTTCACTCTTTCATTCCTCTTTTTCCCCACCTCTTAAATAAACTCCCACACTCTTCAATCCCACTCCTCCCTCCAGATCTTTAAAACAGGTTTTCATCACCATGTCTTATATTCCCCCCCCCCCCCCCCCCCCAACCAAAGCCTTGATCTTTTCTACCCCCTTTAATCTTCACTAAATCCTCCTAAACCCACCTCCTTCAAATTCCCTGTTTTTTTTCCTGAAATACACAGTAGTGTCCATCTTGTTTATCCCATGTACCCTGCCCCAGCTCTTTCTCTTATATACAGATCTCCTGATGTCCCTGTTCACCACTGTTGTTGTGCTTCCCTCTCTCTCTCACTCTTGTCTCCTGCTCCTTTTACGATATATTCTATGTGGTCGCTCTCGTACGAGCTTTGACCAAGTATACAAAAATATAAAAGACTCCGTTCCACCTTCTATAACCTGAATTATGGAGATAACAATCAACAGCACACACACACACACACACACACACACACACACACACACACACACACACACACACACACACACACACACACACACACCGACCAAACATATTGAAGCCAAACACCAAATTTGAAATTAACAACCAGTGGTCCCAACAAGCCTGGTGTTGGCTTGGCGGTTAGGGTGCTGGCTTGGGATCCTAGGATTCTGAGTTTGAATCCCGGTCGATCGTTGAATTAACACCAGGTGGGTTGACTCAGCCTGTCATCCTTCTGAGGTCGGCAAATTGAGTACTAGCTCACTGGTAATCGGGGCACTGCATCAGTGGCACAAACACGCTTCCTTAAAAATTATGCAACCAACAGCCACAGGCTGCATACAAAACGACAACAACAACAACAACAACAACAACAACAACAACAGTGGTTCAAACCTACTTGAAGATGTAATATTTTACCCTACACTGCAAAGCAGCATGTGCTTCATAAAGGTGTGCAGCAGGTATTTTCCGTTATGTTTCAGTCAAGATGCCCTGAAGTAAAGAGCGGATTGACCTATAATGAGGATTGATCATTAGGTGCTCGAGGTATGCAACACTTCCACCACATTGGGCCATCCAAATTCAACTGTGGGTGATGTCTTTGGGCAATGCAAGATAAAAGGTGATTCTAGTGTTGACAGTGGGACAGGCAGGCCAAGATTATGAATGTATTGAGCTGAAAAACCTCAAAATATAGAATCTGTACGGTGCTTGCTGGCAATGGTGGAGCAACATCTGATTAGCAAGATAACCCCATGGATACATTTCCTTGCTGTGCTTGTATTTTGGTAATATATCCTGTGGTCAAACCGCTGCCATTTGTCATCCTGTGTCTCATGTCCTTTTGGCATCGGTCCACTGGCCTGCTAAATCTTTTTAAATTAAGCGAGAGGGAGTTGTTGGCACGCCATCGCAAATCCCCACGCTTCCCACCGAAATCAAAGTTGAAAGATGGCAAACAGTTCAACCAGGAATGACCCAATATCAAATTATGAGTTAACTTTTTTTTCCCCATTTTTAACTCTGTGACCCAAAGTCCCGACACCCTGGGGCATGAACTGGGGGGGTCAAATCCAAAAAATTGTTACAAATATAATGTGTCCCCCAATGTTGATTGCACATACAAATTTCATGAAAAGATGTTTTAAAATGTGCCTGTAAATCATTTGTGCCACCCCCCCCTCCCCCACCCCCCCGCCCCCCCCCCACTTGCACAGCCACCGTCGATGTTGTCATCATACCTGACTTCATTTTAAATAAATAAACACGTTAATAAACCTTTCCCACAATATTTATGCGAGGGTGAGAACCATATATTTTAATTTTGCCAAACATTATACTTCCCTGTTTGAGCACATCTCTTCGATTTTTTTCTGATTTATTTATTTATTTATTTTTAAAAATACAAGATCGAGGCTCGTGAAAGAGCTAACATTAATCACAAAAAAAAAATTGGACACATAAAACATAATAAGGGGAGCGGTAAACAAGATGGGGATAGAGGGGGAAACACACAAGCACAACATTTGAGAGCAGTGACATCAGGAGATATGTGGGAGGGAGAGGGCTTGGGGTGGAGGAGGCGTGGGAAAGGGGGTGGGGGGTTGGAGAAGTATAAAACACGTGGACACTGCAAGGACTTCCATGAAAGAAGTTGGTATTTCAAAAAAGTGGATCTGGGGTGAATTAACGGGGGTAGAAAAGATCAAGGTTTTGGATGGGGGAAGATAAGAGATGGTGGTGAACAGCTGTTTTAAAGGCCTGGAGGGATGAGTGGGATTGAAGGGAGTGGGGGAGTTTGTTGCAGAGGTGGGAGAAAAGAGGAATGAAAGAGTGAAGGTGAGCAGAGAGTCTTGATTTTGGCAGTTTTAAACCATAAGAGGGTTGCTGGCAGATCTTGTGCGACATGCAGGAATATTTGGGGGACAGAGCACAGATACAGCTGGGGGAGCAAGGTCGGAGAGGAGTCGGTAGAAGACAGAAAGACCACAAACCTGCCTGCGGTGAGGGAGTGAAAGGCCCTTGCAATCAGCTTCATCGCGGGAGATTCCAATGATTCTAAAAGCTTTGGTTTCAACAGCATGAGGCCGGGCTAGGTGTGAGGCAGGAGCACCAGCCCAGAGGGGAGAGCAGTATTCCATTGAGCTGCGGATGAAAGCCTATTATGTGGTGTT
Source organism: Myxine glutinosa (assembly GCF_964187855.1). Taxonomy (NCBI): domain Eukaryota; kingdom Metazoa; phylum Chordata; class Myxini; order Myxiniformes; family Myxinidae; genus Myxine; species Myxine glutinosa. Next base: position 90,373,009 of record NC_136271.1, read on the forward strand.
GAGCTCAGTTGTGCCAAGGAAGGACTTCGCACGACGGAGGATACCCAGTCGGCGACTGGCTTTGGTGCCCAGCTTGGAAATGTGGTTTTCCCAGGAAAGATCATGGCAGATAGTGAGACCCAATAGCTTGAGTGACAGAACTTCTTGGAGAGGATTGTTGAGAAAGTAGATAGGAGGGTTGTCCACTTGGTCTTTTTGGAGAGACATAGTGAGTGTGAGATTTATCAGGATTGAAAGACATGTTCCACTTGTTTGACCAGTCTGTGATTTTGTCCAGGTCTGCAGAGAGTGAGGAGGCTGCAGACTGCCGATCTGAGGGACGAGGAATGGAGCGGCAGAGAGTGGAGTCATCAGCAAAGAGATGAGAGGATTTTTCAGAGAGGCGGAGAGATCATTGATGAAGACCAGGAAAAGCACAGGGCCCTGAACACCTAGCCTTGGGGAACTCCAGCCTGAACAGGAAGGGGAGATGAGAGAAATCCATTCAGGGCCACATGTTGATTACGACCAGAGAGGAAGTCCGCAAGCAATGCGTGGAGATTTCCATGGATACCATAGGAGGAGAGTTTGGTGAGCAGCGTGGGGTGCCAGACCGTATCTCAAGGGAGACAGCTCTGATTTCCTGTTTGGCATTGAGGACCTCCATCCATTGTTGAGACAGCAGAAGTAGCATCTCCAGAGTCGAGTGACCTGGTCTGACACCAAATTGATGATCAGAGATCAAGCCATTGGAGAAGAGGAAGGATTTGATATCCGAAGCAATGATGGATTCCATGACTTTGCTGATAATTGGGAGCAGGCTGATTGGTCTGTAGTTGCAAGGATCTGTTTTTGCACATTTTTTGTGCAAAGTGGTAATGTTGGCTGATTTCCCAGCTGATAGCAGATGATCTTGAGGAAAAGAGAGGGTGAAGAGAACAGAGAGAGGGTGTGAAAGAGCGGCAGAGCAGGCTTTTAGGACCCGTGGGTTGATGCCGTCTGGTCCAGTTGCAGAATCAGAGTCGAGGTTTGACAAAAACATCTCCACCTTGTCAGGAGAGAGGGACACAGAGTCCAGGAGCAGTTGGGTTCGACTGGGTAAGGTGGGTGCAGAGAGAGATGGGTTTGGGACACAATATTTTGAGGCAAACACAGATGTGAGGCATTCAGCTTTTTCACGTGCGGAGTCAGCTGTGTAGCCGTTTGAGGTAAGGGAGGGGATGAAGGGGGAACAAACACCAGAAACAGATTTGACCAGACGCCACCAGGATTTGGAGGAAGGAGACAGGTTTGAGAGTTCATTCTTGAGTGTGGAGATATAGTGCTTCCTGGCACTCCTGAGGGTAGACACACACTTGTTCCGAGCTTGGTGGAAGGAACTGAGATTGCCTTCAGTTGGATTAGCCTGACAAGAGGGATAGGCAAGTTGTTTCAGGGCAACTGCCTCACCACAAGATTCAGTGTACCATGGACGGGAGGAAAGGTATGACAACTGAAGCCGAGATGGGATAAATCTGTGCATGAGAGAGAGCAATTTGCTTTGGAAGAATTCCCAGGAAGAGTTGATGTCAGAGGCAGTAGAGATGGGAGACCAGTCCAGATGATTTATGGCTGCTTGAAGACCGTGCCAGTCGGCCTGAGTGAAATGCCAGACTTGTTGACGCTGAGGAGGTTCTCTGAGAATGGCCAGAGAGATGTCCACTTCAACAAGCATATGGTCAGATGAGCCGATTGGAGCACAAAAAGAGCAGCAGACATTTGCAGGGAAGTTTGTCATAACCAAATCTAGAAGTGAAGATACTCCATTGACTGAGATCCGGGTCGGGAAATTGACAGATTGTGTCAGTCCCAATGAGTCGCAGAAGTCCTTTTCTGAGATGCCATGGCTGGTGAGAGAGGAACCCACACCCAGCCAGGTGGCATGATGACAGTTGAAGTCACCACATATGAGGAAGAGAGAGTTGGGATGAGTGGATAGAAGTTGGTCCATGTTGTCAGACAGCAAAATGTAAATGAAGTCATCCCTGTTTGGAGGACTGTACAGAACACATATGAACAAAAGGTGGGAGTGGAGAGGGAGCTGAAGCCAGAGGTATTCCTCGGGGTGGGGTGGAGAGAGGGCAGTGCAAGGAGAGTGAGGAAGAGAGTTTGTTTTTTATAACGATAGCAACCGCACCACCAGGACGAGACTCAGGTCTATCATACTGGAGTCGGGAGTAACCAGGGAGAGATATTAAGGAATCGGAGACATCTTGAAGGAGGAAAGTTTCTGTTCAGCAGATTATGTCTGGATTTTCATTAAAGGGGGGGGAGTTTAGAAAGTGGATGATTAATGAAAAACTAACATTTATAACAAACTGGGTTTATTGTGATTTTCAAGTCAGAGATGCGTTAAAAAACTATAGAGGAGGGGTGGAATGAAGGTGAGTTTAGAGCATGTAGGGAGGAAGAATTGTAAGAGGTTGAATATTTTTTGAAGTGGAATGAATTGAAGAGGAAATTGAAAAAAGCTTTTTAAATAGGAAGAAAAACAGCGTGTTTTGATATACCACTGAATAAAACATTGCAGGGGAAAGTTTAAACATATTTAAATAATATTTAAACAAAACCGCAAAAAACAATCTTGCATTCACAAAATACCGACGGGGAGAGGGAGCGTAGAGGGACAACCACGTGTCACGTGAACAGGGCAAAATGTGGAAGAAAAGGAGATAAAGGGGGTGGGGTGAGACAGCACATGTGGATGGAAGATTTATTTTCTTTATTTATTTATTTATTTCCCCTTTCCCATCACTTACGTTTGTGCAAGAAGAACAAGTAAACGGAAAAACATGTTTTAGGGCTACACACTTTTATAAAAACAAAAAAAGTTTTAAACCTTTTTTTATTTCTATTTAAATTTTTTTTTTTTACAATTTCATCGATGAAAATGTACCAGAAAAGAAGACCGTGCCCAAATTTTAGCTCTCTCGGATGTATGGAACCTAGAAAACGAACGGCTTAAATATTTGAAACGGGACAAACAAACAAAGTTCAGATGAAGTTAAATAAAAGTGTGTAAAAATAAGAAAAATAAGAAGCAGTGCACCTTGGAAGAAGCTCTGCAGTGAAGGAAACTGGGTTTCTTAAACAGTCTATTTATTGGTTGAGAGGTCGGTCACATGAGGAATCCATTTAAGAGAGAAACAGCCCTCGGAATCTGTGTACACATTAAATCATTTTAGGTTTGAAAATAAATGATCCAGAAACCATCACCTTTGATGCTTTATCTACCACAGTCTCAGCAAAAGCGCTTTTTCTTTGTAAACACATTCGCTTCTGCCCGTAGGCCTGCACTCTCCGGTTGACTATCTCGGGGCTTTCTCTTTGGCTCATGCTACACGTTTGGACACCGATACAGAGAGGAGAGCAATTTTCCAAAGCATGTTTCCTTCATTCCTTTCTGTTGTGATGAAGAGGTTCTCTCTGCAAATGGAAAGTCTTCTTGTGATATATTTTGTTATTAGGTTCAAACAAGAAATCCTTGATGGCAGGCACACAACTCCCTTGCTTGCCTTGGGCTACAATTTATTTAGCTTGCAAGTTCTCGCACGTGGAAGATTAGGAGCAAGTCCTTTCCTTGGGATATTCATGTGTTGATCCTTTTTAAGTGCCATGCAATCCAGAAGTATTCTTCCGCATGGATTTTTTTCAATCCCCACGCTCCTTTTGAAAAAACAAAAAGGGGGGGATATTGTAATCTGGTCCATCTGTCTGTCCATAACGCTATCTCCTAAAGGGTTGTGCAGAAATTCACCAAACT
>NC_136271.1:90381789-90391789 GCF_964187855.1 Myxine glutinosa
AATTTGAGGGGTTAGACAACGGGATAAAAGAGGTGAAAAATGGGTTAATGGGGGTAGAAAACAGAATGGCCGCTCAAGAGAATCAAATGGAAGGGATGCAAAAGGGGTTAGAGGGGTTAGAAAACAGGATGGAAGGCAAATTGAGGGACATGAGGGACCAAGCGGAAAGGGAAGTTAAACAAATGGGGCAGCAGATAGAGGGGTCAGAATGGGGGTAGAAACTAAACTGGATGCTCACAGGGAGGAAATGGAGCAGATGAGGGTGGCATCTGGGCAGGAGATGCAAGTGATGGGAGAGGAGATCAGAAGAGGTGTGAGTGAGGAGGTCGGAGGAGTGCGCGAGGAGGTGAGGCACTGTAAGGAGCGCATGGAGAAGGAGGTGAGAAAGGGGACTGTAAAATTGCAAGGGGGTATAGAGGAGTTGACGCTGGGAGTAGAACAACTGACAGTGGGACAAAAGGAGTTGGGGGACCAGGTAAAGAAGAACACAGCGGTAATAGAGGGTTTAAAATCGACACAGAAGGAGATGAAAAAGGACGTAGGGGTAATTAAAAAAGAGTGTCAGACGGTACATGAGGACCTGACGAGGAAAATGAACAAAGTGGTAGAGGTGATGGAGGTTAAAGAGCGGGAGGTGCGGGAGCACATAGAAAAAAATAAAGTGGAGTTAGAGGAAGAACTTAAAGGGGCGCACGAGGAGATGAAGGAGGTGAAACAGAAATTAGAAGAAGTGGAAGAAGGGGTGAGCGAAATTAAGAAGCGACGGAGAGAGGATAAGAAAGAGATAAAAGAGGAGGTAAAAGAATTGGTTCAAAGTCTGTGTTCGGATCGTGATGATGTGCTCATTAACCGGATGAGGGATTCGCAGGTGATGGAGGAGAAGCGAAGAGAAAGAGGACCCGGTGTAAGTGGTGACCAATATGGTCGTGCGTATGATGCGCCAGGTGATTTAATAAGCTAGGGGGTCGAGATAGACCCGGATGTTCGTGAGAGGCCAAGAGTGAGGTGTATGGTTGGTCCGGAGGGTATGGAACGAGAGGTGCGAGGTGTGGGTGAGCAAGGTTGTGGTGGTATGGAATGGGTAGCGGGTTGCGGAGGTGTGACCCATGCATCGACACCAACAGGGGTAGTTGTTGGAGGGACCGGGGAGGCACGAGAGCCCCTTGGGGGTAATGTACTGTGGGGGCCCGGCCGGTTCGGCCCCGCGCTGACCCCGCAAGGGGCGACGCACGGGGTCCGGCAGGCGGGCAGCGACTCACATACGAGGTGGTCCCACAAGGTCCCACTCGCGCCGTATGACGGTGGGTAAGGGTGGCATCCCTGCCACCCTTCCCATGTGGGGCAAATGCGCAATAGCTTATGGGGTGTATGGCAGTGAAAACTAGCCCGGGTGGGTTAGGATATTGGTAGGGATCTAGCGAAGATGACATTAGGTAACGTTAAGTTTAGTTAGTGACTGATACCTGTAGTGGGGACGCAGGTAGATTAGTGTGGATGATAATGACGTGGGAGCGCAATAGTTTAAAGGGACGACTGGGAAGCGCAAGTTTCAGAGGGGAGTAGTTAGATGAGATGATGCTGTGTGAGAACTGGACAGGTGTGTGGAGCAGTGTATGAGTAGTGAGTGTGTGGATCAGCGCGAATGCGCTTGGGGAGAGAAGGGTGCAGGTGGCACCAGGTGTGAGAGCACAGGTGTGCAAGTACAGGTGTGTGGAATATATGGAGCAGAGAATGAGTGGTGTGGAGAGAGTTGGAGTAAGTGGTACGGAGTGGTGTGCATGGTGCGAAGGTGTGGATGGGGGAAGAGTGGACCCCTTTCACGAGTACCCGGGGCGGGTAGTGTAAGTGTTAGGTAGAGGGTATAGGTAAATTGTGGTTGGATATTGGCATTTGTGGTGCGGTTGCAGAATGGTATTGTGGATGGGTGCATTGGTGTTGTGGAAATGGCTGGGCGTGTAGCCTGTTAGTGTGTGTAGTTGGTTGGGCACTCCACCACTGTGAGGATGTCGGCCAGGTGAGGCCGCAGGTGGGCTCTGGGAGCCGTTAGTGTCAGTGGGGCCCGAGGATCCGGAGGACGGACCCGGGTAGCCCAGTGCCAGAGAGGGCACTGAGTGGGGAGAGCGCCAGAGGGCCTTCCCCAGGTAGTTAGGTTAGGGTAAGGAGCAGGTAAGCTCGGAGGCAACTGCAGTGGTGGAGGTGTGCAGGTGGGTAGACCTGCAGGGAGAGCTACACGTCGCGGCCCAGAAATTGTGCGAGGGCACCGGGAGATGAATCGGGGGAGTGAGACCCCAAATTGAAAAGCACCACAGTTTGGTCAATGGGAATTGGTTTTTAGAACCCATAGTGTAAGAGGGCCAATGGTTTGGCAGGAGAAAGACCCCGGGTAATGTAAAGTTGTTAGTCATTTAGGAAATAGTTAGGATTGATGAACCTGTCGCACCATACGCAGCCACTTACCTGTGGTGATGATGACTCCACACCTGTGTTTTCTTTGTTCTGTGTGCAGGAAAGGAGAATTGCTGTTGGATTTGTGAGACGCATCACGACGTGGATGAGACATTGGGGTGATTCCATCTCTCCCTCCCTAGGAGGGACTGATGATGAATTGGTGATGGCAAATTATGATGTTGAGTTGGAGATGGCAAATTTTGATGAGAGTTGAAAATGGCAAATTTGATTGGTTAGGAGGGAGAGAAGACGAATTTGGTTTATGGGAGGAACGGGGAAGACAGTAGGGACGTTTGTTGATTTGTAAAGTAGATGTTTATGGGTAGTGTTGTGTTTTGTGGATACAGTAAGGGGTAAGGGAGGGGCCATGTAGGTTACCTGGTGGGGGGGGGGGGGGGGGGTGGGGCATACGGTAGGAACGTACCTGTCTCACCTGGTTCCCATGTGCCCCCAGTGTGCATCATCTTATATTGCGTGCACTTTTGCGCCCTTACCACCTTACTCACTTGTCTTCTTCTTTTGTCTCCCACCTCCGAGGATCTGGCTTTGGGGCAGAGAGAGAGAGGAGAGAGAGGTGCTGGCTCCGCAGTTGTGGGCCTGCACTGTCGCTGCTTGCTGCCGGGATCGATACACCATATGGACCGCAATTTTTGTGGCCGCCCACCATGGACCGCAGTTCTCTTGCGGGCAAGCACCACCCGTGGATGGACCTATGGGTCAACATGGCACCTATGCCATACAGGTGAACCACTTTTAGTTGGCCCCCTGACGGCCACAATACAGAAATGGACGCGGTTGGCGCCTTTCTTTATTTTTGAAAGAAGCCAGAAGGCCAAGTGCACCACATGAAGGCAAGACCAGCGGCAGAACATCGGCCGGCTGCGACACCACCGGTGATTGTTGAACACTTTATTGGTGCACCGGATGGTGCTGACTGTACATGATGGGGTGGTGCTTTTGGTGCTTGGAAGGGGTGCTCTGCACATTATTAAAGGCCGTAAGGCCACAGAGCACTCGTGGGTTGGTGTATCGATGCTGGCATGCGTGCTCTCTCTATGCATACCATCTGCATGTGTTCCTCCAAAAACAGGTCCTGGATCGTAGTGTAAATATCATTGTAGTCTTGTGTAAATAATGCTCCCTACCGGCTGTATGTTTAGTTTGAGAATTCTTTCCGCGATTCGGTTATCCTGTGGGTGTGTTTCTGTGAGGAGAAGGGTGCAACGTCGCAGGGGGACATATTTACTCATTTGTGAACATCTGTAAAACTGTCGCACTCAGGGTAGAGTTAATAGTAGAGGGAACTACATCTGAGTGCCACACTAAAGTAGGTAAAAATTTATCGGGTCGGGACGCCCCGAGGTAGAGAAGGGTGCAATGTTGCGGATATGGGATTTGGCCTCCATCCATATCCGCTTGTAAATATTCCCCTATTTCCCCAATACTCCGCAACTATCCCCAATCCCCCATTCCCGAGTCTCATTGTCTGTAAACAACACTCTGTAGAACCGACCTTCCCCTTTTTCCCCCATTAAATGTCGTGCCCAGGTTCACCGCATCTCACGTAGACAACTATAGGACATCTTGCTAGTTATTCTTAGTCTATGTCAGTTAAGGACTCGTTTCCATTAATTCTGACTCTTCGTTGCACCAGAATGTGATTGTATGGCACCAGTAGTAAGTTTAGGACCTCCCAATACCTCCCCACAATCTCATCTCCGCATCCTCCCATCATCTCATGAAACAACAACACCAACAACAACAACAGCGGCGCGGGGAGTGCGCGTCCTCACTCCGGCTTGGTTAGCCGCCATTGACCATGTGCTCCGACGGGGTTACCACACAGGGGCTGACTGTCAGCTCCTCGTCAAGGGCGGAGCCCGGTAACCCCCCCGCACCCAATAAGAAGCGGCGGACCGATTCCATCTGGGGCGGAGCTAACGAGCCGAGGGCGTGCCACTCCCCGCTGGATATACGCAGCCACTTACCGGAGGTGACGTGAGATGCGCCCCCAGCTTGGAGAGAGAAGTCGCCACCTCCAAGCGCTGGATACCTCCCGCCTCTTTGGACCGGACCGGGTCGATTCTGCCCCTGAGCCAAGGTGCACCTTGAGCCATCGACTGCCTGCCCTCCCCTGCCATCAATCCCTGTGTGAGTCAGTCTTGTCCCGTTTGTCTGTGGTCTGTCGGGAATAAGATAAGACCGTGTCTAAGTGCCCACCTTTCTGTGCTGTACCTCTTGTCCGTGTAATCTAAACATTCTGCAAACCCATATTATAACCTCCTCCGGAGGTCTTGAGAACTGTACCCCTGGTGTCGTGTCATTTAACCCAGCCGTTGTGTCCTTTCCTTCATTGATCTAGCGTAGCGCGATTCGGCCAACGTTCGAGTGTAATCGGGTAACTTGTGCGAACACGGCGGCCATTCCGCTCGGCCCACCATAACATCAAAGTCGTGTCCGTAACAATATGTATATATATATATATACTGTATATATGTGTGTATATATATATATATGTGTGTATATATATATATATATATATACATATATATATATATATATATATATATGTATATATATATATATATATGTATATATGTGTATATATGTGTATATATGTGTATATATGTATATATATATATATATATTATATATATATGTATATGTATATATATATATATATATATATATATATATATATATATATATATATGTATATGTATATATATGTATATGTATATATATATATATATATATGTATATATATATATATATATATATATATGTATATATATATATATGTATATATATATATATATATATATATATATATATATATATATATATTGTTGTGGATATGAGAATGTTTTTTTATTTTATTGTTGTGGTAAAATGTTGTTGTAAAAGGTTGTTGTAAAATATCACCCCTCCTCCCTCCGTTTGTGGTTGTATAAAGGTCAAAAGGGCGTTCCCGTAGTTAGTCCATAAAACATACATGCAGGACACGATATATCTTTTTTTTGACAGTTATATCCTTATTATGTGTATTAGTGTAAGGCTGTGTCTTCCATTAATTGAAATACTCCATTGCACCAGTGAAAGAGAATAGATCCCCTTTCCTTCCCATCCCCAAAACCTCCATTTCCATATTACATCCCCTCTCGTCACTGCTGAGCCCTCGATTCCCAATCACCTACCCTCCAATAACCGCCATTGACCATGTGCTTTGAGTCGGAGAAGAAAGGCGTGTCTCCACCTCGTCAGAGGGGAGGAGGGGCGTGCCCGCCCGTCGTCATCCAAGGCGGAGCCCGAGGGTCGCGCGACCAACCAGGGCCGAGGTGAGCACCCCGATGGGCGTGTCCAAAACGCCGGGGGCGTAATCGCTGGAGGCGCTATAAAAGGCGCAAAACGGAAGTGGTCACGAGGAGTTGGTCGGGGATGCACTAGGAGTTGGTCAGGGATGCACAAGGAGTTGGTCGCAAGGAGTTGGTCTGAGTTGGTCTGAGTCGGTTGCGTTGGTAAGGAGTCGGTGGTCAGTTGGTTGCGGTGCGGAGTCGGTGGTGAGGAGTGAGAGAAACAAGAAAGAGTTGAGGGTTTGGACCAGACAAGTCCTGGGAATGCAGCGGACGGAGGCCGCAGCAGCAAGAGCACCCAACAGCCAAAGGGGGCCTGAACGGCGGTTTGGAGCAGGGCCGAAGAGGAACGGCGGCTGCTAAACGCGCCGGTGGTGCTGCGGGACCCCCTTGGACCTCCCTCTCCCTCCAACCATCCACCTCCTGCCTTTCCACCCTTCTTGTATACGTGAGTTTGTTTTGTTTGTTCTGTCCCTGGGTATTTAATTAAGTCTGTAGGTAAGCTAAAATTTGCACTGTGTCACCTGCGTCTTATGTGTTGTAAATAAACTTGATTGCTCCTTTCTGCTTGTGTGTGTAAATAATAAACCCCATTACTCGTCTGTACGTCTTCTCGTTTGATTCCTTTTCCTCTTGCATTGCGTCGTTTTCGTCTTTTCCCCTCATTGAGCAGCTACGGTGCGATACGGCCAAAGTTCTGGGTGAATCGGGTGAGTCAGGGATCCTGTTAGGTCGCGGTCATACACCACCGCTCGGTCATCATAACATCTAAGCCGCGATCTGTAACAATTGGTGTCTGGGAGTGGAATTCGGGGCCCGAACCAAATTTTTTTTAAACATCGACAAAATTTGGTCAAAATTTGGAGCGGACGAAATTTGTTTTGTTTTAAAGCAAAGCCCGAATTTTGAAATCGCGCCATGGCTGGTCAAGGCGACGGGATGCCGGTGGGAGAGATAGAGGGGTTAGGAGTAACCCAGGATCAAATGGAGGGGAGCAATGAGGAGGCGGTTGAGGGAGTATCAGACGCACAAAATGGCGCGCTCGCGCACGTGGTTGAAGAGTCCCAAAATAGCGGCGCCGCGGAGGGCGAGCCCGCGGTGGCGGCTGGGGACGCTGGGCAAACCGGGTTTGACCTCAGATTATTCTTGACCCAACTGAATGCAAAAATGGATAGTATGGGGGGCCAAATGGGGGCAATGAGGGACGAAGCGAGGGGTACCAATGCCCAAATTGGGGAGTTAGACAAGAAATTTGGGAAGTTAGACAATAATTTTGAGGGGTTAGACAACGGGATAAAAGAGGTGAAACATGGGTTAACGGGGGTGGAAAATAGAATGGCTGCCCAGGAGAATCAGATAGAGGGGATGAAAAATGGGTTAATGGGGCTAGAAAATAGGATGGAGGACAAATTGCGGGAAATAGGGGAACAATCTGCCAGGGAAATCAAACGAATGGGAAACCAGATAGAGGAGGTGCAAATCGGGTTAGAAAGTAAACTGGATGCTCAGAGGGATGAATTGGGACAGATGAGGGGGGCATCTACAAAAGAGATGGGGGAGATGAAAGAGGAGATACGACGAGGTGTGGGTGAGGAGGTTTCGGGGCTACGCGAGGAGGTAAAGCGAGGTGAGAAGCGTATGGAGAAAGAGGTGAGAAATAATACGGCTAAGTTACAAGGGGGAATAGAAGATCTGACGGAGGAGGTGGAACAGCTGACAGAGGGACAAACGAAGTTAGTGGAGCAGGTTCAAAGGAACACTGCAGTACTCGGAGGGTTAAAGGCGACACAAAAAGAAATTAAAAACGAATTAATAGCGACGCAGAGGCAATGTCAGATGGTACGGGAGGAACTGACAATGAGGGGGGACGAGGTGACAGAGATAATGGAGACAAAAGACCGGCAGGTGAGGATGCACATAGAGACGGTCACGGTAGCCCTAGAGGACGAACTTGAGGAGACGCACTGAGAAATAAAAGAGGTTAAACAAAAACTAGAGGAAGTGGAAGAAGAGGTGAGTGAAATTAAGAAGGGACGGACAGAAACTAAGAGAGAAATCCAGGAGGAGGTAATGGAATATGTACAAGGTCTGTGTTCAAATCATGATGAGGTGCTCACTAACCAAATAAAAAGTTTGCAGGTGGCAGAGGAGGTGCGACGACGAAGTACGGAGGTGAGTGGCAATGTATATGATGTGAGGAAAGCTTCAGTCGGCTTGGGGATTGGTTTGGATCCGGGTGTTCGTGAAAGGCCGTTGGTGAAGTGTGTGACAGGTCAGGTGTGCGAAAAAAGAGGTGTGCGAGAATGTCCGACCATGGGGTGTGTGAGGAAAAAGTGCACGCCGAGGAGTGAGTGTGCCGTCAAGAGTGAGTTGGTCAAAGCGCGTGAGCGAGGGGGTACATGGAAGCGCGGTGTGGTGAGTGTTACGGAGGAAGTAACGGAAAAGTGTGCGCGAGAGAGGTGTGTAACGGACGGGTGCATGGGGAAAGCGCATGCTGTCGAGAGTAAGGGTGAGTGCGCTGTCAAGAATGGAGGTGAGAGTAGTGAGAGTGAAACGGAGCGTGAGTTGGTTGTGACAGGTGAGCGAGGATGTACACCTGGAATGGAAGGATGCACACCTGGAATGGTAGAGCGTGTGTGGGAAGGCACATTTGAGTTGGTAGTGAGGCACGTGGTTGGGTGTGCGAATGAGAGCACACCTGTGATTGTCACAGAGGAAGTGACCGAGGAGGGGGCGCGAAGAGGTGTGTTGGTGAGGTGTGCGACCAACGAATGTGTGCCAAAGTGTTCGGTGGTCGGGTGTGTGACCAAGTCGGCGAGCGGAATGAGTGTACCGAAGTGTGTAAGGAAAGGTACGAGGAGAATGGGAACAGCTGCATGTATGAGCAAGAAAGGGGTAGCGTATGCATGTAAGCGTCCAGGTGAAGCGTCGACGGTAACCAGGCTAGAGGTTAGAACGACTTATAGCCGAATCAGGCCCTCGGTGCGCGTCGGGCAGCTTCGCGTGCCGCGAGGATCAGCGGGGATCCGAACCACGGCGGTTTCGAAAGAACCGCCGTACGCGATCCACGCTGTGCCTCGCTTGGAACGGCCGCGTCCGGGCTCCACTAGGCGGAGCGGGCAGCCCGATAGGACGGGTCGCCATGGCGACCACTTTATATTGAGACGTGCCGGCAGGTCGAGATCGGGACATTGGATGGCTCCACGCCGAGGTGGTGCGTGGGATCTCGGCCCGGGTAAGCCCCCGCCCCTGCCCCGAATGCGGGACGCATCCAGCCGCCGGCACAAAAGAATCCGCGTTCATTGCTCGGCTGTACGAAGCCGGGCTGTAGACGTGAATTGGCGCACCGAGAGGATGTAATAAGTAGACGGGTGATGAGGATAGTGTTTTGGCCCCGAAATTAGAAAAAAGCAAAATTTGATGATGGTATGGGTAGAATTGGCAGTAAATGGAAAATTTTTGAATTGTTGGATTTGGACGAGCGAAATTGGTAGTGAGAGACCCCCGATGTGGTGGGATGGCAAATCCACCACCCCTCACAGTGGGGCAAAGGAGCAATAGTTTATGGGGTGGCTATGACAACCGAGCCAGGGAGGGCTTGGATAATTGTAGGGATCTAGCGAAGATGACATTAGGTAACGTTAAGTTTAGTTAGTGACTGATACCTGTAGTGGGGACGCAGGTAGTTTAGTGTGGATGATAATGACGTGGGAGCGCAATAGTTTAAAGGGACGACTGGGAAGCGCAAGTTTCAGAGGGGAGTAGTTAGCTGAGATGATGCCGTGTGTGTGAGGATTGAACAGGTGTGATTGCACAGGTGTGCAACTGAACAGGTGGATGGAGCAGTGTATGAGTGAGTGATGGTGATTGTGTGTTGTGTTGACCAACTGGTCCAGGAAGAGGAGGAGGGTGCAGGTGGCACCAGGTAGGACTGCACAGGTGTGCAACGACAGGTGAATGAAAGACAGGTGTATGGAATAAATGGTATGGAGTATTGGAATGGATGGTCGTGGAGTGAGTATGGTGGAAATTGTGGAGTGGAGTGGATGGTGCGAAGGTGTGAATGGGGGAAGAGTGGACCCCCATCACGGATACCCGGGGCGGGTAGTGCAAGTGTTAGGTAGAGGGTATAGGTAAATTGTGGTTGGATATTGGCATCTGTGGTGCGAGGTGGCAGAATGGTATGTGGATGGGTGCAT
>NC_136271.1:90396789-90564985 GCF_964187855.1 Myxine glutinosa
AAATAAATGGAGGGTTCTGGAATGGCCAAGTCAAAGCCCGGATCGAAATCCCATCGAGATGTTGTGGGGGATTTGAAATGAGCTGTGCATGCAAGAAACCCCTCAAACATCGCACAGCTTAAAGAATTCTGCATGGCGGAGTGGGCAAAAATTTCTCCCAGTCGATGTCAGAGACTGGTACACAGTTATAGGAAACGCCTACTTGACGTTGTTTCTGCCAAAGGGGGCAATACCACCTATTAGAGCCAAGGGTGTACTTACTTTTTCCACATGCGAAATTTGCATTTATTAACTCGAATTCGATATATATATCATTTCATTTTTCACAGTCACTAACATAGTTTTCGACTCGGTTGAAAAAAAAAAAAGGGAATAAAATCCGATGACCATGTGGGATGTGGGATATATACGTGTGTGTGTGTGTGTGTGTGTGTGTGTGTGTGTGTGTGTGTGTGTGTGTGTGTGTGTGTGTGTGTGTGTGTGTGTGTGTGTGTGTGTGTGTGTGTGTGTGTGTGTGTGTGTGTGTGTGTGTGTGTGTGTGTGTGGTTTGTGTGTGTGTGTGTATATGTATATATATATGTTTGTGTGTATATGTATATATATATGTTTGTGTGTATATGTATATATATATATATGTGTTTGTGTGTATATGTATATATATATATATATATATATATATATATATGTGTGTGTGTGTGACCTTCCATTACCATGCAATAAACTATGAAATAGATCTTACCTCGACATTGGTTATGTTTCCTTGTTCCATATTGTCAACCTGCCTTTGGTCTGTATCAGGTATTTCTGCTTTCACTATTGTTAATTTTGTTTTTGCCGAATGCTTAACCAACGTCAAGCCTCTGATTTATTTGCCTTAGATGAGGCCATCTGTCATTACCTGTGCGCCTGGGGCCTCGTTCCGAGGAAGCCGACAAGCTGCAAAACTGATGGGCTTCACTGCCAACGGCCTGTCGAACCGGCGAGACAGCAGTGGTAAGACAACGTGCAGTGCACAATGCAGAATAACACGACAATGGCTGGCAGGGTTTGATTATAACACTAGTTTCTATTTCATAAAAACAAGGTGTTTGTGCCTTCGTCCAAGACCCACTGAACGACAGTTAGCAGTCTAACATGTGAAGCGGGAATGATCATTTGCAATGGACAAATGAGCAGTGGAAAACGGGCAATCAGGTGGTTTCCGCTAAAGATTTGCTTGCGGTCGTTCTTTGCACAACAAGCTCCCGTTGCTATGAAAGATGTGGCTGGGAAGTGGGAAGTATGGGAGAATTACTTGTTTTGGAGAGGAATTATTCCCCTTGCGAAAAGGAAATATTTCCAGGAGCCCCATTTACTGACGAGCCATTCCACCAAGTAATCTTGTATTACTACTGGTCTTGAACATGCTTTGTGTACTCGTTGTTGGGATCGGGAAGGGTTGGTGGTGGTGGGCTGTAAGTGGAAGGAGAAAATTTGAACGAGAGAATGAGGTGACGTCATTGTGGACCAACAATGGTATATGATTAACGGATATCGCCAACGGAATTTTTTAAATTCCTGTTGTAACCGAAGCAAGAAGAATGTAACCCCTCGGTAATGTATTTTATGAAAGGTGATGTACATTTGGAAAGTGTATCTGGAAAGTTTTGGATCATCTTCCCCACCACTCTCACCTCCAGCACCGTGAAATACTCCGAATGTACTCGAGCTTGCCTGTTTATCGAGTGAGCCGACTTGTGGCGAACGTTTGTTTCGATTGTTGCGGACCAGCTGTTTTACAGGAATGCGATGCAGAGGGATGTTAAATATGTTCTTCCAAACTGTTATTGAATTTTTACCATTAGCAAATTTACTTGGTCACCGATGAGATTTCATTTTAACATCTCCTTAAAAGTCAATTATTCAAGTAGCAACTATTCCTTGAATATGTTATTAGTCCCCTACCGGTGTACACCGGAGGGGACTATGGGTTTGCACGCCGTCTGTCCATCTGTCAGTCCGTCAGTCCATCAGTCCGTCGGTCCGTCACGCAAAGAACAGTTCTCCGGACCTTTTTTCTAAACTCTTAATGCTAATGATTTCAAACTTGGTAGATGGTTTCCTTATGATAAGTTACAGATCAAGTTCGAACTTCACGACGTTTCGATCATTTTTGACAAAGTTATGGCACTTTGAACTTTGGGAATTCTGATAATTCTGATGATCCTCAACTCAGTGCCATTTTAAGTTTTAATTTCCTTTAAAAAACATTTTCTCTGCAATAATTGGACCAATTGAGATCAAATTTTCACCATACGAAGGACTCGGTCTGTAGAATATTTTAATGGTAATTATGACGTCACAGGTCACGTGGTTCGGCCGCCATATTGTTTTTCGTGAAAACACGAAAACCCATTTTTCTCTGCAACGGCTGAACAGATCGAGGCCAAACTTTACAGGCAGAATCGCATTCCCATGACGAACAAAAAAGTCAACGAGCATGACGTCATGCGTCACATGGTTTCAGAGTTATGACGTTCTTAAGCATGAACCTTTAAAACCCAGCCCGTCCCTCATTTTTGATCCAATCGAGGGGAAACTTCACAGATCTGTTCAGCATGTCAGTCTACTAAAAGGTCCTTTTGGAATTTGCGATAGGTCACGTGGTTTGGCAGATATCGTTAATTAAGCGAAAATATATATTTTTTCAATGGATATCTCTTGAATCACTAGTACCTCAGACTGTGAGTTGGTAATTATATAATTCACACAGTGCAATACGTGCAGGCTGCTTCACGGAGTGACCTTGCGGGCTTATCAACGAGACGAGGCATGACACACATGTGTCTCAGCATACCTCAGATCAAGTTTGAAAACCAGCATCAACCGTGCATAAATTTGCATATTCGATCATTTTTGACAAAGTTATGGCACTTTGGACTTTGGTAGGGGACATGTATTGCAGCACAATACTCAGAATGGTTGTTTATAGTGGATTTTCCCAAAGATAACTGAAATTTTCCCTTTGCTCATGGTACCAATTGTTGCAGGCATAGGCTAGCACAGCACATTTGTTGATTGATCAATGTGGGCCCATGCTCTTGGTAAAGCTTCGGGGCATTCATGAAATGTCAAGAAACCTTTTGAATCTAGGACCAATTCTGGACAGGTAGCCACTCTTGGCGCAGGATACTCGATTGGGGTGGCAACAATTTGGATTTTGCTCCAGGTGCAGGAGATAGCACAACTCCTATTCATAAAAGATGTCGTGAAAACTTTTAATATCCACAAACAACCATGCAGTGCTGGCAGACAGGTCCTCTGGCTCATCGTCCTTCCGACGGACATCACATACATTGATGCTACACTCCATGTGAAACAGCAGGGTGACCGTTTATAGCTGTCGAGATTCGAACCGAGGACAGACGGCTCAAATACAAGAGTACAAACCTTTCCCTAAGCTATCCTGCCAGCTCTATAGTTTTCGGCCGAATAAATCTTTTGATTGCCATTCCTTTGGCAGAATTAGTAAAGGTGTCTTGATCAAGATTTCTGGTTCAACGTTTTCGATTTTACTTCCTTGTTTGTTTGGATTTGCTGCATATGTAATGTGCTTTGGCTACAAATGCTTGCTGTGTGTCTGTGTGTTTGTTTTTACTTTCACCGCCGAATATGGACGGAGGTTATGTGTTCACCCCTGTTTATTTGTCTGTCTGTCTGTGAGCAAGATATCTCAAAACGTTATGGACGGATTCAGACGAAACTTGGTGGACAGGTGGGGCGTGTGACAAGGACAAAACGATTAGATTTTGTTGTAGATCCAGATCCGTATACGGAAACTGCATAACTTAGTGATGGTTTTCCAGCGATGAAAGCGGTCCAGCAGCTGAAGGGTGCGTAGCATTGGCATTCTCTTGTGTTTACTATGTGTAAATGCCGCTGCAGCTGTAGAGGAACTCTGGGAAGAGTTTGAAACAGCAAAAAATTCTTACCTTCTGCAGTTTTCATAGTTGCAGTCATGCAGATTTCTTCAGCTAAGAGAGCACAGGAGGAGTCAATGTGTATATATAATCAAAGGGAGGTGCAAAGCGCCCCTCCCTTTATATAAGGGATCGTTTCTCTGTATGCAGCTTTAACATGCGGACTGAAAATACGTTTCTCGGCTTTTACTGGACTAAATTGGCTGCATATTACAGAAGTAAATGCTTTGTACATTGAGGTAATATATTCCAAATTTCAGCAACGTCTGTTTCCACATTCTTGAGTTTTATTTAGAAAACCCTCAAAATCATGTTGGTGTATGTCTGTCTGTCCGTCCGTCCGCCCAAAATGTGTTGGCGCTCATATGTCAAGGGCTATACATTGAAATGAGCTGAAACTTGGAATATACATCGACCAATAGGTCTAGTTAATGGATTTTGAAACAAATTCCACCTAAGTGCTATCGTTTTTGCTTGAAAATTTAATATATACAAGTACAGATACATTCAAAGTCCACCGACCCCATGCCAAATAAATAAATACCCGTCAATACTGCCGTGCAGCTCATAGAGACAGCTCAAAGTTGACATAGCTCATAGAGACATAGAGACGCCTTCGGCGTCCCGGCAAAGCCGCGCTGGAGGATATTTATTTATTTGGCATGGGGTCGGTGTACTTTGAATTGGGAGGGAGAGGTGTACAATAATTGATTGATTAATTGCATAATTAAAATCAATAAATAATAATCATAAAATATTTTCTTAGTCAATTGGTTAATAGCATACCCAAACTACCAGTGCTTCATCCGAAGCTGTAACTTTTTGAAAATTAATTAAATAAGTCATTAATCGGAAAAATTAAATAATTGAATGATTAATCAATTAATAATTTATCGATTAATTGATGAATCGATAAATCAAAAATGTCCTTTATAGCCACATCACGTGGTCACTGTCATGTCCAAATATCAGCTTCCGAGCTCAAAAGGTGCCTGAGATATTGCCCAGATGAGAAAGAAAATAATAAATGATTAATAATGAAAATAAATAAGTAATAATCATAAAATAATTAAATAATTAATCAATTGGCTAATGGAATACCTAAACCACCACCATTTCATCCGAATCTGTAACTTTAAAAGAATCAAGTCATTAATCGAATAATTTTTTTTGTATACAAGATCGAGGCTCGTGAAAGAGCGAACATTAATCACACAGAAAGACAAACAGACACATAAAACAAATAACATCGGGAGCGGTAGACAAGATGGGGAGAGAGGGGGAAGGACACAAACACATTTGAGAGCAGGGACCGAGACATGGAGACATCGAGAGATCTGTGGGAGGGAGAGGGCTTTGGGGGGAGGCATGTGACGGGGGGGGGTTGGGGGGGGAGTCTGACACAATTAATTAAATAATTAATCGATTATTTGATTAATCAATGAATCAAAAATAGCCTTTATAGCCAAATCACTGTCATTGGCATGTCCAAATATCAGCTTCCGAACTCAAAAGGTGCCTGAGATAATGCCCAGAAGAGAAAGGAAATAAATAAGTACTTAATTAATCGATAACAATTATGTAACTAATCAATGAATTGATTAATCAAAAAAAAATAGTTTTTGCCAAATCACTTGCTCACTATTGTGCTGACATTTCAGCTTCCTATCTCAAAGTACAAACAAACAAACAAGAAAATGAAAAATCGGTCAGAGACCGAGGACTTGCCGGAATTTACTTTTTTATCGGCCATTTAGGACAAATATGGTGGCCGAACCACGTGATCGATGACGTCATCATTAACATATTTTATTCCCCATGGAGAGTTCTTTACAATGAGCCATGTCTCAATTTTTTATATTCAGCACTTTCGGAGATATGGAGGTGCAAATTTTTTCGGTTTTCCAAGATGGCGGCCGAACCACGCGACCGATGACGTCATCATTAACATATTTTATTCCCCATGGAGAGTTCTTTACAATGAGACGTCTCAATTTTTTCTATTCAGCACTTTCGAAGATATGGAGGTGCAAAGTTTTTCGGTTTTTCCAAGATGGCGGCCGAACCACGTGACTGATGACGTCATCATTAACATATTTTATTCCCCATCGACAGTTCTTTACAATAAGCCATGTCTCAATTTTTTCTGTTCAGCACTTTCAGAGATATGGAGGTGCAAATTTTTCGGTTTTTCCAAGATGGCGGCCGAACCACGTGACCGATGATGTCATCAATTGGGCACAGTCTATTCCAGGGCAAGTCAAATACGTGTTCAAAGTTTGGCGATTTTACGTGCAACGGTGTAGACGTAGTGCTGCAAACAAACAAACAGACAGACAAACAGACAGATGAAAAATCGGTCAGAGACCGAGTACTTGCCGGAATGTACTTTTTTATCGGCCATTTAGGACAAATATGACGGCCGAACCACATGACCGATGACGTCATCAATATACTTTGATGTATATTGAAACTAACAGATCAATATACTTGCCGGAATCTTTTCCGGCAAGTAACAACCAGAGTGAAAACCGAGTACTCCCTTTCAGCATGCATCATGGAGCGCCTGGAGATGACATGGGAAAGGAGCAATGTACAATATATACATACTTCATAACTCTTCAAAATGTTATTACCCAAATATAATGTGCTGGCTTAATGGCTTAATTAATGGAATGTATAAAGGCATCAGACTCCCAAGTTCGGAGTGAAGGTTCAAATCCCATTTGGGTTGAATAATTTTTTTTCTTCTTACTTTTTGAAGTATTTTAAATCGTCTTAAATAATCATAGGGAGGTGGAAAGTACCCCTCCCTTTATATGGGATCGTTTCTCAGTATGCAACTTTAACATGGGGACTGAAAATTCGTTTGTCGACTTCTCCTGGTATATTATATACACGAGCAGGGCTCGGCTCGCTGCGCTCGCCTCACCACGCGTCGTTGCAGAGGAACAGGCTTCCTTTAGCTGAGGCTAATGACTGTACCTGAGTTGCTGTGTTGTCATGATTTACACCAATCATAATACACACAATTATTTTGTATAAATTTATTTGTAGTGTTTGTGAAATTACATTTTTATAAGCAATTTAGGTTGAAGATTTCGGTGGAAAAAAAAAGTGATTCAAAAAAGAAACCCTCAGCACATACATACGGGAGGGGTAGGTGCAGACTGGAAGTTTGGGATGATTCCACCTCACCACCACGTAATTAAAAACACCTCACCACCACGTAATTAAAAACACCTCACCACCACGTAATTAAAAACACCTCACCACCACGTAATTAAAAACACACCACCACGTAATTAAAAACACCTCACCACCACATAATTAAAAACACCTCACCACCACATAATTAAAAACACCTCACCACCACGTAATTAAAAACACCTCACCACCACATAATTAAAAACACCTCACCACCACATAATTAAAAACACCTCACCACCACATAATTAAAAACACCTCACCACCACGTAATTAAAAACACACCACCACGTAATTAAAAACACCTCACCACCACGTAATTAAAAACACCTCACCACCACGTAATTAAAAACACCTCACCACCACATAATTAAAAACACACCACCACGTAATTAAAAACACCTCACCACCACATAATTCAAAACACCTCACCACCACATGATTCAAAACACCTCACCACCAGATGATTCAAAACACCTCACAGCCACGTGATTCAAAACACTTCACAGCCACGTGATTCAAAACACCTCACCACCAGGTGATTCAAAACACCTCACAGCGACGTGATTCAAAACACCTCACCACCACGTGATTCAAAACACCTCACTACCACGTGATTCAAAACACCTCACCACCACGTGATTCAAAACACCTCACAGCCACGTAATTCAAAACACCTCACCACCACGTGATTCAAAACACCTCACAGCCACGTGATTCAAAACACCTCACAGCCACGTAATTCAAAACACCTCACCACCACGTGATTCAAAACACCTCACCACCACGTGATTCAAAACACCTCACCACCACGTGATTCAAAACACCTCACAGCCACATGATTCAAAACACCTCACCACCACGTGATTCAAAACACCTCACAGCCACGTGATTCAAAACACCTCACAGCCACGTGATTCAAAACACCTCACAGCCACGTAATTACTGTATAAACATCTCACCACCACATAATTATAAACATCTCACCACCACGTAATTATAAACATCTCACCACCACATAATTCAAAACACCTCACCACCACGTGATTCAAAACACCTCACTACCACATGATTCAAAACACCTCACCACCACGTGATTCAAAACACCTCACAGCCACGTGATTCAAAACACCTCACCACCACGTGATTCAAAACACCTCACAGCCACGTGATTCAAAACACCTCACAGCCACGTAATTCAAAACACCTCACGACCACGTGATTCAAAACACCTCACCACCATGTGATTCAAAACACCTCACCACCACGTGATTTAAAACACCTCACAGCCACGTGATTCAAAACACCTCACCACCAGATGATTCAAAACACCTCACAGCCACGTGATTCAAAACACCTCACCGCCACGTAATTCAAAACACCTCACCACCAGGTGATTCAAAACACCTCACCACCAGGTGATTCAAAACACCTCACCACCAGATGATTCAAAACACCTCACAGCCACGTGATTCAAAACACCTCACCACCACGTAATTCAAAACACCTCACCACCAGGTGATTCAAAACACCTCACCACCAGGTGATTCAAAACACCTCACCACCAGGTGATTCAAAACACCTCACCACCAGGTGATTCAAAACACCTCACAGCCACGTGATTCAAAACACCTCACCACCAAGTGATTCAAAACGCCTCACAGCCACGTGATTCAAACACCTCACAGCCACGTGATTCAAACACCTCACAGCCACGTGATTCAAAACACCTCACAGCCACGTGATTCAAAACACCTCACCACCACGTGATTCAAAACACCTCACAGCCACGTTATTTAAAACACTACGGACCAGAAAACCACAGAAACAAAAGTTTGAAGGAGTAGTTCAGTGACAACACAGATGCTGCCCAGACGTGTAGATATATAAATAGATGACTGTACCTGAGTTGCTGTTTTGTCATGGTTTACACCAATCATAATTCAAACAATCATAATGCACAAATGTATTTGTAATATACGTGATATTACATTTTATAAACAATTGAAGTTGAAAATTTGAGTTGAAATTTGAGTTGAAAGAAGTTAAAACCAGTGTGCGCATGAGTGTACCTGCCTGTGTTGTACAATGTACAAATATGAGTCATTCTCTGGTTATGCGTCTGCCGACGAAGTCGCCGGAGGCATTATGTTTTCAGGTTGTCCGTCCGTCCGTCCGTGATAGGTTTTCGTTACCGCGATACCTTGAGAACGGCTGAAGGAATCTTCGTCAAATTTGTCGCAGGTACACTACCGGTCAAAAGTTTTAGAACACCTCAATTTTTCCAGTTTTTATTGAAATTTACGCAGTTTAATGTCTCGATGTACTCTGAAATTAAGCATAGAACAAATAAGCAATTGGAGATAAAACAGAAATCATAGAATCATTTTGTTTGACAAAATTTAATTTAAATTTTTGACTCAGCAAAGTAGCCACCTTTTGCAGATATAACAGCCGAACACACTCGTGGCATTCTTTCCCCAATGGAAATCAAATATTGTTCGGGAAGTTCTTCCCAACACTGTTGCAGAAGTTCCCACAAATGTGTTGCACTTGTAGGTTGCTTTGTTTTCACCCTTCTGTCCAGTTCATCCCAAACCAGCTCGATGGGGTTTAAGTCTGGAGACTGTGCTGGCCATTCCATGATTTGAAGACGACCGTCTTGTTCTTTTCCTCGAAGGTAGTTTTGACATAGCCTGGAGGTGTGTTTAGGGTCATTATCTTGCAGTAGGAAGAACCCCTGACCAACTCGGCGTATGCCAGAGGGTATTGCATGGCGCTGCAAAATGCTGTGGTAGCCATTTTGGTTCAGGGTGCCAGTTACTCTGTGCAAGTTGCCGATTCTGGATCCAGCAAAGGAGCCCCAGACCATCACGCTTCCTCCTCCATGTTTGACAGTTGGTGTCACACACTGAGGAACCATCCTTTCACCTACTCGACGGCGTACAAAAACCCTGCGTGATGAACCAAAGATTTCAAATTTTGTTTCATCGGTTCATAAGACCTGCTTCCAATCTTCAGTAGTCCACTGGCGGTGCTTCGTGGCCCAGGCAAGCCTCTTTTTCTTATTTTGCCATCTTAGCAATGGCTTTCTTACTGCCATTCGACCTGTCAAACCTGCAGCTCGAAGTCTTCTCTTCACAGTTGAAACTGAGACTTGCTTACTTCGACCAGTGTTAAGCTGTCCTTGAAGCTGTTGTCCTGTGAGCCGCCTATCACGCAAGCTGTTGACTCTCAGAAACTTGTCTTCTGATTCTGTTGTGGCTTTGGATCTGTCAGACCTCTTCCTGTCAGAGTTTCCTCCAGTTTCCAATATACTACTTCCTGCAGTGCAATATTGTCCAAATAATGCTTCGGAGGGTGTAATAACAGTCTGTGTTCCAATACTGCTTTTATACAGACAGGGGGTTTGTAATCAGGTAATCAGCAGAGGTTGGGACACCTGTCGGAATTGTTTGCATCAACTTTCAAGGCTCAATTTACTTACATTGCTGAGAACAGCTGTAAGTTGTTAACCCATTACTTGTTCCCTGAAGAAGGCCTTTTTTTTTTTTTACAATATAACTGTGCAATTTACATTATTTTCCCGTTTTAGCTTCCCTAAACTTTTTTTTTTAACCTCGAGCAGTTTACTCATTACCTTTGAACCATTTCAGGTTATTCACTGGACATTAAACTGCGTAAATTTCAATAAAAACTTGGAAAATTAAGGTGTTCTAAAACTTTTGACCCATAGTGTATGTATAAAGAGGTAAAGATGAACTGATTCGATTTTGGGGTCACGAGGTCAAAGGTCAGATGTCATGTTCGGTAAAAATACTGTTAGCGTGATAACTTGTGAACCAGTGATAGGATTCTGACCAAATTTGGTACACTTATGTAGAATGAGGTAAAGATTAACTGATTAGATTTTGGGTTCAATAGGTCAAAGGTTAAAGGTCAAAGTCTGTAATTGGTCTATAACTTGAGAATGGCTAATGGGATCTAATTCACACTTGGTACAGATATGTATAATTATGTACAGATTAACTGATTATATTTTGGGGTGCTGAGGTCAAAGGTCAGAGGTTATATCAGGTAAAGATGTGATAACTTGGGCACAGCTGAATGGATTTAAATCAAACTTTATTATTATCAAACTTAAAGATTATTATCAAAGATTATTAACAAAAAAGTATTATAATGATGTAATAATGTAGGCGGAGGCATATATCAGTCGACATTGTGATGTTGAAGAGTGCCATTCTAGTTTTCCATTTTATTCAAGTGGCTGTTTTGTTGCCCTGTATTTTGCCGCAGGTGATCATGCTCTCCTGGTTGTGGTATTTCACATCAAACTAAATCGTGGTTGTGGTATTTCACGTAAATATTAATGTGGATAATTGATGACAAGAAGGACTACTATTGTGTGTGACAGAGGTATACGTGAAACGGAATCGAACTTTTTTCAGTTTATTTTCAACATCCGTTTGTTCCTTTAACACTCCTGCATGTTGTCTGTATTTCCCAAACCTGTCTGTACTGTCTCCATGCGACAGGGAGCACCGACCCCGTAGTTGAGGAACACTTCCGTCGCAGTCTGGGCCCTGGCTACCGTGAGACCGAGCCCGTTCTTCAACCCCAAGCCCATTCGGTTTCTGTAACTGGCTCTGTGGATGAACACTTTAGGAGAGCATTGGGAGAGACATGGCTACAGCTACGATCCAGCCCCCCAGGCAACCCGACGTATGCTATCCATGAATGTGGAGTCATGGCACCGCCACCCTGCCATCCGGAGCGCGCTGGCTCACCCCCACTTTTATCCTGAACACCGGATCGATATCGTTCTCATCAACCACGTCCTTGTCGTCTTTTATTCCTCTTACTTCATATTTGATGCATGTAAAATTTTGTAATACTTTTTCGTGGGGTTTGCTGGACAACTGCCAAGTGATAACCAAGATCTAATAATAATAATAATATTAATATTAATAGTAAATTGGCCTCCCCCATTGTTTGGGATAAAAGTCAGAGAAAAAGGAAATTATGAAAGGTGATAATGCAACCGCTATGCTATTTACACCTCTTGGACACCTGTGGACCTGTTTTTGTAGTTGCTTTGTTGCCTGAAAAACTTGCAATCAAATCTCAAGGGCATTTGAGTCGCAAATCGGAGCTTTATTTGAACGTACCAAGGGCTCTTTATTTTCCTCCTCCGTTTTGTTTACGGCACCTGGGTTGTGCTGTTGGTCTTTTCAACATCGGCTTCAAATGGAAATCCCGTCCGGTCTGCATTCAAGATTCCTCGGTTGCTTGCTATGGAAGGGAAGACGTAGGTGAGGAGGTCGAGCCCATACCTTCCTGCGAACCGCACTTCTTCATCAAGGGTATGCGATGAGCAAGTCTGCATGGAGCTTTGCTAACATTTCAATTTTGTACATTTCATTCATTTCTGTGCATAAATGTTACTTTTCTTATACTTTGTTTGCGCTTGATGTAGATTAACCTTGCACTACGTAAAGTGAATAAGTTATTGCTTATATACTGTATGTATAGTAAGCTCCCTTATATCTGACGACGCTCTAGGCAAATTTTAGAATTGCCGAGTTAAAGATCGGTGACACGTGTTTTCAAAATCATAGTTATATATGCCGCGAATAATTATCGAATGACGATATATAACGAACCAGGATCGTTGCTCTTGGCACGCGAGGTCAAGAGGAGACATTGTGCGGGACTCGACTCTCAGGTCATCTGAGTTCGGCCTGAGAGCCGACTTAAGAAGAAGCAGTGCGAGTCTCTGCCCTGAATCTCCCCACCGCCCCCTCATTTGGAATGCTGCTTCCGCTCAAGTTCGGCAAATCACTTTGCTGCATGCTTTCTTCATGCATCGTCAAAAAGAATGTATAGAATTGGGTATTATTTCATATTGGCTTTTGATAGATACTTTGGGACCACTTTTGTACGATACATTCCTCGGAGCTAGTCTCTGGAGATTTTGTGTGTAATCTAGCCTCCATCTGTCGTGGGCAATGGGACCTTTGCAACCAATTTGATTTCTGTGTCTGTTGTCCAACCAACAGGCAACAGAACAATATCAGTTGACAACGGAATAGCTTATTTCTTAATTATGTTCAGCACGTCATGTATTTGACGTGTTGTGGTGCAATTTTTGCTTCTTTTTCACCCACCCCTTTATACCACTTGGCCATTGACATTCAGGGTGTCCATAAAGTCTTTGTGCAACTTTGAACTTTTATAACTTTACACAGGATAGAAACAAACTGTAAATGGTACATGAAAGCATAATTCATCAAGTTTTGTTAATGTTGGTGTTCTTCCTGTTGTTAAATCCACAATTGCCGTTTTTCTGAAGAGTCGACATTGTCTGATGAGGCAACTTCTACATCAGTGTAAAGTCAACCACCACAATTACCGCATTACCTACGGCGATTAAATCTTTCACATATCGCCTTGTACAAGCAAGACGAGGCTACTTGCCACCTTTGAATGTACGGTTCGTGAATGATGTCTTCCCAGACAAGTGGATTGGTGGACCTGGACCACCTGCTTGGCCACCTTGTTCACCTGACTTGTCCCCACTGGACGACATTTTATGGGGCTATTTAAAACTGTTGTTTACTCATCAAAACCACATTATTTGAATTTACTCAGGGCTGCGATCACAAATACCCAATGATAAATAAATAAAGAAACACGGAAATTATTTTAAAAAAACGGGCCGCCTTGTGCTTGACGCGCTGCAGTGGTGCTAATGAGGGCTATTTTACTCAGCAGCAACTGGAGAATGGTTTCAAAAAGTTGGAAAATCGGATTGAATGATGTATTACAAAAGATGGTGGCTTTGTTTTACCCTGAAAATCCGAACTGTATTAAGAAAAATTTTATGAATGAAGCTTTCATGTACCATTTATAGATTTTTCTGTCATATGTCCATCAAAAGTTAGAAAAGTTCAAAGTTGCACAAGGACTTTTTGGACACCATATATTTTGCTGTTGACAGCAAAACTTGCACCTTGGGATTGAATACATAAAAGCAAGTTTCATCGATTTGTCGAATGATAGTTGCTGCAGCGGATCTCTGCTCGTGCTGTTGGATGCCCCACGTAAGCCTTGTTGTGTGCATTACATAAGCCTCGTGCGCATCATGTAAGCCTTATTTCACACATCTCATAAGCGTTGCGCACATCATGTAAGCCTTGTTGCGCGCATCATGCAAGGCTTGCGTGCATCACGTAAGCTTTGTTGCGCACATCATGTAAGCCTTGCGTGCATATCATGTAAGCCTTGCACACATCATGTAAGCCTTGCATGCATTGCGTAAGGTTTGTTGCACGCACCGTGTAAGCTTTGTTGCGCGCATCATGTAAGCCTTGTTGCGTGCATCGTGTAAGGTTTGTTGCACACATCATGTAAGCCTTGTTGCACGCATCATGTAAGCCTTGTTGCGTGCATCGCGTAAGCTTTGCACACATCATGTAAGCCTTGATGCGCGCATCGCGTAAGGTTTGTTGCACGCATCGTATAAGCCTCATTGCACGCAATGCCAGGATCGGATGAACAAGAACTGAAATTGTTTGGGACTTGTTTTTATTGAATCGCTGGATGCACTACCACCAGAACACACCGTAGTTTAAAAACATTTCGTATTATCAGTGCCGAAGCATGGCCGATCTCTGTGTCGTCATTACCCCGAGAGATTTTGTCGAGCTTCATGCCAAATATTTTGTGTAATGTTTGCCTGGAATTTTTTTTGTTTAAGTTGCTTTGTTTCCAAGTGCGCTGTGCGTATTAGAATGTACTCGTCATAGTAGCTGGCTATTTTCGTTTTTGATATCTATGGTATTGGCCTAGCATTTTTTGTATATATAATTATGTTCAAGGAATACTCTTTTTGTTTTTCAGTGAGGAATGGGGAGGTTTGTGAGGATGGTGCAGAGTGGGGTTGGGGAGGGAGGGGTAGGGGGGAGGAGTGAGAGGGTTGGTTGCATTTGGTGCATTTTGCTGAGATTGTGTGAATGTGTAGCAACATCTCTCAAGTTTATATGAATGATCAGATTGATCACTGCTGCAGCAAACAAATTGTCTGTCAATATGCTTCAATGGTATTTCTGTGTTATAAATGGTCGTCCTGTTTGATTAAAATCAAATGAAAGAGTGAAATTGCATCCCTACTTGCCCCAACATGTTAACTACACAATAATTACATTCTCGATTCCGTTTCCGTTTTTCCTATACTCCCCTCCTTTTCTCGGTTTTATTTTCCCCCAATTAAAATCACCACTGCCCCTCCTTTCTCCAACGTACCTAATATGTAGACAGTCCCAAAAAGGGCCTTTTCCAGGTGTCAGTTAAATATATTGAGTTGATTACCAAACTTCTGCAGAAGCTCTTCCTTGTTCAGAATATTTCTACACACTTTCGATTTTTCAAGTATATTGCTTTGTCTTGTGCGTTATTCTATTTCTGTGTGTTTGTTTGTTTGTATGTCAGTCACCTACAGGTCACAATTCTAAACCAATCGTCACAAAACTTCACCAAGTTGTAGAGGTCATCACAATTGAGTAGCCTATTGATTTTGAGGTCAAAGGTCATCTGGAGGTCTAATTTCTAAAATCGCCATTTTTAATCTGATTGACTTGAAAATTGAACAGCATTTGTATATTGTCATTAAATTGGGAAACGAACTATTTTTGAGGTCAAAAGGTCAAATGTCAACTCAAGGTCAAACTTCCAAAATCAATTTTCATTCAATTGACGTGAAAATTTAACAGCATTTGCATAGTGCCTCAATGAATTGGGACACTAACTATTTTTGAGGTCATAACGTCAAAGGTCAACTCAAGGTGAAACTTCTAAAATCATGAATTTTCATTGCAAAATCATCACTTTTCATCCTATTGACTCAAGCTTTGTTAAATATCGTCAATTTTGATCTTGATGAAATGAAAAATTTGTTGGACCAATTGCAACCTTTTTTCTGGGGGGGGGGGGGGGGGGGGGTGGATTTTGCAAGTATCGTGCTCTGCGTGATGTCTTCTTGTTTTTTTCATTGTTTAGAAATGACTCTTCTTCACATTGGTCCTACTGATTGGGCAGGAAATGTTGATACTTATCCTGGTGCAAATGTGGAGTCTGAGCCATTTCTGCAAAATCATCTTGTCCGTCCCAGGTATCTTTTCCTGACCCCCAATTCCTCCCCCATTGTTTGTCAGAGTCTCCCTCTAACTTGGCCTTCAACTCTGCTGTTTGTGTTTCTCT
This sequence comes from Myxine glutinosa, assembly GCF_964187855.1. Classification (NCBI taxonomy): domain Eukaryota; kingdom Metazoa; phylum Chordata; class Myxini; order Myxiniformes; family Myxinidae; genus Myxine; species Myxine glutinosa. Next base: position 90,413,217 of record NC_136271.1, read on the forward strand.
CTATGTCTCTCTATGTCAAAGGATGTGCGGGTGTATGAGGGCAGGACAGCTAGGGCAGGGCACACGAGATGGATACAGAAGCAAATTCCTGGGAAAGAAAAACTGGAAACTTGGAAAGATTTGGGCTTGGGGGAGAGGTTAACAGGGGTAGATAATATTATGGTTTTGGACCTCAGCGGACTAAAAGCCAAGACCAAGATAGTTCAAAGATAACCTCAAAGCCAACATAAAGGTCCGTGTTATGTATTAACATTGCCATATCGGAAGCGGATGCCCAATCGGGTTCCAAATGGTGTTAAGACTTAACAATCATTAAAAGGAAACCCAAACGTTCAGACCACCTCGACACTAATCTATCCCTTGATTCCCCATAAAATACATATGATGTCCTTTTCCGATTTATATAGTCGGTAATTTTTGCAATGAAAAGACGAAATCCTCTTCCTCACGATTAGCCGTGACGTCACACCATGAAGTCGACCTCCACTTCCACATTGTTTACAGGTTACACTGCTAACCTGGTACGATTTAACTAAAATGGTGATTAATTCTCAAAATACTACAAATAGGCGATTCGATGCATCCTCGATGGGTGTAGTAATCCAAATCGAGATGGTTTCATGCTACATCAATGGTGGAAAGATCCGAGGCGTACTACAAATTGGACGAGATTTGTCCGAAATACCCAATTGTGGATCGGGCCTACAAAATATTCGGTTTTGTGCTCGGAACATTTTAGAGCGCTGTTATGAAACCATAGATGGCTACATCTTGTGGTTATCCGCCACGATTGAGAGAGAACATTGCCATAAACTCTCAGTTGTCCACGTTCATGAGACATTAAACCACCGTTTAGAGGCCATTTTTCCCCGCAAAGCGGGGGTTGGCCTTTTCGGGGACCGTGGTAGTTGTTGTTTTTTGGTCCCCTTTTTGAAGCAATGTTTTACGGCCGGATGCCCTTCCTGACGCCAACCCTTTTTGCCGCCTTTAACGACAAACAGGGAATTACCAGTGAACTGGTACTCAATAATCATGAGACCATGATTATTATGAGGTTCATGAGACATTAATGCTTCAATAATCCTTTCATGCAATAACGTTTTCATTCCTTGTGCTGCTGCTCATAGTATGATGTAATGATCAACCTTGAGAAGATTCACCCCCCAATTTTGGTCTTCCTCCTCTTCTTTCACACGCAGCACTTGGCTGTGGGTAGCATCATTTTCTGGAGCCACAGCTGTGCTGCTGCTTTATGGATTGAGACCTGTGATCATGAGACACAAATGGATTAAATCTTTCTGCATTTGGTGCGTATTATGGAATGACCATTCTACAAGACATCCTTGATTCCCACGGTTTTCTCACACTAGTTTAGACCTTGCCTAATGGAAGAAGATCGAGGTATGCTGGGCACCATGGGAAGCAAGGAGAAACTGACGTTTCAGGAGTAAACCCTTCATCGGAAAAAAAAACTTTTCGGGCATTAACCCTTCTTTGCTCCAATGAAGATAGATTTGCGGCTGTTCAGAACTCAACTCAAATGATCACTTACATTCTGACTATCGACTCATCTCAACTCAAGCGAAGCACCAATCGACCAGAGGTCAGTCGAATTGACATGGCCACGACCTGATGGACCAGTCACTTTGGCATTGATCGGCAGGCCTTTTTGACCTTTCTGGCGTGATCTCTTTGTGGATCAAACTTATTACCCATAGTTTTGTGTAGGAAGTTGGTCTGTTCAATATGGGTTTTGGCGATACTAAAACGGGTCCATGGGTTTTCGGCACAGTGGGCCCAACCCACGTAATGCGGGCCACTTGCCATATAAGCATCTGCCATGTGCAGGCCAGTCTTTATTATAAATTTTATCTGTTTTGAGAATATGAAAAATGTATTTGGTTTTTGAGGGAACAGTCTATATTCTGTAATGTTCTAGTAAAGCATTGGCATTCTGGACATTCCAAGTAAGAAAAATTCTAGAGCAATGTGACTGCGTTGCCCATATGCCTCCGCGTAGTCCCTGCGGAGGTGACAACGGGTAGATGCCCTCGCTGACTATCCTAAAAATAAACAAGTTTAATTTAAGTCCCTTCAGCTGTTCCCAAGTATCACATTTTTACCAGACATGACAGGTTTCACATTGATCAGTAAAGCGGTTTCTGAGAAGGGTTTTTTTTATTTTAATCGGCTTTCAAGCTAATATGGCTGCCAAACCATGTGACATATAACGTCAAAAATGTACACTCTGCATATGTATGGGTAGGGGATCATGTTTGTGAAGTTTCGTGTTGATCAGATAAGGTTAGATTTTCTATCCAATATGGCTGCCAAACCATGTTACCCACAACATCATTTTCAAACTATATACAGCAGTGGTGTTGGCTGACATTTGTAAAGTCTCGCATCGATGGGGTAAGTGATTCTGAGATATAATTATTTAATATCTTCTTTCAATCCAATATGGCTGCCACACCATGTGACCGATGATGTTTTTGTGATCATCTTTTAATTGCCATGCCTATTCGATGGCACATATAGTTTCGAGTCGATCGCTTCAGTGGTTTGGGAAATGTCTTCTTTTTTTTTTCTTTTTCTTTTTTTTTCTCTCCAAGGTTTCAAGTTAAATCCAATACGGCTGCCAAACCATGTGGCCTATGATGTCATAAATTTTATATTTCAATGCAAATGGGTCATAGATTATGTGAATGCAATTTCTGATTTTTAGGATGAATACACCCGTTTTATACTACGGAAACAGCAGGAAGGGTCATTCCTCATTGGGGTATAGAGATTACAGTCGATCTATGGTCGGGTATCAAGAACACTGGGTGTGTGCTCATTTACCAAGTTTATTTTGGAGAGATTGCCAAGAGGTTTAAGTATTCGAGCAAGCACTCCATTAAAAACCGTTAAGGAACGGCTGGCTTGGCAAGCACTATCTAGCTGCTTGGTAAATGAGCACAACCCGAGCTTCCTCCATTTCCGTTTTGTTTTAAACAGGAGCGAATTTCAAAAGTTCACTATGAAAAACGCCACGTTAGCGCCAGGAAAGGCCATGTTATTAACCCAACACTTATGGGGTACCTAGAGTACAGTAGATCTTCGCTCAGTTCTGTAAGTAAAACCTTCCTCACGCATGTCGGGATTCCTCCAAATTTCTTCATTTAGTGTTATAAACAGCATTAGCGACTGTTTAAAAAGCTAATCATACGTGTTTGTGGTTCATAATATTCATTACTGTTGAATAATGTTCCTTACTTCTGGTAGAGGCCGTTGCTCCCACGAAAACGCCATGATAAGCTATTTATATACATTGACTCTCCGGAAACCCCCTTGGGGAGGTGGGATATTATTGGGATTAATATTATTTTGTAATAACATTAATATTACGCTATTATCGTTAGTTTTGTTATTCGAAGCGGCCTTCGAAAAACGCCACGATAAAGCTAACTTAATATGGATATACACCTCAACACGCAACCCATTGACGGGTAATGCCGGGGAAAACCCGCTCGGGGGAGGGTGGCAAATGAATGCGCTACAACCTTCAATGTGTAACCCTTCGTCGTCCTGTCAAGTTTGGTAGAGATTGGATAAGTAACGACAGAATGTATTGACGTCAAAAATTCATCAGACAGACAGAAATGGCGTATTTTAGTATGACTAGGGCATGCCCGTACTATATATATATCTAAAATTATATCCCCCCCCTCTATTTACATGAAATGGTTTGGTCCAAAGCGAACGGCTTGCGAGTACGGTGACAATCCCCCCCCCCTCTATTTACATGAAATGGTTTGGTCCAAAGCGAACGGCTTGCGGAGTTTGGTAAAGAAATCGCCATAGCGTGCACGTAATTAGTTTTAAAACATAGTTTAACGGCAACATAGTTTGCCAACGTGAAATAAATGAATACGCTCTCAAATGTGCCGTCCGAGGCAGAGTCTGTTCGCCACGTTCGGCACACGTGATAGCTCGCTGCTCTCTGATTGGTTGAATCGTTTTTTGGACATAGCTCGGTAACTACTTCTCCGATTAATATGTCGCAAATTAGTTTTAATTAGTTTTACAACATAGTTTAACGGCAACATAGTTTGCCAACGTGAAATAAATGAATACGCTCTCAAATGTGCCGTCCGAGGCAGAGTCTGTTCGCCACGTTCGGCACACGTGATAGCTCGCTGCTCTCTGATTGGTTGAATCGTTTTTTGGACATAGCTCGGTAACTACTTCTCCGATTAATATGAAACCTTGAAAAGGCACATCCTCGGGTCCCCAGCAATATACCTGGCAAGTTTAAAGTATATCGGACCCGTGGTTGTCGAGAAACAGCGGTCACAGACATACAGACATACATACATACATACACACAGAGATTACTGGAATTATAGATAGATGATGATAGGACATTTGATTAAAACATTTATGGCTGGTATACCACTTCACCAATGATGTCATAATTATCATGCTTTTGTTCCCCATTGGGAGTACTTGACAATGTTCCAAGTTTCAAATTTTTACATTCAGCGGTTTCTGAGAAATATATTTTTGTTATTTGCGTGTAATCCAAGATGGCTGCCATATCATGTGACCTATGACAGAATTGTCACAAAAACATTCTACATGGGTGTCACTCCTACGCTGAAAGTTCCGTCTCAATCAGACATGTGGTTGCTGAGATAAATGAGGATTCGTCCGTATGGACGGACGGACGGACAACCCGAAAACATAATGCCTCGGGCCACCTTCGGGAATGAGGCATAAAAATAGTGAACACCTAACCCCCACTCAGGAAGAGGACATGGGAAGGGTCTTTTCAGCCCTTGCTTTGCGTTTCCAAGCACGATCCATGTTAGCTTTTTGTGAACTTTGAAAAACAGGCACAATGGCAACCGTATGAAGCCGATTGGTCAAATGGAACAACCCAGAGCTAAACCGACTGCCAACTCTTCTTGGAGAAACTGACTATTTTGGAACGATCTTTGAGAAAAAGATTCACTTCAACAAACACCTTTAGGAAGTTAGCTGTGCAGTTGTGTTGTGATGCGCCACCATTTTTGTCTGAATGTCAGTGTTACTCCACCTTCAGGGGATGCGGTAAATTCAAACAAGGTGATTTGGGTTTAACAGTGCTCAAATATATAATTAAATTGGAATCAAATGAAGGTTTTAGAAGTTTTGGAAGAAAAAATTTTTTTCAGAGGTTTATCGCCGTTGATGCACCCACCGTCTTTTACACCACATTATGCAACACGTTCTTCGTGCCTGTTGTTTGTGTCCTTTATAACATCCTTAAACACAGCCTAAGTTTCCTGTTTGGAATTTTTCAATTTTGTTTGATGCTGGGCAGACAGACTGGAGCAATTGCTCTACCGCTTTGCTTGTATCCACAGGTTTAAATCCTGTGTAGCCCCCTCAAGATGATCATGGGTACCTCCAACTACAATGAACGTCTTTCCTTTTTGGATAATTTACACTTTGACTCCGTTTTGGCACAGAACCCAGTTTGATCGTGTTCACAAGGAATCACAAGGAATTTCAACGCAGGAGGTGGCCATCAGGCCCGTCGATGGTTTTTTGTTTTTTTTAGCCGCGTCGCAGACGCTGCTCATAGAGTAGTGCCCTCTGCTGTTGTTCTTGTTCTTCTTCTTCTTCTTCTTCTTCTTCTTCTTGTTCTTGTTGTTCTTGCAGAGAAGACAAAACCTCAAAGCGCCACCCATTCTGGGAACCATAGCTCCACCCATTGTGGGAGAGGCTTCATATAAACAAATATCCACCATTTTATTAACTCGCATAGCTTTGAGGCCTGTTTTGTAGGCCCGTGGTGTCTTGCTCTCTCACACAGTTTTCTTTCAAATCAAATTCGATATATCATTTCATTTTTCACAGTCGCTAACATAGTTTTAGACTCGGTTGAAAAAAAACGGGAAGAAAATCCAATGAAAGTTGCCCTTTATAGAACGAAATGAATTCTCAAAGGCCTGTAACTTCAAGTCCATTGAGATTTTTTTTTTTTTAAATCGCGGCATGGTCAGTCATACACCACCTGAAATAACAGACGGGAAAATGCCGAGATACGTAGTGTGTTCAAAAAGTATCCGACCTTTATTTTTCGTGCGTAAAAAAAAAGAAGCTAGGGAGGCGTTGATTGGTGCACGTATGTAGGCGATCCTAATGCACACGCGTGAATTTTTTCCCACCTGCAGAAGCTGTCATTTGACGGCAGACCGCCGATGAGTGAGGACATGTAAGTGAGCGCCGTCGGATTTTCGTTTTTGACAAAATGACGGAAAAACTTGAACAACGCTACTGCATCAAATTTTGTGTTTTTTGGCCTCGGGGATGTTGGATGCTTCCATTGTGATGACTGCAACTTGGTTTCTGGGTCGTACCCATAAACCCAGGACTCATCGCCAGTGATCACTGTGTTGAGGAAGCTGGGATCGCTGTTCACAGTCTCCAGCATGTCCTGTGCGATCTCCAAACGGAGTTGCTTCTGCTCAATCGTTAGCAGCTTTGGTACGAACTTCGCTGAGATTCTCCTGAAGCCCAAATCCTCCTTCATAATGGAATGAACGGTGTTGAATCTTGCGGATCGTTTCCACTTGGGAATCGCCAAGCTTTACACAAAATTTGATGCAGTAGCGTTGTTCAAGTTTTTCCGTCATTTTGTCAAAAACGAAAATCCGACTGCGCTCACTTACATGTCCTCACTCATCGGCGGTCTGCCGTCGAATGACAGCTTCTGCAGGTGGGAAAAAAAATTCACGCGTGTGCATTAGGATCGCCTACATACGTGCACCAATCAACGCCTCCCTAGCTTCTTTTTTTTTTACGCACGAAAAATAAAGGTCGGATACTTTTTGAACACAGTAGTATATTAAAAATTCGTCCATTTGATGACAATCGTCACGATGAAATATTTAATTTATACGTCGTCACAATAATGTGGAGAGAGGAGCATAGCTTCGTTCACGTGTCGCCACACACGGGAAATTGCCGAGATTTTTTTTTTTTTAATCACGGCATGGTCAGTCATACACCGCCTGAAATAACAGACGGGAAAATGCTGAGATATATTAAAAATTCGTCGCCACACACGGGAAATTGCCGAGATATATTTTCACTTTGCACAAAAATAACATCAAGTAATCGAATCAATAGGAATGTCCTGTGCCTATAACATCGACGTTATAGGCACAGCTGCATCTAGGCATTGTGTAACATCGACGCGGCTTTTGTTTTAATTAAAACTTTTTGTACTTGTTTTTTTGTGGACAGCTGGTTATTTAAAATTAATTAAACCCTGCAGTTTTATCCTTGCAAACTTATATCATGCAATCAGAGGAAACGTGGCAAGATGCTGGATCCCGATGCTTTATCCCGCATCTCGCTTTACAGGCAAACCTGGAAGTGAGGTCCTCCATGACGGGACATGTTTGATGGTGATGGAGGAGCTGAAGGGATTGCCACAGCAGAATGTAAGAGTATTAAGAAGGAAATATAAGAGTTACTTTTCCTGAATGATATTAGAGTAAGATTTGGTAAAATAATAAAATAATATTTCCATGTCTGGTATGCATAAGGATGAATGATTAAGCCAAGCTGACGGTCCCCCGGAGGAGACCAGGATTATAAGATTGTGACCAGAAAACAATTTTGAACATGTGGAAGAAATCTCTGAGTCGAGCATTAACAGAACGTTTAATGCCCCAGGCATAGAGTTTGGCAGGCAGACTGGATGCCAGATTGTCAAAAAACATGTCACGTGTCGACAAACATGGTCTCTTATTCATGCTTAATGCTTCAATGTATTTTTGGTTCACGAGTTATCAAGTGACCACTATATTCGTCATTTGGTGTGTCTGTCTGTCCGCAGCATAACTACCCGATGATATCATCTGATCTTGATGAAACTTGGGTGGGATGTTGATATCATGATCTAGTTGTGTCCTGCCGAGAGTGGGCGTATTGCGCCCATTGTGGGCGGAGCGACACCCGAAAAAGATGTCTTTTTAGGGGGTAATCGAGTTCAAGCTACATCTTCTCCGAGGGAGTTGGTGGAATCTGACAGGGGTTTCGGTATTTGGTTAGGCCAATGTCACGTGTCTAGCCCCACGGAGCTCGATTTTTCATTTTCGCCCCAAGGTCAAGGTCACAAGGTCACGAAATTTAGAAAAGTCGATTTTTGATGGTTTTATTACATTGTTCGCTTCCTGATAGGGTGAAATGTCGTACATGATCTTATATTATCACATACATCATGAAATACAAGTTTTCCAACAAATTTCAGAATCTTCGACCTTTGACCTTTGAAGGTCACAAAGATCAAAGTTTCAAAGTTGTCGGAATCGAACCGAATTTTCGGTATTGTGTAGCTAACTAACCTCATAACTGAACATACATTATTTTCTATCTCATTTCAAGGTCAGTAACCTTCGTTTTGACATTTCAAGGTCACAAAGGTCAAATTTTCAAAGTTGTCGGAATCGAACCGAATTTTCGGTATTGTGTAGCTAACTAACATCATAACTGAATATACATTATTTTCTATCTCATTTCAACGTCAGTAACCTTCGTTTTGACATTTCAATGTCAGAAAGGTCAAATTTTCAAAGTTGTCGGAATCGAACCGAATTTTCGGTATTGTGTAGCTAACTAGTCTCATAAGATAATACATTCCTATTTATATATTTTCAATGTCGGTTTTGACCTTTGTCATTGAATACCGCTCGCTCATGAACCATCGTCGTCTCCTGACTTGTCATTCTTATAATTTATCAAAAAGTTTTTTAAAAGATGACTTTATGTGAACTATCTTTCATAACTAACCCTATTATGACCTACCATTGGTAAGTTGTCTTTCAAATATAGTTCTTCATGTTATAACTATTTCACATGTCTTGGCATGTATTTAATTTTTACAAACCTCATGTGTTACATGGACAGCCCATTTTCTGTAATTTTTGTCATATTTTTTAACATCGTCCGAGATGCTACATTCTCTTGCAAATAACAAGTTTATAATAATCTTTCAAGAAGTACAATAATAATTATAATGATAATATTGATCTACTTCTCCAACAGCCTGCTACTTGACCATAAGTTTGGATTCCATCCTGGTTGGTCAACCCTGGACAATTCTGCAGCAATGGATGGATGCCCTCAATCTCGGACATGAAATCAGGGCCTTGTCTCTGGACACATCTCAAGCATTTGCTAGTGGGACATCCCGCTTTGATCCCCAAACTCTCTGCTTATGGCATCCAGAGCCATCTGCTCTCATTGATCATTGACTTCCTCCACTTCCATAGTCAGCGTGTAGCTCTCAACGGGATCCTCTCATAGCCTCTCCTTGTCAAGGTTGAAGTTCCTCATGGCAGTGTCATGGGCCCAGTCTTGCTCCTCATCTTTATCAATGATCATTCTGATTCGATGGAAAATCCTGCCTATCCATTTGCTAATGATTCCACCCTCTGCTTTCCAGCATCTCACATCCTTCGGACAGACAAGCCTCTTCCCTCTGCAGACTTGATAGAACCAGGAGCTGCTCCAACACTTACAATTTGTCTTTCAACCCGAACAAATCTCATGCTCTCACTCTCTTTGTGAAAAGATGATTTGGTAAACCCTCCCGTCTACTTCCGGGCTTCACCATCAACCATGATCTTTCTTGGGCAGACCATATTTCCAAAATGGCCTACAAAGCCAGCTGACAGCTGGGCGTCCTTTGTCGTGGAAGTTCGTTCCTTGGCAAATTTGAACTTTTGTCAACCTAGAAGGCCTTCATTCACAGCTTGATGTAGTACTTCTCTCTGGTGCTCATCCTTCACATCTTGGACATCTTGATGCCGTGGAAACCAAGGCCTTCAAGATTATTGGAATCTCCCATGATGAAGTTGAGGGTTCATCACTTCATCGCAAAGAGGTCGGTCGTCCCTCTTTCTTCTACCACCTCCTTTCTGGTCTTGTACCCTCTGCTCTTTCCCTGCTTTGCTCTCGCCCCTCACTCCCCAGGTGCAGGGCATGCATGGTTCATCATCATCCAGGAACACTGCTCACCTCCACTCATTTGTTCCTCTTTTTCCTGTTTGTGAAACCAAATTCCACATCCTCTTGAATCTCATTCTTCCATCCAGGTTCTGAAGACAGCTGTTCATCACCATCTCAGATCTTTCCCAATCCTAAACCATGATATTTTCTCCCCTCGTTAACCACATCCAAATTGCTCCCAATTTTCTAGTTTTTCCCTCTGGAGTTTTCTTCTGTATCCCTTCTCCACCCTATACGTATTTTGTGTCCTGTTACATCCTGCTACATCCTGATCCATTCACTGTACTAGCTCTTCCATGAGCCTCGACTATGTACACAAAAAACAGTACTGTTGGTGTTTCCCCCACCTCTTTCCTCCACCCCCCACTGCTCATTACTGTTCCTCTTCTTCTGTTGCATCCTAATCCATGAGTCTTGACTGAACACCAAATAAAAGTAGATGTAAATTTAGAGATTTGTTTTAAATTTATTTTCCATATTTTATGATTGATGAATGTGTGATGACAAGTGTCTGCCTGATTTTGATGTTGAATATTTTGCCGCAGGGCAGCAAATGTTGGAAACTCGTCTGATGGAAATTCCATAAATAGATTCACAGTGAGAATGGAACTGAAAAATGTGTCTTCAAAAAAGAAAAAAAAAAAAGATTTCACATGGAAATGGGACATTAAAGAAAAGTTGCCGTGAAATGCAAATAATCCTTTAAACATTTTCCAGGAAATCTCATAATGACGTAAAATGTGTTCGATGTTTTCAATCATAATCCAATCTCATGGACCGGAATTTTTACAATCCATGCTTTCATTCAGATTCCTCCATTGTTCTCATGGTTTGATGTAGGTTTTCTTGTATTTTGTGTTTGTTTGATTCAAGAGTGGAAAATAAAAAACTGAACTGAAAAATAAACAGCAAATCGTGAGAGTGCGCCCATTGTGAAATAACCGATGACACCAACTTTGTGAACACTTCGGATTAAACTACAGGACGTGAAAATCTTTCAACTCCTATCAGGATTTATAATCACCATGGCAACGGAAGGTTTGTCAAACATATGCTTAACAAGAATGACCGCACTGTGGCCACAACCTGCGACAAAATCCGGTAATGGGCGATTGGGAAACACACATTTAATGCGCTGTTAAAAGATTAACTTGACACCTCTTATCCACGTCACCCTCACCACGGTTATATCAGAACGATTTGTCACACGTCATGGATGGTTTAACCCCCATTTGGGGCCGTTCAAAAAATGCGCAATGCTATTTTTTTGCATAGTAATTTGTATAATTTAACGCTTAGGAACGTAACGCTTGGATTGACGTACTGTGCGTTCTGACGGGCTTGGTTAAACGTGACTATTATTCGACATGTGATTAGATGTTTTTGGGGTCCCTCATCATCAATAACACTCAATCCAAACAAAGCCAATGGAAATGTGATGCAAGAAACCCAGGCAGTGTATAATTTCAGCAGAGGCCTACACCCCCAATGTGTTAGGCCCACCAGAAAATCAAGATGGCGGCCATATCATTTCCTTTCGGTGATGTTTGACCAATGGGTGCACAATTCAAAATTCGATGCCCAAGAAGAACAATGGCAGCAACAACATCACAAAGCTCTTTCAGTCCTGAGACGTATATGTCGCAGGTAAAAATGCAATTACAGTGGGATTGGCAATTACTCGCAATATGACGAAACAAACCTTTTCTAAATATGGTGTCATGGTTGGAATTAGTACCTAAAAAAAACCGATTCAAACATATTATTTCGTCTCGAAATTATATCTGGATTAAATCAACGTGACATCGATCGGGGCATGATTTGATCACCTGTATTTTCAATTCTGCAACAAATAAAATTTCAAATAAATTTTCAATTTAATCAATTCTGCACCTGGACCAGATGGCATCAGCCCACGGGGCCTAAAATCCTGCTCTCTGTACTTTTCACCCTCTCTTTTGCTCAAGGTCATCTGCCAGCATCTTGGAAATCAGCCAACATCACCGCTTTGCACAAAAAGGTGCAAAAACAGATCCTTGCAACTAGAGACCAATCAGCCTGCTCCCAATTATCAGCAAAGTCATGGAATCCATCATTGCTTCGGATATCAAATATTTCCTCTTCTCAAATGGCTTGATCTCTGATCATCAATTTGGTTTCAGACCAGGTCACTCTAGTCTGGACATGCTGCTTCTGCTGTCTCAACAATGGATGGAGGTCCTCAATGCCAAACAGGAAATCAGAGCTGTCTCCCTCGACATATCACGTGCCTTTGATACGGTCTGGCACTCCGCTCTGCTCACCAAACTCTCCTCCTATGGTATCCATGGAAATCTCCACGCATGGCTGGCGGACTTCCTCTCCAGTCGTAGTCAACGTGTGGCCCTGAATGGGTTTTTCTCATCTCCTCTTCCTTTTCAGGCTGGAGTACCCCAAGGTAGTGTTCTGGGCCCTGTGCTTTTTCTGGTCTTAATCACTGATCTCTCCGACTCTCTGGAAAATCCTCTCGATCTCTTTGCTGACGACTCCACTCTCTGCCGCTCCATTCCTCATATCTCAGATCGGCAGTCTGCAGCCTCCTCACTCTCTGCAGACCTGGACAAAATCACAGACTGGGCAAACAAGTGGAACATGTCTTTCAATCCGGAAAAATCTCACACTCTTACTATGTCTCTCCCAAAAGATCGACTGGACAACCCTCCCATCCACTTTCTGAATAATCCTCTCCAATAAGTTCTGCCACTCAAGCTTTTGGGTCTCACTATCTGCCATGATCTTTCCTGGGAAAACCACATTTCCAAGCTGGCCTCCAAAGCCAGTCGCCGACTGGGCATCCTCCGTCATGCGAAGTCCTTCCTTGGCACACCTGAGCTCCTCACCACATACAAGGCTTTCATCTGCAGCTCGATGGAATACTGTTCTCCCCCTCTGGCCTGGTGCTCCTGCCTCACACCTAGCTCGGCTTCACGCTGTTGAAACCAAAGCTTTCAGAATCATTGGACTTCTCCCGCGATGAAGCTAACTCCGAGGGTCTTTCACTCACTCACCGCAGGCAGGTTGGTGGTCTTTCCGTCTTCTACCGACTCCTCTCTGGCCTTGCTCCCCCAGCTCTCTCTGTGCTCTGTCCCCCAAATATTCCTACAGGTCGCACAAGATCTGCCTGCAACCCTCTTATGGTTAAACTGCCAAAATCAAGACTCTCTGCTCACCTTCACTCCTTCATTCCTCTTTTCTCCCACCTCTGGAACAAACTCCCTCACTCTCTTCAATCCCACTCCACCCTCCAGGTCTTTAAAACAGCTGTTCACCACCATTTCTTATCTTCCCCCATCCAAAACCTTCATCTTTTCTACCCCCATTAATTCACCCCAGACCCACTTTTTTGAAATTCCGTTTTCTTTCCTGGAAGTTCTAGCAGTCCATGTGTTTTTTTTTTTTACCCCTCCCACCTCCCCCCTTCCCATGCCTCCCCTCCCTCTAAGCCCTCTCCCTCCCACAGATCTCCCGATGTCCCTGCTCTCAAATGTATATTTGTGTGCTTGCTTCTCTCTCCCCATCTTGTCTCCCACTCCCTTTATCATATGTTTTATGTGTCAGTTTGTCTTTTTGTGATCAATGTTAGCTTTTACACGAGCCTCAATCTTGTATACAAAAAATAAATAAATAAAAGCAAAAAACCAGACACATCAGATGGTATTAACCGTTCTTCAGAGCAAAAGGGCGTTGGATCATGAACCCTTCATCTTATTTAGTTCCGACGAAGGAATAACATTCGAAACGTCAACTTGAACTTGCTTCCCATGGCGTCTATCGAATTCCTCGATCAACATTCTGTCCATTCCAAGTTCCATCCACTGGTCTACCTGTCTGCTGACACAGGTCGACACTGACCTTCATGGTCGACTATTTTTTCATTCTACTTTAAATTCCATCTGTTTTAGGCTTCTGGTTTTGAGACAAGGACATGTAATACCACGATTTACAGTCGAGTGTCCATGTTTGAAACCAATGAACCCAAAACGAAGTTGAAATACTCTAAAACTTGTCTGTGTGAGCACTCCTTCCGCCAACCAGTGTATGGAAAAGTATGGAAGCATCAGGAAGGGAAGGGGGGAGGATGGGGTTTGGAGGCTGGAAGCTGATCATTCAAACATTTTCACTTCTGGCTATCCACCTATTATCCAGGTAAAAATGGCACTATTTTCAACTCGCATTATCCTCGCTCCTCATGTCTCATCCATGCCCTTTTTGTCTCTCCAACTTTAAAAAACCTTTTCCTCCTCCTTACCATTTGTTTTCTTTTCGTTCCTGATCCCTTTCCATCCTTAGCTCGATATTCTACTTCTCAAACTATTACCCCACCTCCATCATATCATATGTAATTATCACCAAGGGATATCAAAACCACACCGAGGGATATCAAAACCACACCGAGGGATATCAAAACCACACCGAGGGATATCAAAACCACACCGAGGGATATCAAAACCACACCGAGGGATATCAAAACCACACCGAGGGATATCAAAACCACACCGAGGGATATCAAAACCTCACCGAGGGATATCAAAACCACACCGAGGGATATCGAAACCTCATCGAGGGATATCAAAACCACACCGAGGGATATCAAAACCACACCGAGGGATATCAAAACCACACCGAGGGATATCAAAACCACACCGAGGGATATCAAAACCACACCGAGGGATATCAAAACCACACCGAGGGATATCAAAACCTCACCGAGGGATATCAAAACCACACCGAGGGATATCAAAACCACACCGAGGGATATCAAAACCACACCGAGGGATATCAAAACCACACCGAGGGATATCAAAACCACACCGAGTGATATCAAAACCACACCGAGGGATATCAAAACCACACCGAGGGATATCAAAACCACACCGAGGGATATCAAAACCACACCGAGGGATATCAAAACCACACCGAGGGATATCAAAACCTCACCGAGGGATATCGAAACCACACCGAGGGATATCGAAACCTCATCGAGGGATGTCGAAACCACCCCGAGGCATATCAAAACCACACCGAGGGATATCAAAACCTCACCGAGGGATATCAAAACCACACCGAGGGATATCAAAACCACACCGAGGGATATCAAAACCACACCGAGGGATATCAAAACCTCACCGAGGGATATCAAAACCACACCGAGGGATATCAAAACCTCCCCGAGGGATATCAAAACCACACCGAGGGATATCAAAACCACACCGAGGGATATCAAAACCACACCGAGGGATATCAAAACCTCACCGAGGGATATCAAAACCACACCGAGGGATATCAAAACCACACCGAGGGATATCAAAACCACACCGAGGGATATCAAAACCACACCGAGGGATATCAAAACCTCACAGAGGGATATCAAAACCACACCGAGGGATATCAAAACCTCATCGAGGGATATCAAAACCACCCCGAGGATATCAAAACCTCACCGAGATATATCAAAACCTCACCGAGGGATATCAAAACCTCATCGAGGATATCAAAACCACCCCGAGGGATATCAAAACCTCACCGAGGGATATCAAAACCACACCGAGGGATATCAAAACCACACCGAGGGATATCAAAACCACACCGAGGGATATCAAAACCACACCGAGGGATATCAAAACCACACCGAGGGATATCAAAACCACACCGAGCGATATCAAAACCACACCGAGGGATATCAAAACCACACCGAGGGATATCAAAACCACACCGAGGGATATCAAAACCACACCGAGCGATATCAAAACCACACCGAGGGATATCAAAACCACACCGAGGGATATCAAATCCACACCGAGGGATATCAAAACCACACCGAGGGATATCAAAACCTCACCGAGGGATATCAAAACCACACCGAGGGATATCAAAACCACACCGAGGGATATCAAAACCACACCGAGGGATATCAAAACCACACCGAGGGATATCAAAACCACACCGAGGGATATCAAAACCACACCGAGGGATATCAAAACCACACCGAGGGATATCAAAACCACACCGAGGGATATCAAAACCACACCGAGGGATATCAAAACCACACCGAGGGATATCAAAACCACACCGAGGGATATCAAATCCACACCGAGGGATATCAAAACCACACCGAGGGATATCAAAACCACACCGAGGGATATCAAAACCACACCGAGGGATATCAAAACCACACCGAGCGATATCAAAACCACACCGAGGGATATCAAAACCACACCGAGGGATATCAAAACCACACCGAGCGATATCAAAACCACACCGAGCGATATCAAAACCACACCGAGGGATATCAAAACCACACCGAGGGATATCAAAACCACACCGAGGGATATCAAAACCACACCGAGGGATATCAAAACCACACCGAGGGATATCAAATCCACACCGAGGGATATCAAAACCACACCGAGGGATATCAAAACCACACCGAGGGATATCAAAACCACACCGAGGGATATCAAAACCACACCGAGGGATATCAAAACCACACCGAGGGATATCAAAACCACACCGAGGGATATCAAAACCACACCGAGGGATATCAAAACCACACCGAGCGATATCAAAACCACACCGAGGGATATCAAAACCACACCGAGGGATATCAAAACCACACCGAGCGATATCAAAACCACACCGAGGGATATCAAAACCACACCGAGGGATATCAAAACCACACCGAGGGATATCAAAACCACACCGAGGGATATCAAAACCACACCGAGGGATATCAAAACCACACCGAGGGATATCAAAACCACACCGAGGGATATCAAATCCACACCGAGGGATATCAAAACTTCACCGAGGGATATCAAAACCACACCGAGGGATATCAAAACCACACCGAGGGATATCAAAACCACATCAACGGATATCAAATCCACACCGAGGGATATCAAAACTTCACCGAGGGATATCAAAACCACACCGAGGGATATCAAAACCACACCGAGGGATATCAAAACTTCACCGAGGGATATCAAAACCACACCAAGGAATTTCAAAATGGTGACTCTCCACCAAAGACAACTTCTCTCAGGACTTGTTTATCTGCGTAAGATCGAAGTTTGGAATCTGCCTACCAAGAAGTCAGTGCTGGAATTGGAGTTTGTCCGGGGTGTCGGTGCGTGCTCGCCTACTGTTCACGAAGGACACCTTGGGATCTTAACCTCCACCCACCAATGTTGGCAGATGGGATGCCCAGTTGAATGTCTCTCCGAGGAATGGCACACCTATTGATGAAACACCAGGATGGCAGTTTGTAGCTGCGTCGGGATTCAAACCCAGGCGAGAGAACTTAGACTTCCATGCTATGAGCCTTAAATCACTTTAAATGTTGTCGTGAACCTTTTAAATTACACCTGAAGTTGCGGATAACAGAACTGCTCCCCCAGCACATTATTTTTTGTCTTGTCTTTCCCAAAGGTATTGTCGTGTGGTGGTATCGATCATTCCACCTTACATACAAGCGGAGTAGATGGCGTGTATACCTACCGCCCGTGAACTGTGCCAGTCGAGACGATTCGGTATGCCAAGGTTGTATGATTTAGCCAAGATGTGACATGGCTCAGGGATGATGAGGAAATGTTCGTCAATAAATGGAGAAGTAGAAACCTTGAGTGATCTGAAATGACTTGTTAATGGCGGCGATCGCTATGCGAGACACCTGGCATTGCTCATGAAAAATTGCAATAAAATGCTAATGACGACCTGGTTATCTAGCACTAGTATTTCTTCCAGGGCCACAATTATTCCCAAGATTTTGTAGGGTTTGCTGGGGAACCTTTTTAGCACAAGTCTTTCACGAAGCGACTGGCCAGGCTTGACGTTCAATTCGAGGTCGCAGGAATATGAAATTTCTTCAGAGTGCTGGTGATAAGTCGCCTGCTCTTTGTGAAGGACTCTTTGGGATCTTGAAGGTCTACCACGACCAGTGCCGGCAGATGGGTCCCCTGGCTTGACATCGATGATGGACCGGATATTGATGCATCACCTGCATACGAAATATATACAAGGGTGACACCTTGTAGCCAGGTCGGGATGGGAACCCAGGGTAGACAGCTCAAAGGTGAATATGCATACCTGTCGGCTATCCTGCCAGCCATGAT
Organism: Myxine glutinosa; assembly: GCF_964187855.1. Taxonomy (NCBI): domain Eukaryota; kingdom Metazoa; phylum Chordata; class Myxini; order Myxiniformes; family Myxinidae; genus Myxine; species Myxine glutinosa. The sequence goes on from NC_136271.1 coordinate 90,431,423, forward strand.
GCTCTATTGAGAATATAATATTAATTATAATGAATATAATGTTGAGAATATAATATTAATTATAATAAATATAATGTTGAGAATATAATATTAATTATAATTAATATAATGTTGAGAATATAATATTAATTATAATAAATATAATGTTGAGAATATAATGTTGAGAATATAATATTAATTATAATGAATATAATGTTGAGAATATAATATTAATTATAATTAATATAATGTTGAGAATATAATATTAATTATAATAAATACAAGTACACATACATTCAAAGTACACCGCCCCATGCCAAATAATTAAATATGCTGCAGCGCGGCATTGCCGGGGCGCCTCCGGCGCCCGGCAATACCGCAGTGCAGCTCATTGAGGCTGCATTGGGAGGGAGAGGTGTACACTAATTGATTGATTAATTGTATAATTAAAATCAATAAAAGATTATCACAATATTTTCATAATCAATTGGCTAATCGCATAACTAAACCAGTAGTGCTTCATCCGAAGATGTATCTTTTAGAAATTTAATTAAATAAGTCATTTATAAAAAATTAAATAATTAATTGATTACTCAATAAATAATTAATCGATTAATCAATAAATACTTAATAGATGAAATGATTAATCAATAAATCAAAAATATCCTTGATAGCCACATCACTTGGTCACTCATGTCCAAATATTAGCTTCCCAGCTCAAAAGGTGCCTGAGATATTGGCCAAATGAGAAAGAAAATAAATAAATGATTAATAATGAAAATAAATAAATAATAATCATAAAAAAATTAAATTATTAATCAATTTGGTCAGAGAACACATAAACTACCACTATTTCATCAGAATCTGTAACTTAAAAAAAAAAATTTTTTTTGTCATTAATCGAATAATTAAATAATTAATCGATTAATTGATTAATTAATAAATCAAAAATATCCTTTGCAGCCAAATCACCTGGTCATTGGCATGTCCAAATATCAGCTTCCTAACTCAAAAGGTGCCTGAGTTAATAATGGTCAGAAGATAAATGAAATTTAATTAATTAAATAAGTACTTAATTAAACGCTAATAATTAAATAACTCCTCAATTAATTGATTATTCAAAAAACAAAAAATACCGTATTTGACAAAGGACTTGCTCACTACTGTGCCGAAATTTCAGCTTCCTAGCTCAAAGGATGGCTGAGATATCGTCCGGACAACCAAGAAAACAAACAAGAAACCAGAGTGAAAACTGAGTACTCTCTTTCAGCGTGCGTCACTGCCGAGCCCCCTTCGGTGCCCGGCAATGACGATTTGCAATGCCTGGAGGTGGCATAGGAAAGGAGCGGTGTACAATAATGTTGAGAATATAATGTTGAGAATATAATATTAATTATAATGAATATAATGTTGAGAATATAATGTTGAGAATATAATATTAATTATAATGAATATAATGTTGAGAATATAATATTAATTATAATGAATATACTGTTGAGAATATAATCTTGAGAATATAATATTAATTATAATGAATATAATGTTGAGAATATAATATTAATTATAATGAATATAATGTTGAGAATATAATATTAATTATAATGAATATAATGTTGAGAATATAATATTAATTATAATGAATATAATGTTGAGAATATAATATTAATTATAATGAATATACTGTTGAGAATATAATGTTGAGAATATAATATTAATTATAATGAATATAATGTTGAGAATATAATATTAATTATAATGAATATAATGTTGAGAATATAATATTAAATATAATGAATATAATGTTGAGAATATAATATTAATTATAATGAATATAATGTTGAGAATATAATATTAATTATAATGAATATAATGTTGAGAATATAATATTAATTATAATGAATATAATGTTGAGGATATAATATTAATTATAATGAATATAATGTTGAGAATATAATATTAATTATAATGAATATACTGTTGAGAATATAATGTTGAGAATATAATATTAATTATAATGAATATAATGTTGAGAATATAATATTAATTATAATGAATATAATGTTGAGAATATAATATTAATTATAATGAATATACTGTTGAGAATATAATGTTGAGAATATAATATTAATTATAATGAATATAATGTTGAGAATATAATATTAATTATAATGAATATAATGTTGAGAATATAATATTAATTATAATGAATATACTGTTGAGAATATAATGTTGAGAATATAATATTAATTATAATGAATATAATGTTGAGAATATAATATTAATTATAATGAATATAATGTTGAGAATATAATATTAATTATAATGAATATAATGTTGAGAATATAATATTAATTATAATGAATATAATGTTGAGAATATAATGTTGAGAATATAATATTAATTATAATGAATATAATGTTGAGAATATAATATTAATTATAATGAATATAATGTTGAGAATATAATATTAATTATAATGAATATAATATTGAGAATATAATATTAATTATAATGAATATAATGTTGAGAATATAATATTAATTATAATGAATATAATGTTGAGAATATAATGTTGAGAATATAATATTAATTATAATGAATATAATGTTGAGAATACAATATTAATTATAATGAATATAATGTTGAGAATATAATATTAATTATAATGAATATAATGTTGAGAATATAATGTTGAGAATATAATATTAATTATAATGAATATAATGTTGAGAATATAATATTAATTATAATGAATATAATGTTGAGAATACAATATGGCCACAGAGTCATCTCCAGTAAATGCAGCATTTTCCTGAAGCTTCAGTGAGTAAATACAGAAACCATTTACCTGTCGGGGTGTATACCTTCTCTGTAAGTTGCTTCCAATAAGTTCAGCAGCCGTGGGAACTGTCTTGAGCAGGATGTAGCAGTTACCCCCCCCTCCCTCCACCCCCGCCCTCCCCATCTTGAGCCAGCATCCAGCAGCTAGCCGGCTGTCATGGGAAATGGAGAGTCCAAAGATCCCCTTTTGTGCCCCCGGCTCCTGGCGTGCAGATAACGCTGCCCTATCTCGTTGCAAAAGATCCAAAGGCATTCAAGCGAGGAAGGTATGCCCACTTGATGATCCCACATCTCCACGAATTCTGTCTTGTCATTTACCTGTCTCTCCCGAAACGTAACATTGCACTTCTCTTCCTGACAAAGTTCACTTTTAAAAACGATTCGCCGGAGATGAGCAAGAAAAAAAAGTTTTCCTCTGAATTTACCTCTCATGAGTAAACATGTACACCAGGTGTGGCCATGTGCCAGGTATTTGCCATAATAATAGCAAGGAATGTATTGTCAGGTCTACCTTCTCCTGGCACACTCTTGTGATGACAATTTGATAGTTACCATTGGTGTAGTTACCTACATCACCGAAGGTAGACCGAGGTTATGTTTTCACCCCTATTTGTTTGTTTGTCTGTGAACAGCATATCTCAAAAAGTTGTGGACAAGTTATGATAAAACTTGGTGGATGAGTTGTGGATAAGTTGTGGACAAGTTATGATAAAACTTGGTGGATGAGTTGTGGATAAGTTGTGGACAAGTTATGATAAAACTTGGTGGATGAGTAGTGGACAAGTTATGATAAAACCTGGTGGTTGAGTTGGGTAGAAGTTGTGGACAAGTTATGATAAAACTTGGTGGATGAGTTGGGTATAAGTTGTGATAAAACCTGGTGGACGAGTTGGGTATAAGTTGTGGATAAGTTATGATAAAACCTGGTGGTTGAGTTGGGTAGAAGTTGTGGACAAGTTATGATAAAACTTGGTGGATGAGTTGGGTATAAGTTGTGATAAAACTTGGTGGATGAGTTGGGTATAAGTTGTGGACAAGTTATGATAAAACTTGGTGGATGAGTTGGGTATAAGGTGTGGACAAGTTATGATAAAACTTGGTGGATGAGTTGGGTATAAGGTGTGGACAAGTTATGATAAAACCTGGTGGTTGAGTTGGGTAGAAGTTGTGGACAAGTTATGATAAAACTTGGTGGATGAGTTGGGTATAAGTTGTGATAAAACTTGGTGGATGAGTTGGGTATAAGTTGTGGACAAGTTATGATAAAACTTGGTGGATGAGTTGGGTATAAGTTGTGATAAAACTTGGTGGATGAGTTGGGTATAAGTTGTGGACAAGTTATGATAAAACTTGGTGGATGAGTTGGGTATAAGGTGTGGACAAGTTATGATAAAACTTGGTGGATGAGTTGGGTATAAGTTGTGGACAAGTTATGATAAAACTTGGTGGATGAGTTGGGTATAAGTTGTGATAAAACTTGGTGGATGAGTTGGGTATAAGTTGTGGACAAGTTATGATAAAACTTGGTGGATGAGTTGGGTATAAGTTGTGATAAAACTTGGTGGATGAGTTGGGTATAAGTTGTGGACAAGTTATGATAAAACCTGGTGGTTGAGTTGGGTAGAAGTTGTGGACAAGTTATGATAAAACTTGGTGGTTGAGTTGGGTATAAGTTGTGATAAAACCTGGTGGTTGAGTTGGGTAGAAGTTGTGGACAAGTTATGATAAAACCTGGTGGTTGAGTTGGGTAGAAGTTGTGGACAAGTTATGATAAAACTTGGTGGATGAGTTGGGTATAAGTTGTGATAAAACCTGGTGGATGAGTTGGGTATAAGTTGTGGACAAGTTATGATAAAACTTGGTGGATGAGTTGGATATAAGTTGTGGACAAGTTATGATAAAACCTGGTGGTTGAGTTGAGTATAAGTTATGATAAAACTTGGTGGATGAGTTGGGTAGAAGTTGTGGACAAGTTATGATAAAACTTGGTGGATGAGTTAGGTATAAGTTGTGGACAAGTTATGATAAAACTTGGTGGATGAGTTGGATATAAGTTGTGGACAAGTTATGATAAAACTTGGTGGTTGAGTTGGGTATAAGTTGTGATAAAATTTGGTGGATGAGTTGGGTATAAGTTGTGGACAAGTTATGATAAAACTTGGTGGTTGAGTTGGGTATAAGTTGTGGACAAGTTATGATAAAACTTGGTGGATGAGTTGGGTATAAGTTGTGGACAAGTTATGATAAAACTTGGTGGTTGAGTTGGGTATAAGTTGTGGACAAGTTGTGATAAAACCTGGTGGATGAGTTGGGTATAAGTTGTGGACAAGTTATGATAAAACTTGGTGGATGAGTTGGGTATAAGTTGTGGACAAGTTATGACCAAACTTGGTGGATGAGTTGGGTATAAGGTGTGGACAAGTTATGATAAAACCTGGTGGATGAGTTGGATATAAGTTGTGGACAAGTTATGATAAAACTTGGTGGATGAGTTGGATATAAGTTGTGGACAAGTTATGATAAAACTTGGTGGTTGAGTTGGATATAAGTTGTGGACAAGTTATGATAAAACTTGGTGGATGAGTTGGGTATAAGTTGTGATAAAATTTGGTGGATGAGTTGGGTATAAGTTGTGGACAAGTTATGATAAAACTTGGTGGTTGAGTTGGGTATAAGTTGTGGACAAGTTATGATAAAACTTGGTGGATGAGTTGGGTATAAGTTGTGGACAAGTTATGATAAAACTTGGTGGTTGAGTTGGGTAGAAGTTGTGGACAAGTTGTGATAAAACCTGGTGGATGAGTTGGGTATAAGTTGTGGACAAGTTATGATAAAACTTGGTGGATGAGTTGGGTATAAGTTGTGGACAAGTTATGACCAAACTTGGTGGATGAGTTGGGTATAAGTTGTGGACAAGTTATGATAAAACTTGGTGGATGAGTTGGGTATAAGGTGTGGACAAGTTATGATAAAACTTGGTGGATGAGTTGGGTATAAGTTGTGATAAAACTTGGTGGATGAGTTGGGTATAAGTTGTGGACAAGTTATGATAAAACTTGGTGGATGAGTTGGGTATAAGTTGTGGACAAGTTATGATAAAACTTGGTGGATGAGTTGGGTATAAGTTGTGGACAAGTTATGATAAAACTTGGTGGATGAGTTGGGTATAAGTTGTGGACAAGTTATGATAAAACTTGGTGGATGAGTTGGGTATAAGTTGTGGACAAGTTATGATAAAACTTGGTGGATGAGTTGGGTATAAGTTGTGGACAAGTTATGATAAAACTTGGTGGATGAGTTGGGTATAAGGTGTGGACAAGTTATGATAAAACTTGGTGGATGAGTTGGGTATAAGTTGTGATAAAACTTGGTGGATGAGTTGGGTATAAGTTGTGGACAAGTTATGATAAAACTTGGTGGATGAGTTGGGTATAAGTTGTGATAAAACTTGGTGGATGAGTTGGGTATAAGTTGTGGACAAGTTATGATAAAACCTGGTGGTTGAGTTGGGTAGAAGTTGTGGACAAGTTATGATAAAACTTGGTGGATGAGTTGGGTATAAGTTGTGATAAAACCTGGTGGATGAGTTGGGTATAAGTTGTGGACAAGTTATGATAAAACTTGGTGGATGAGTTGGATATAAGTTATGATAAAACTTGGTGGTTGAGTTGGGTATAAGTTATGATAAAACTTGGTGGATGAGTTGGGTAGAAGTTGTGGACAAGTTATGATAAAACTTGGTGGATGAGTTAGGTATAAGTTGTGGACAAGTTATGATAAAACTTGGTGGTTGAGTTGGGTATAAGTTGTGATAAAATTTGGTGGATGAGTTGGGTATAAGTTGTGGACAAGTTATGATAAAACTTGGTGGTTGAGTTGGGTATAAGTTGTGGACAAGTTATGATAAAACTTGGTGGATGAGTTGGGTATAAGTTGTGGACAAGTTATGATAAAACCTGGTGGTTGAGTTGGGTATAAGTTATGATAAAACTTGGTGGATGAGTTGGGTAGAAGTTGTGGACAAGTTATGATAAAACTTGGTGGATGAGTTAGGTATAAGTTGTGGACAAGTTATGATAAAACTTAGTGGATGAGTTGGATATAAGTTGTGGACAAGTTATGATAAAACTTGGTGGTTGAGTTGGGTATAAGTTGTGATAAAACCTGGTGGATGAGTTGGATATAAGTTGTGGACAAGTTATGATAAAACCTGGTGGTTGAGTTGGGTATAAGTTATGATAAAACTTGGTGGATGAGTTGGGTAGAAGTTGTGGACAAGTTATGATAAAACTTGGTGGATGAGTTAGGTATAAGTTGTGGACAAGTTATGATAAAACTTAGTGGATGAGTTGGATATAAGTTGTGGACAAGTTATGATAAAACTTGGTGGTTGAGTTGGGTATAAGTTGTGATAAAATTTGGTGGATGAGTTGGGTATAAGTTGTGGACAAGTTATGATAAAACTTGGTGGTTGAGTTGGGTATAAGTTGTGGACAAGTTATGATAAAACTTGGTGGATGAGTTGGGTATAAGTTGTGGACAAGTTATGATAAAACTTGGTGGTTGAGTTGGGTAGAAGTTGTGGACAAGTTGTGATAAAACCTGGTGGATGAGTTGGGTATAAGTTGTGGACAAGTTATGATAAAACTTGGTGGATGAGTTGGGTATAAGTTGTGGACAAGTTATGACCAAACTTGGTGGATGAGTTGGGTATAAGGTGTGGACAAGTTATGATAAAACCTGGTGGATGAGTTGGGTATAAGTTGTGGACAAGTTATGATAAAACTTGGTGGATGAGTTGGATATAAGTTGTGGACAAGTTATGATAAAACTTGGTGGTTGAGTTGGGTATAAGTTGTGATAAAATTTGGTGGATGAGTTGGGTATAAGTTGTGGACAAGTTATGATAAAACTTGGTGGTTGAGTTGGGTATAAGTTGTGGACAAGTTATGATAAAACTTGGTGGATGAGTTGGGTATAAGTTGTGGACAAGTTATGATAAAACTTGGTGGTTGAGTTGGGTAGAAGTTGTGGACAAGTTGTGATAAAACCTGGTGGATGAGTTGGGTATAAGTTGTGGACAAGTTATGATAAAACTTGGTGGATGAGTTGGGTATAAGTTGTGGACAAGTTATGACCAAACTTGGTGGATGAGTTGGGTATAAGGTGTGGACAAGTTATGATAAAACCTGGTGGATGAGTTGGGTATAAGTTGTGGACAAGTTATGATAAAACTTGGTGGATGAGTTGGGTATAAGTTGTGGACAAGTTATGATAAAACTTGGTGGATGAGTTGGGTATAAGGTGTGGACAAGTTATGATAAAACCTGGTGGATGAGTTGGGTATAAGTTGTGGACAAGTTATGATAAAACTTGGTGGATGAGTTGGGTATAAGTTGTGGACAAGTTATGACCAAACTTGGTGGATGAGTTGGGTATAAGGTGTGGACAAGTTATGATAAAACCTGGTGGATGAGTTGGGTATAAGTTGTGGACAAGTTATGATAAAACTTGGTGGATGAGTTGGGTATAAGTTGTGGACAAGTTATGATAAAACTTGGTGGATGAGTTGGGTATAAGGTGTGGACAAGTTATGATAAAACCTGGTGGATGAGTTGGGTATAAGTTGTGGACAAGTTATGATAAAACTTGGTGGTTGAGTTGGGTAGAAGTTGTGGACAAGTTGTGATAAAACCTGGTGGATGAGTTGGGTATAAGTTGTGGACAAGTTATGATAAAACTTGGTGGATGAGTTGGGTATAAGTTGTGGACAAGTTATGACCAAACTTGGTGGATGAGTTGGGTATAAGGTGTGGACAAGTTATGATAAAACCTGGTGGATGAGTTGGGTATAAGTTGTGGACAAGTTATGATAAAACTTGGTGGATGAGTTGGGTATAAGTTGTGGACAAGTTATGATAAAACTTGGTGGATGAGTTGGGTATAAGGTGTGGACAAGTTATGATAAAACTTGGTGGATGAGTTGGGTATAAGGTGTGGACAAGTTATGATAAAACTTGGTGGATGAGTTGGGTATAAGTTGTGATAAAACTTGGTGGATGAGTTGGGTATAAGTTGTGGACAAGTTATGATAAAACTTGGTGGATGAGTTGGGTATAAGTTGTGATAAAACTTGGTGGATGAGTTGGGTATAAGTTGTGGACAAGTTATGATAAAACTTGGTGGATGAGTTGGGTATAAGTTGTGATAAAACTTGGTGGATGAGTTGGGTATAAGTTGTGGACAAGTTGTGATAAAACCTGGTGGATGAGTTGGGTATAAGTTGTGGACAAGTTATGATAAAACTTGGTGGATGAGTTGGGTATAAGGTGTGGACAAGTTATGATAAAACTTGGTGGATGAGTTTTTAGGCGACAACAACAAGCCGATTAGATTTCCTTTCAGGTCCGAATCCAGATCCGGTCTATCAGTGGGATACAAAGCTTGAACTGCTCACCTGGCGGAGGTATGCGCTCTCCCGGATACCGTTGTGGTTGATTCTGATTTTTGAAGCATGACTTTGAGCACAGCTGCTGTAAAATCATTATGTCGAAGTTAATTTGCTTCGGTAAGTCCCTGGAATCGTCCGCAGAACAAAGCCATAATGTTAAACTCAGGTGTTCTACACACGTGTACATCAAGTCTGTTTGAAGGAAGTCTGTGCTACCTGGGATTGTCGATCAATCAGACATTTTTGTGGTTTTGATTGTGCATCAGGAGGGATCAAAGGAAATATCAAACGAGTTGTGACTGTAATGTTCTCATTCAATGTTTGTAATATTTGCATCCTTATTAAAATAATCCAACCAGCTGCTTTCATCTTTGACATTTTATCCCACTCCCATTCACCAAACCTGCTCAGAACCAGTTTATCTCCAAAGCTCGTTGGAGTGAACGGTCCTGGAGCCAAATTCTTTAGGACAAGCCGGAGCTTGCAACAAGCGCATCTCCCAGGGCACAAGTCGGTAAATGCGCAATGGGGAAAAATGTTGATTTCTTTTTTTATAAAAACCTATAAACTGTCATCCTGCTGTTTCTCAGGCAGGGAGAAGCATTGTGTGTGTGTGTGTGTGTGTGTGTGTGTGTGTGTGTGTGTGTGTGTATGTGTGTGTGTGCGTGCGTGTGCACCACCCCTCGAATGTACGTTAAACTGGGCAACCTGTCTGCTAGTGTAATATTAATGGGTGTAAAACACCGTAAAGTGTCCTTAGTGAAGACTTGGGTGAGTTAAATGAACTAGTTACTAATTTCAGCTCTAACCTAGTTAGTCAAACATCAGGTCAGGCCAGCCAGTTCATGAAAGGCTTAGACCAAAAACGTTCTGGGAAAAGAGCGAGGAAAGAGGTGGGGAGCGAGGATGGGTCTTGGGGGGGGGGGGGGGGGGGGGTGGGGGGGCCGTGAAGGTTCGAAAATGGAGTGGAATTTTTTTTTAAAGGAAATAAATTAAAATATTACAATCCTGGCGAGGTACCTGTGACACGCACGGATGGGAAGCCGCAAGCAAACAAACAATGCGAAAACGGTGGATGTTAAACCACGGAACCAATAAATTCCACATTCCTGTGCCACCTTCAGTCGCACGGCGGACATGGACAGCAGGTTCGTGAAAGACTTGGGTAGAAATGAACGGTGAATGGGCAACCATGAACCAATAAATTCCACATTCCTGTGCCACCTTCAGTCGCACGTCGGACATGGACAGCAGGTTCGTGAAAGACTTGGGTAAAAATAAACGGTGAATGGGCAACCATGAACCAATAAATTCCACATTCCTGTGCCACCTTCAGTCGCACGTCGGACATGGACAGCAGGTTCGTGAAAGACTTCTACGAAAAACGTACCCGTTTGAATGGTTCCATACCCAGTCGATGGCGAATCTGCAAATGGCGACCCGCGAATGTCACGCTTAGAAAGTAGAAACCGTCACATCATTTCGTCAATTACTTGAACTTAATATCTCTATTTTCATTCCAAACAGCATAACTCCAATCACAAATTAAATAGCATTGATATAAAAAATAAACTTTACCAACATTCGTGACGCAAACAAATATTTACATCCATGCTGATGTTATATCTGGATATGGAGCAGTTCCATACGTTGGAAATTCAAAATCGTAATTGTATTCACTCAATTCCAAACGTCATTCCAATCATAAATTGATACGCTAACAAAATACTGTGTTAAATGAGGATTGTATTGAGATATTATCAAAGCAGCCCATTGCCGGCATCTGTCCACTTCCTGATTCACAGAGGTTCATATCGAGTTATGTTCAAAATCATAATTTCATTGAGGAATTTTTGAAACCTCCGACCTATCTTACAACATCTGCTCAGACCCCAAAACGTTCCACAGGAGGTTTGGCGGGGCTAGTCCCAAAACTGAGGAAGTAGTTTGGGGACGGACGGACAGACAGACAGACAGACAGACGGATGAACAGACAGACACTCCTGTTTTATAACATAGATTTTCCAATTCTCTCTTGAACTTGTAGTTCACTTGTCCCATTACATTACTTATTCGAATCATCCCGCGATGTTAATCGTTCGTTAAATTCGATCTTTAATTTAATTTATTTTGCCTTCCTAGCTCCGAAGATTTCCCCACGGATAACCTAGACGTGACCATGGGAGCCTTTGCGGCGATCCCGATGATTAATTATTTTCGTTACAGTCAATGAACTTTCACTCTTGACACGTTCTTTAATTTCCTTCACTCAATATAATTGTCTGAACACGAGAAAAAGTTTAAGTTTAATGCTTTGGCAATTTCACATTTTCTGGAAAAATAAATGTAAATATGGAGGAGGGGGCACAGCCTTGTTTAAGTTCAATTTGATTAGTTATAACAATCACTGATTACTTTAAATTTTCAGTTTCCATTTCAGATTTTGCCAATTATTGAGTCCACAAGCTCCGATCCTCAAATCTGGACGGATTTGAATTATATACTTTAATTCGGCTGTCAGAGTACAATGTGGTTCTGAGGCGAGGCAAATTTGAGCAGGCCAAAACAAAATGGTGGCTTAAGACCCCTGCGAGGTGAAAGCGGGCTGACCAAGGGTAAGCCTTTTTTTATGATGAGCACCCCATTAATTTATCTTCAAAAGGGGTGTTTAAATTTAGCCAACTACCCAGTGTTGGAGTTCCTTCAGTATGCATGCAAAGTTTTGGGCCGCCAGGTTTCATGGTTTGGAGTTATGGAGGACACACACACACACACACACACACACACACACACACACACACCACAAACACACACACCACACACAAACACACACACACACACCACAAACACACACATACACACCACACACATACACACACACACACACACACACACACACACACACACACACACACACCACACACACACCACACACACACACACACACACACACACACACACACACACACACCACACACACACCACACACACACCACACACACACCACACACACACACACACACACAACACACACACCACACACACACCACACACACACACACACAACACACACACACCACACACACACACACACACACACACACACACACACACACACACACACATACACACACACTATTATTAAAGATATCTCAACCTGATCATATCACAGCTGTGATTGGCTGAATTATGTTGCCATGACAACTATCTCGGTAACTTAGCTTGTGTACGCGATATTTCTAAAACTGTTCAATACTTACCTTTCATATCTATTACTCATACGACCCCAAAGGTGGGGACTGGGAGGATCAGCTCCTCGTTCCACTTATAAAGTGTTGACGAAGCAAATGAAGTGCATTCATTGTGCATAATCTGCTGCCCTCCTTGCCACACACCATGCGGTCTTGCCACACACCATGCGGTCTTGCCACACACCATGCGGTCTTGCCACACACCATGCGGTCTTGCCACACACCATGCGGTCTTGCCACACACCATGCGGTCTTGGCACACACCATGCGGTCTTCGCACACACCATGCGGTCTTGGCACACACCATGCGGTCTTGCCACACACCATGCGGTCTTGCCACACACCATGCGGTCTTGCCACACACCACGCGGTCTTGCCACACACCACGCGGTCTTGGCACACACCACGCGGTCTTGCCACACACCATGCGGTCTTGCCACACACCATGCGGTCTTGCCACACACCATGCGGTCTTGCCACACACCATGCGGTCTTGCCACACACCATGCGGTCTTGGCACACACCATGCGGTCTTGCCACACACCATGCGGTCTTGCCACACACCATGCGGTCTTGCCACACACCATGCGGTCTTGGCACACACCATGCGGTCTTGCCACACACCATGCGGTCTTGCCACACACCATGTGGTCTTGGCACACACCATGCGGTCTTGGCACACACCATGCGGTCTTGGCACACACCATGCGGTCTTGCCACACACCATGCGGTCTTGCCACACACCATGCGGACTTGCCACACACCATGCGGTCTTGCCACACACCATGCGGTCTTGCCACACACCATGCGGTCTTGCCACACACCATGCGGTCTTGCCACACACCATGCGGTCTTGCCACACACCATGCGGTCTTGCCACACACCATGCGGTATTGCCACACACCATGCGGTCTTGCCACACACCATGCGGTCTTGCCACACACCATGCGGTCTTGCCACACACCATGCGGTCTTGCCACACACCATGCGGTCTTGCCACACACCATGCGGTCTTGCCACACAACGTCGCTGTGAAATTTGAAACAAAGGCCACACTTGCTTTCTCTCCGATGAATTCCAGGAATGACAGGTTTTTGTGCCAGAATTCCTTTTGTCGAATGACACAGTTCTGCCCTTTAGCACGTTAATCACAACGTCGGTCACGAGTCGTTCTGAGTTTCAAGGTTGGCAAAGGCACAAGTATCACGAGACGCAAATCACTTATCGCTGCCTTTTCCCGAGCCACGTGAAAACATCTGTTTTGCTTAAGTTGCCAAAAAGTTGGGCCTAAAGCCAACAATCCATCCCCCTGGAATATGAAAGGGCGGCTCCGGATGCCCACGCATTCGGGACAGCACCACGTGATCTCTACTCTGGCAAATCTGCACAGCGATCTTTATTTTCATCTCGACCGCGAACTACCCTCACCACCCTCATCCCGACTGCAGAAGAATCCCACCATCCTGCTTCCTCTTCTTCCCTCAAAGGCTTGCCACCCTCGTCCTTAATGAAAAGGCATCCCACCATTCTGCTTCCTCTTCTTCCCACAAAGGCTTGCCACCCTCGTCCTTAATGAAAAGGCATCCCACCATTCTGCTTCCTCTTCTTCCCACAAAGGCTTGCCACCCTCGTCCTTAATGAAAAGGCATCCCACCATTCTGCTTCCTCTTCTTCCCACAAAGACTTGCCACTCTCGTCCTTAATGAAAAGGCATCCCACCATTCTGCTTCCTCTTCTTCCCACAAAGGCTTGCCACCCTCGTCCCCAATGAAAAGGAATTCCCACCATTCTGCTTCCTCTTCTTCCCACAAAGGCTTGCCACCCTCGTCCCCAATGAAAAGGCATCCCACCATTCTGCTTCCTCTTCTTCCCACAAAGGTTTGCCACCCTGGTCCTTAATGAAAGGGATTTCCCACCATTCTGCTTCCTCTTCTTCCCACAAAGACTTGCCACCCTCGTCCTTAATGAAAAGGATTCCCACCATTCTGCCTCCTCTTCTTCCCACAAAGGCTTGCCACCCTCGTCCTGAATGAAAAGGCATCCCACCATTCTGCTTCCTCTTCTTCCCACAAAGGCTTGCCACCCTCGTCCCTACTGCAAAAGAATCCCACCATTCTGCTTCCTCTTCTTCCCACAAAGGCTTGCCACCCTCGTCCTGAATGAAAAGGATCCACCATTCTGCTTCCTCTTCTTCCCACAAAGGCTTGCCACCCTCGTCCTTAATGAAAAGGCATCCCACCATTCTGCTTCCTCTTCTTCCCACAAAGACTTGCCACTCTCGTCCTTAATGAAAAGGCATCCCACCATTCTGCTTCCTCTTCTTCCCACAAAGGCTTGCCACCCTCGCCCCTACTGCAAAAGAATCCCACCATTCTGCTTCCTCTTCTTCCCACAAAGGCTTGCCACCCTCGTCCCCAATGAAAAGGAATTCCCACCATTCTGCTTCCTCTTCTTCCCACAAAGGCTTGCCACCCTCGTCCCCAATGAAAAGGCATCCCACCATTCTGCTTCCTCTTCTTCCCACAAAGGCTTGCCACCCTGGTCCTTAATGAAAGGGATTTCCCACCATTCTGCTTCCTCTTCTTCCCACAAAGACTTGCCACCCTCGTCCTTAATGAAAAGGATTCCCACCATTCTGCCTCCTCTTCTTCCCACAAAGGCTTGCCACCCTCGTCCTGAATGAAAAGGATTCCCACCATTCTGCCTCCTCTTCTTCCCACAAAGGCTTGCCACCCTCGTCCTGAATGAAAAGGATTCCCACCATTCTGCCTCCTCTTCTTCCCACAAAGGCTTGCCACCCTCGTCCTGAATGAAAAGGATTCCCACCATTCTGCTTCCTCTTCTTCCCACAAAGGCTTGCCACCCTCGTCCTTAATGAAAAGGATTCCCACCATTCTGCCTCCTCTTCTTCCCACCAAGGCTTGCCACCCTCGTCCTGAATGAAAAGGATTTCCCACCATTCTGCTTCCGACTCTTCCCACAAAGGCTTGCCACCCTCGTCCCTACTGTAAAAGAATCCCACCATTCTGCCTCCTCTTCTTCCCACAAAGGCTTGCCACCCTCGTCCCTACTGCAAAAGAATCCCACCATTCTGCCTCCTCTTCTTCCCACAAAGGCTTGCCACCCTCGTCCTTAATGAAAAGGTTCCCACCATTCTGCCTCCTCTTCTTCCCACAAAGGCTTGCCACCCTCGTCCCTACTGCAAAAGAATCCCACCATTCTGCTTCCTCTTCTTCCCACAAAGGCTTGCCACCCTCGTCCTTCATGAAAAGGAATTCCCACCATTCTGCCTCCTCTTCTTCCCACAAAGGCTTGCCACCCTCGTCCCTAATGAAAAGGGTTCCCACCATTCTGCTTCCTCTTCTTCCCACAAAGGCTTGCCACCCTCGTCCCTACTGCAAAAGAATCCCACCATTCTGCCTCCTCTTCTTCCCACAAAGGCTTGCCACCCTCGTCCCTACTGCAAAAGAATCCCACCATTCTGCTTCCTCTTCTTCCCACAAAGGCTTGCCACCCTCGTCCCTAATGAAAAGGAATTCCCACCATTCTGCCTCCTCTTCTTCCCACAAAGGCTTGCCGCCCTCGTCCTTAATGAAAAGGATTTCCCACCATTCTGCCTCCTCTTCTTCCCACAAAGGCTTGCCACCCTCGTCCCGAATGAAAAAGGAATCCCACCATTCTGCCTCCTCTTCTTCCCACAAAGGCTTGCCACCCTGGTCCTTAATGAAAAGGATTTCCCACCATCCTGCTTGCTCTTCTTCCCACAAAGGCTTGCCACCCTCGGCCTGAATGAAAAGGATTTCCCACCATTCTGCTTCCTCTTCTTCCGACAAAGGCTTGCCACCCTCGGCCTGAATGAAAAGGAATTCCCACCATTCTGCTTCCTCTTCTTCCGACAAAGGCTTGCCACCCTCGGCCTGAATGAAAAGGAATTCCCACCATTCTGCCTCCTCTTCTTCCCACAAAGGCTTGCCACCCTCGTCCTTAATGAAAAGGATTACCCACCATTCTGCTTCCTCTTCTTCCGACAAAGGCTTGCCACCCTCGGCCTGAATGAAAAGGAATTCCCACCATTCTGCCTCCTCTTCTTCCCACAAAGGCTTGCCACCCTCGTCCCTAATGAAAAGGTTTCCCACCATTCTGCTTCCTCTTCTTCCCACAAAGCCTCACCCCATTGGGCGGAGTGCTCTCCACTGACGTCACCTGGTATAGCCTCCACCCCTCGGACATCAATTCCAGCAGTTTATGTTTTACAATAATGAACACACATCTGTACAATATATAGTTTATGTTTTACAATAATGAACACACATCTGTACAATATTTAGTTTGTGTTTTACAATAATGAACACACATCTGTACAATATATAGATTATGTTTTACAATAATGAACACACATCTGTACAATATTTAGTTTATGTTTTACAATAATGAACACACATCTGTACAATATATAGATTATGTTTTACAATAATGAACACACATCTGTACAATGTATAGTTTATGTTTTACAATAATGAACACACATCTGTACAATGTATAGTTTATGTTTTACAATAATGAACACACATCTGTAGAATATTTAGTTTATGTTTTACAATAATGAACACACATCTGTACAATTTATAGTTTGTGTTTTACAATAATGAACACACATCTGTACAATGTATAGTTTATGTTTTACAATAATGAACACACATCTGTAGAATATTTAGTTTATGTTTTACAATAATGAACACACATCTGTACAATATTTAGTTTGTGTTTTACAATAATGAACACACATCTGTACAATATTTAGTTTATGTTTTACAATAATGAACACACATCTGTACAATATATAGATTGTTTTACAATAATGAACACACATCTGTACAATGTATAGTTTATGTTTTACAAAAATAAACACACATCTGCACAATATATAGTTTATGTTTTACAATAATGATCACACATCTGCACAATATATAGTTTATGTTTTACAATAATGAACACACATCTGCACAATATAAAGTTTATGTTTTACAATAATGAACACACATCTGTACAATATATAGATTGTTTTACAATAATGAACACACATCTGTACAATGTATAGTTTATGTTTTACAATAATGAACACACATCTGTACAATATTTAGTTTATGTTTTACAATAATGAACACACATCTGCACAATATATAGTTTGTGTTTTACAATAATGAACACACATCTGTACAATATATAGTTTATGTTTTACAATAATGAACACACATCTGCACAATATATAGTTTATGTTTTACAATAATGAACACACATCTGTAAGATATATAGTTTATATTTTACAATAATGAACACACATCTGCACAATATATAGTTTATGTTTTACAATAATGAACACACATCTGCACAATGTATAGTTTATATTTTACAATAATGAACACACATCTGTACAATATACAGTTTATGTTTTACAATAATGAACACACATCTGTACAATATATAGTTTATGTTTTACAATAATGAACACACATCTGTACAATATATAGTTTATGTTTTACAATAATGAACACACATCTGCACAATATATAGTTTATGTTTTACAATAATGAACACACATCTGTACAATATATAGTTTGTTTTACAATAATGAACACACATCTGTACAATATATAGTTTATGTTTTACAATAATGAACACACATCTGTACAATATATCGTTTATGTTTTACAATAATGAACACACATCTGCACAATATATAGTTTATGTATTACAATAATGAACACACATCTGTACAATATATCGTTTATGTTTTACAATAATGAACACACATCTTTACAATGTATAGTTTATGTTTTACAATAATGAACACACATCTGTACAATTTATAGTTTATGTTTTACAATAATGAACACACATCTGTACAATATATAGTTTGTGTTTTACAATAATGAACACACATCTGTACAATATATAGTTTGTTTTACAATAATGAACACACATCTGTACAATATATAGTTTGTGTTTTTCAATAATGAACGCACATCTGTACAATATATAGTTTGTGTTTTACAATAATGAACACACATCTGTACAATATATAGTTTATGTTTCACAATAATGAACACACATCTGTACAATATATAGTTTATGTTTTACAATAATGAACACACATCTGTACAATATATAGTTTGTGTTTTTCAATAATGAACGCACATCTGTACAATATATAGTTTGTGTTTTACAATAATGAACACACATCTGTACAATATATAGTTTATGTTTCACAATAATGAACACACATCCGTACAATATATAGTTTATGTTTTACAATAATAAACACACATCTGTACACCTGTACAATATATCGTTTATGTTTTACAATAATGAACACACATCTGTACAATATATCGTTTATGTTTTACAATAATGAACACACATCTGTACAATATATAGTTTATGTTTTACAATAATGAACACACATCTGTACAATATATAGTTTATGTTTTACAATAATGAACACATCTGTACAATATATAGTTTATGTTTTACAATAATGAACACACATCTGTACAATATTTAGTTTATGTTTTACAATAATGAACACACATCTGTACAATATATAGTTTATGTTTTACAATAATGAACACATCTGTACAATATATAGTTTATGTTTTACAATAATGAACACACATCTGTACAATATATAGTTTGTGTTTTACAATAATGAACACACATCTGTACAATATATAGTTTGTTTTACAATAATGAACACACATCTGTACAATATATAGTTTGTGTTTTACAATAATGAACACACATCTGTACAACATATAGTTTGTGTTTTACAATAATGAACACACATCTGTACAACATATAGTTTATATTTTACAATGATGAACACACATCTGTACAACATATAGTTTATATTTTACAATGATGAACACACATCTGTACAACATATAGTTTATATTTTACAATAATGAACACACATCTGTACATCTGTACAATATTTATTTTGTGTTTTACAATAATGATCACACATCTGTACATCTGTACAATATGTAGTTTGTGTTTTACAAAAATGAACACACATCTGTAGATCTGTACAATATTTAGTTTGTGTTTTACAATAATGAACACACATCTGTACAATATATAGTTTATGTTTTACAATAATGAACACACATCTGTACAATATATAGTTTGTGTTTTACAATAATGAACACACATCTGTACATCTGTACAATATTTAGTTTGTGTTTTACAATAATGAACACACATCTGTACAATATATAGTTTATGTTTTACAATAATGAACACACATCTGTACAATATATAGTTTGTGTTTTACAATAATGAACACACATCTGTACAATATTTAGTTTGTGTTTTACAACAATGAACACACATCTGTACAATATATAGTTTGTGTTTTACAATAATGAACACACATCTGTACAACATATAGTTTATATTTTACAATAATGAACACACATCTGTACAACATATAGTTTATATTTTACAATGATGAACACACATCTGTACAACATATAGTTTATAATTTACAATAACTAGGGCATTGCCCGTACTATATCTATATCTAAAATTATATCCCCCCCCTCTATTTACATGAAATGGTTTGGTCCAAAGCGAACGGCTTCCGGAGTTTGGTAAAGAAATCGCCATCGCGTGCACAAACGCGCAGGAAAGCGAATGAATCGCAAATTCGTTTTTATTAGTTTTAAAACATAGTTTAACGCCAACATAGTTTGCAAACGTGAAATAAATGAATACGCTCTCAAATGTGCCATCCGAGGCAGAGTGTGTCCGCCACGTTCGGCACACGCGATAGTTCGCTGCTCTCTGATTGGTTGAATCGTTTTTTGGACATAGCTCGGTAAGTAATTGTCCGATTAATATGAAACCTTGAAAAGGCACATCCTCGGGTCCCCAGCAATATACCTGGCAAGTTAAAAGTATATCGGACCCGTGGTTGTCGAGAAACAGCGGTCACAGACAAACAAACGTACAAACGTACAAACGTACAAACAGAGATTACTGGAATTATAGATAGATGAACACACATCTGTACATCTGTACAATATTTATTTTGTGTTTTACAATAATGAACACACATCTGTACATCTGTACAATATGTAGTTTGTGTTTTACAATAATGAACACACATCTGTACATCTGTACAATATGTAGTTTGTGTTTTACAATAATGAACACACATCTGTACATCTGTACAATATATAGTTTATGTTTTACAATAATGAACACACATCTGTACAATATATAGTTTGTGTTTTACAATAATGAACACACATCTGTACAATATTTAGTTTGTGTTTTACAACAATGAACACACATCTGTACAATATATAGTTTGTGTTTTACAATAATGAACACACATCTGTACAATATATAGTTTGTGTTTTACAATAATGAACACACATCTGTACAATATTTAGTTTGTGTTTTACAATAATGAACACACATCTGTACAATGTATAGTTTGTTTTACAATAATGAACACACATCTGTACAATATATAGTTTATGTTTTACAACAATGAACACACATCTGTACAATATATAGTTTGTGTTTTACAATAATGAACACACATCTGTACAATATATAGTTTGTGTTTTACAATAATGAACACACATCTGTACAATATATAAGTTTATGTTTTACAACAATGAACACACATCTGTACAATATATAGTTTGTTTTACAACAATGAACACACATCTGTACAATATATAGTTTGTTTTACAACAATGAACACACATCTGTACAATATATAGTTTATGTTTTACAATAATGAACACACATCTGCACAATATATAGTTTATGTTTTACAATAATGAACACATCTGTACAATATATAGTTTATGTTTTACAATAATGAACACACATCTGTACAATATTTAGTTTGTGTTTTACAATAATGAACACACATCTGTACAATATATAGTTTGTGTTTTACAATAATGAACACACATCTGTACAATATATAGTTTGTGTTTTACAATAATGAACACACATCTGTACAATATATAGTTTGTTTTACAATAATGAACACACATCTGTACAATATATAGTTTGTTTTACAATAATGAACACACATCTGTACAATATATAGTTTGTGTTTTACAATAATGAACACACATCTGTACAATATATAGTTTGTGTTTTACAATAATGAACACACATCTGTACAATATATCGTTTGTGTTTTACAATAATGAACACATCTGTACAATATATAGTTTATGTTTTACAATAATGAACACATCTGTACAATATATAGTTTATGTTTTACAATAATGAACACACATCTGTACAATATATAGTTTATGTTTTACAATAATGAACACACATCTGTACAATTTATAGTTTATGTTTTACAATAATGAACACACATCTGTACAATATTTAGTTTGTGTTTTACAATAATGAACACACATCAGTACAATATATAGTTTGTGTTTTACAATAATGAACACACATCTATACAATATATAGTTTGTGTTTTACAATAATGAACACACATCTGTACAATATTTAGTTTATGTTTTACAATAATGAACACACATCTGTACAATATATAGTTTATGTTTTACAATAATGAACACACATCTGTACAATATATAGTTTATGTTTTACAATAATGAACACACATCTGTACAATATATAGTTTATGTTTTACAATAATGAACACACATCTGTACAATTTATAGTTTATGTTTTACAATAATGAACACACATCTGTACAATATTTAGTTTGTGTTTTACAATAATGAACACACATCAGTACAATATATAGTTTGTGTTTTACAATAATGAACACACATCTATACAATATATAGTTTGTGTTTTACAATAATGAACACACATCTGTACAATATTTAGTTTATGTTTTACAATAATGAACACACATCTGTACAATATATAGTTTATGTTTTACAATAATGAACACACATCTGTACAATATATAGTTTGTGTTTTTCAATAATGAACACACATCTGTACAATATATAGTTTGTGTTTTACAAGAATGAACACACATCTGTACAATATATAGTTTGTTTTACAATAATGAACACACATCTGTACAATATATAGTTTGTTTTACAATAATGAACACACATCTGTACAATATATAGTTTGTGTTTTACAATAATGAACACACATCTGTACAATATATAGTTTGTGTTTTACAATAATGAACACACATCTGTACAATATATCGTTTGTGTTTTACAATAATGAACACATCTGTACAATATATAGTTTATGTTTTACAATAATGAACACATCTGTACAATATATAGTTTATGTTTTACAATAATGAACACACATCTGTACAATATATAGTTTATGTTTTACAATAATGAACACACATCTGTACAATTTATAGTTTATGTTTTACAATAATGAACACACATCTGTACAATATTTAGTTTGTGTTTTACAATAATGAACACACATCAGTACAATATATAGTTTGTGTTTTACAATAATGAACACACATCTATACAATATATAGTTTGTGTTTTACAATAATGAACACACATCTGTACAATATTTAGTTTATGTTTTACAATAATGAACACACATCTGTACAATATATAGTTTATGTTTTACAATAATGAACACACATCTGTACAATATATAGTTTATGTTTTACAATAATGAACACACATCTGTACAATATATAGTTTATGTTTTACAATAATGAACACACATCTGTACAATTTATAGTTTATGTTTTACAATAATGAACACACATCTGTACAATATTTAGTTTGTGTTTTACAATAATGAACACACATCAGTACAATATATAGTTTGTGTTTTACAATAATGAACACACATCTATACAATATATAGTTTGTGTTTTACAATAATGAACACACATCTGTACAATATTTAGTTTATGTTTTACAATAATGAACACACATCTGTACAATATATAGTTTATGTTTTACAATAATGAACACACATCTGTACAATATATAGTTTGTGTTTTTCAATAATGAACACACATATGTACAATATATAGTTTGTGTTTTTCAATAATGAACGCACATCTGAACAATATATAGTTTGTGTTTTACAATAATGAACACACATCTGTACAATATATAGTTTATGTTTCACAATAATGAACACACATCCGTACAATATATAGTTTATGTTTTACAATAATAAACACACATCTGTACACCTGTACAATATATCGTTTATGTTTTACAATAATGAACACACATCTGTACAATATATCGTTTATGTTTTACAATAATGAACACACATCTGTACAATATATAGTTTATGTTTTACAATAATGAACACACATCTGTACAATATATAGTTTATGTTTTACAATAATGAACACATCTGTACAATATATAGTTTATGTTTTACAATAATGAACACACATCTGTACAATATTTAGTTTATGTTTTACAATAATGAACACACATCTGTACAATATATAGTTTATGTTTTACAATAATGAACACATCTGTACAATATATAGTTTATGTTTTACAATAATGAACACACATCTGTACAATATATAGTTTGTGTTTTACAATAATGAACACACATCTGTACAATATATAGTTTGTTTTACAATAATGAACACACATCTGTACAATATATAGTTTGTGTTTTACAATAATGAACACACATCTGTACAACATATAGTTTGTGTTTTACAATAATGAACACACATCTGTACAACATATAGTTTATATTTTACAATGATGAACACACATCTGTACAACATATAGTTTATATTTTACAATGATGAACACACATCTGTACAACATATAGTTTATATTTTACAATAATGAACACACATCTGTACATCTGTACAATATTTATTTTGTGTTTTACAATAATGATCACACATCTGTACATCTGTACAATATGTAGTTTGTGTTTTACAAAAATGAACACACATCTGTAGATCTGTACAATATTTAGTTTGTGTTTTACAATAATGAACACACATCTGTACAATATATAGTTTATGTTTTACAATAATGAACACACATCTGTACAATATATAGTTTGTGTTTTACAATAATGAACACACATCTGTACATCTGTACAATATTTAGTTTGTGTTTTACAATAATGAACACACATCTGTACAATATATAGTTTATGTTTTACAATAATGAACACACATCTGTACAATATATAGTTTGTGTTTTACAATAATGAACACACATCTGTACAATATTTAGTTTGTGTTTTACAACAATGAACACACATCTGTACAATATATAGTTTGTGTTTTACAATAATGAACACACATCTGTACAACATATAGTTTATATTTTACAATAATGAACACACATCTGTACAACATATAGTTTATATTTTACAATGATGAACACACATCTGTACAACATATAGTTTATAATTTACAATAACTAGGGCATTGCCCGTACTATATCTATATCTAAAATTATATCCCCCCCCTCTATTTACATGAAATGGTTTGGTCCAAAGCAAACGGCTTCCGGAGTTTGGTAAAGAAATCGCCATCGCGTGCACAAACGCGCAGGAAAGCGAATGAATCGCAAATTCGTTTTTATTAGTTTTAAAACATAGTTTAACGCCAACATAGTTTGCAAACGTGAAATAAATGAATACGCTCTCAAATGTGCCATCCGAGGCAGAGTGTGTCCGCCACGTTCGGCACACGCGATAGTTCGCTGCTCTCTGATTGGTTGAATCGTTTTTTGGACATAGCTCGGTAAGTAATTGTCCGATTAATATGAAACCTTGAAAAGGCACATCCTCGGGTCCCCAGCAATATACCTGGCAAGTTAAAAGTATATCGGACCCGTGGTTGTCGAGAAACAGCGGTCACAGACAAACAAACGTACAAACATACAAACGTACAAACGTACAAACAGAGATTACTGGAATTATAGATAGATGAACACACATCTGTACATCTGTACAATATTTATTTTGTGTTTTACAATAATGAACACACATCTGTACATCTGTACAATATGTAGTTTGTGTTTTACAATAATGAACACACATCTGTACATCTGTACAATATGTAGTTTGTGTTTTACAATAATGAACACACATCTGTACATCTGTACAATATATAGTTTATGTTTTACAATAATGAACACACATCTGTACAATATATAGTTTGTGTTTTACAATAATGAACACACATCTGTACAATATTTAGTTTGTGTTTTACAACAATGAACACACATCTGTACAATATATAGTTTGTGTTTTACAATAATGAACACACATCTGTACAATATATAGTTTGTGTTTTACAATAATGAACACACATCTGTACAATATTTAGTTTGTGTTTTACAATAATGAACACACATCTGTACAATGTATAGTTTGTTTTACAATAATGAACACACATCTGTACAATATATAGTTTATGTTTTACAACAATGAACACACATCTGTACAATATATAGTTTGTGTTTTACAATAATGAACACACATCTGTACAATATATAGTTTGTGTTTTACAATAATGAACACACATCTGTACAATATATAAGTTTATGTTTTACAACAATGAACACACATCTGTACAATATATAGTTTGTTTTACAACAATGAACACACATCTGTACAATATATAGTTTGTTTTACAACAATGAACACACATCTGTACAATATATAGTTTATGTTTTACAATAATGAACACACATCTGCACAATATATAGTTTATGTTTTACAATAATGAACACATCTGTACAATATATAGTTTATGTTTTACAATAATGAACACACATCTGTACAATATTTAGTTTGTGTTTTACAATAATGAACACACATCTGTACAATATATAGTTTGTGTTTTACAATAATGAACACACATCTGTACAATATATAGTTTGTGTTTTACAATAATGAACACACATCTGTACAATATATAGTTTGTTTTACAATAATGAACACACATCTGTACAATATATAGTTTGTTTTACAATAATGAACACACATCTGTACAATATATAGTTTGTGTTTTACAATAATGAACACACATCTGTACAATATATAGTTTGTGTTTTACAATAATGAACACACATCTGTACAATATATCGTTTGTGTTTTACAATAATGAACACATCTGTACAATATATAGTTTATGTTTTACAATAATGAACACATCTGTACAATATATAGTTTATGTTTTACAATAATGAACACACATCTGTACAATATATAGTTTATGTTTTACAATAATGAACACACATCTGTACAATTTATAGTTTATGTTTTACAATAATGAACACACATCTGTACAATATTTAGTTTGTGTTTTACAATAATGAACACACATCAGTACAATATATAGTTTGTGTTTTACAATAATGAACACACATCTATACAATATATAGTTTGTGTTTTACAATAATGAACACACATCTGTACAATATTTAGTTTATGTTTTACAATAATGAACACACATCTGTACAATATATAGTTTATGTTTTACAATAATGAACACACATCTGTACAATATATAGTTTATGTTTTACAATAATGAACACACATCTGTACAATATATAGTTTATGTTTTACAATAATGAACACACATCTGTACAATTTATAGTTTATGTTTTACAATAATGAACACACATCTGTACAATATTTAGTTTGTGTTTTACAATAATGAACACACATCAGTACAATATATAGTTTGTGTTTTACAATAATGAACACACATCTATACAATATATAGTTTGTGTTTTACAATAATGAACACACATCTGTACAATATTTAGTTTATGTTTTACAATAATGAACACACATCTGTACAATATATAGTTTATGTTTTACAATAATGAACACACATCTGTACAATATATAGTTTGTGTTTTTCAATAATGAACACACATCTGTACAATATATAGTTTGTGTTTTACAATAATGAACACACATCTGTACAATATATAGTTTGTTTTACAATAATGAACACACATCTGTACAATATATAGTTTGTTTTACAATAATGAACACACATCTGTACAATATATAGTTTGTGTTTTACAATAATGAACACACATCTGTACAATATATAGTTTGTGTTTTACAATAATGAACACACATCTGTACAATATATCGTTTGTGTTTTACAATAATGAACACATCTGTACAATATATAGTTTATGTTTTACAATAATGAACACATCTGTACAATATATAGTTTATGTTTTACAATAATGAACACACATCTGTACAATATATAGTTTATGTTTTACAATAATGAACACACATCTGTACAATTTATAGTTTATGTTTTACAATAATGAACACACATCTGTACAATATTTAGTTTGTGTTTTACAATAATGAACACACATCAGTACAATATATAGTTTGTGTTTTACAATAATGAACACACATCTATACAATATATAGTTTGTGTTTTACAATAATGAACACACATCTGTACAATATTTAGTTTATGTTTTACAATAATGAACACACATCTGTACAATATATAGTTTATGTTTTACAATAATGAACACACATCTGTACAATATATAGTTTATGTTTTACAATAATGAACACACATCTGTACAATATATAGTTTATGTTTTACAATAATGAACACACATCTGTACAATTTATAGTTTATGTTTTACAATAATGAACACACATCTGTACAATATTTAGTTTGTGTTTTACAATAATGAACACACATCAGTACAATATATAGTTTGTGTTTTACAATAATGAACACACATCTATACAATATATAGTTTGTGTTTTACAATAATGAACACACATCTGTACAATATTTAGTTTATGTTTTACAATAATGAACACACATCTGTACAATATATAGTTTATGTTTTACAATAATGAACACACATCTGTACAATATATAGTTTGTGTTTTTCAATAATGAACACACATATGTACAATATATAGTTTGTTTTGCAATAATGAACACACATCTGTTCAATATATAGTTTATGTTTTACAATAATGAACTCACATCTGTACAACATATAGTTTGTGTTTTTCAATAATGAACACACATCTGTACAATATATAGTTTGTTTTGCAATAATGAACACACATCTGTTCAATATTTAGTTTATGTTTTACAATAATGAACACACATCTGTACAATATATAGTTTGTGTTTTACAATAATGAACACACATCTGTACAATATATAGTTTGTGTTTTACAATAATGAACACACATCTGTACAATATATCGTTTGTGTTTTACAATAATGAACACATCTGTACAATATATAGTTTATGTTTTACAATAATGAACACATCTGTACAATATATAGTTTATGTTTTACAATAATGAACACACATCTGTACAATATATAGTTTATGTTTTACAATAATGAACACACATCTGTACAATTTATAGTTTATGTTTTACAATAATGAACACACATCTGTACAATATTTAGTTTGTGTTTTACAATAATGAACACACATCAGTACAATATATAGTTTGTGTTTTACAATAATGAACACACATCTATACAATATATAGTTTGTGTTTTACAATAATGAACACACATCTGTACAATATTTAGTTTATGTTTTACAATAATGAACACACATCTGTACAATATATAGTTTATGTTTTACAATAATGAACACACATCTGTACAATATATAGTTTATGTTTTACAATAATGAACACACATCTGTACAATATATAGTTTATGTTTTACAATAATGAACACACATCTGTACAATTTATAGTTTATGTTTTACAATAATGAACACACATCTGTACAATATTTAGTTTGTGTTTTACAATAATGAACACACATCAGTACAATATATAGTTTGTGTTTTACAATAATGAACACACATCTATACAATATATAGTTTGTGTTTTACAATAATGAACACACATCTGTACAATATTTAGTTTATGTTTTACAATAATGAACACACATCTGTACAATATATAGTTTATGTTTTACAATAATGAACACACATCTGTACAATATATAGTTTGTGTTTTTCAATAATGAACACACATCTGTACAATATATAGTTTGTGTTTTACAATAATGAACACACATCTGTACAATATATAGTTTGTTTTACAATAATGAACACACATCTGTACAATATATAGTTTGTTTTACAATAATGAACACACATCTGTACAATATATAGTTTGTGTTTTACAATAATGAACACACATCTGTACAATATATAGTTTGTGTTTTACAATAATGAACACACATCTGTACAATATATCGTTTGTGTTTTACAATAATGAACACATCTGTACAATATATAGTTTATGTTTTACAATAATGAACACATCTGTACAATATATAGTTTATGTTTTACAATAATGAACACACATCTGTACAATATATAGTTTATGTTTTACAATAATGAACACACATCTGTACTATTTATAGTTTATGTTTTACAATAATGAACACACATCTGTACAATATTTAGTTTGTGTTTTACAATAATGAACACACATCAGTACAATATATAGTTTGTGTTTTACAATAATGAACACACATCTATACAATATATAGTTTGTGTTTTACAATAATGAACACACATCTGTACAATATTTAGTTTATGTTTTACAATAATGAACACACATCTGTACAATATATAGTTTATGTTTTACAATAATGAACACACATCTGTACAATATATAGTTTATGTTTTACAATAATGAACACACATCTGTACAATATATAGTTTATGTTTTACAATAATGAACACACATCTGTACAATTTATAGTTTATGTTTTACAATAATGAACACACATCTGTACAATATTTAGTTTGTGTTTTACAATAATGAACACACATCAGTACAATATATAGTTTGTGTTTTACAATAATGAACACACATCTATACAATATATAGTTTGTGTTTTACAATAATGAACACACATCTGTACAATATTTAGTTTATGTTTTACAATAATGAACACACATCTGTACAATATATAGTTTATGTTTTACAATAATGAACACACATCTGTACAATATATAGTTTGTGTTTTTCAATAATGAACACACATATGTACAATATATAGTTTGTTTTGCAATAATGAACACACATCTGTTCAATATATAGTTTGTTTTACAATAATGAACACACATCTGTACAACATATAGTTTGTGTTTTTCAATAATGAACACACATCTGTACAATATATAGTTTGTTTTGCAATAATGAACACACATCTGTTCAATATTTAGTTTATGTTTTACAATAATGAACACACATCTGCACAATATTTAGTTTATGTTTTACAATAATGAACACACATCTGCACAATATTTAGTTTATATTTTACAATAATGAACACACATCTGCACAATATTTAGTTTATATTTTACAATAATGAACACACATCTGAACAATATATTAGATTATATTTTACAATCATGAACACACATCTGCACAATATATGAGATTATATTTTACAATCATGAACACACATCTGTTCAACATATAGTTTATGTTTTACAATAATGAACACACATCTGTACAATATTTAGTTTATGTTTTACAATAATGAACACACATCTGTACAATATATAGTTTGTGTTTTACAATAATGAACACACATCTGTACAATATTTAGTTTGTGTTTTACAACAATGAACACACATCTGTACAATATATAGTTTGTGTTTTACAATAATGAACACACATCTGTACAACATATAGTTTATATTTTACAATAATGAACACACATCTGTACAACATATAGTTTATATTTTACAATGATGAACACACATCTGTACAACATATAGTTTATATTTTACAATAATGAACACACATCTGTACATCTGTACAATATTTATTTTGTGTTTTACAATAATGAACACACATCTGTACATCTGTACAATATGTAGTTTGTGTTTTACAATAATGAACACACATCTGTACATCTGTACAATATGTAGTTTGTGTTTTACAATAATGAACACACATCTGTACATCTGTACAATATATAGTTTATGTTTTA
Organism: Myxine glutinosa; assembly: GCF_964187855.1. NCBI lineage: Eukaryota > Metazoa > Chordata > Myxini > Myxiniformes > Myxinidae > Myxine > Myxine glutinosa. The sequence continues at coordinate 90,462,978 of NC_136271.1, forward strand.
CAATAATGAACACACATCTGTACAATATATAGTTTGTGTTTTACAATAATGAACACACATCTGTACAATATTTAGTTTGTGTTTTACAACAATGAACACACATCTGTACAATATATAGTTTGTGTTTTACAATAATGAACACACATCTGTACAATATATAGTTTGTGTTTTACAATAATGAACACACATCTGTACAATATTTAGTTTGTGTTTTACAATAATGAACACACATCTGTACAATGTATAGTTTGTTTTACAATAATGAACACACATCTGTACAATATATAGTTTATGTTTTACAACAATGAACACACATCTGTACAATATATAGTTTGTGTTTTACAATAATGAACACACATCTGTACAATATATAGTTTGTGTTTTACAATAATGAACACACATCTGTACAATATATAAGTTTATGTTTTACAACAATGAACACACATCTGTACAATATATAGTTTGTTTTACAACAATGAACACACATCTGTACAATATATAGTTTGTTTTACAACAATGAACACACATCTGTACAATATATAGTTTATGTTTTACAATAATGAACACACATCTGCACAATATATAGTTTATGTTTTACAATAATGAACACATCTGTACAATATATAGTTTATGTTTTACAATAATGAACACACATCTGTACAATATTTAGTTTGTGTTTTACAATAATGAACACACATCTGTACAATATATAGTTTGTGTTTTACAATAATGAACACACATCTGTACAATATATAGTTTGTGTTTTACAATAATGAACACACATCTGTACAATATATAGTTTGTTTTACAATAATGAACACACATCTGTACAATATATAGTTTGTTTTACAATAATGAACACACATCTGTACAATATATAGTTTGTGTTTTACAATAATGAACACACATCTGTACAATATATAGTTTGTGTTTTACAATAATGAACACACATCTGTACAATATATCGTTTGTGTTTTACAATAATGAACACATCTGTACAATATATAGTTTATGTTTTACAATAATGAACACATCTGTACAATATATAGTTTATGTTTTACAATAATGAACACACATCTGTACAATTTATAGTTTATGTTTTACAATAATGAACACACATCTGTACAATATTTAGTTTGTGTTTTACAATAATGAACACACATCAGTACAATATATAGTTTGTGTTTTACAATAATGAACACACATCTATACAATATATAGTTTGTGTTTTACAATAATGAACACACATCTGTACAATATTTAGTTTATGTTTTACAATAATGAACACACATCTGTACAATATATAGTTTATGTTTTACAATAATGAACACACATCTGTACAATATATAGTTTGTGTTTTTCAATAATGAACACACATATGTACAATATATAGTTTGTTTTGCAATAATGAACACACATCTGTTCAATATATAGTTTATGTTTTACAATAATGAACACACATCTGTACAACATATAGTTTGTGTTTTTCAATAATGAACACACATCTGTACAATATATAGTTTGTTTTGCAATAATGAACACACATCTGTACAATATTTAGTTTATGTTTTACAATAATGAACACACATCTGCACAATATTTAGTTTATGTTTTACAATAATGAACACACATCTGCACAATATTTAGTTTATATTTTACAATAATGAACACACATCTGCACAATATTTAGTTTATGTTTTACAATAATGAACACACATCTGCACAATATTTAGTTTATGGTTTACAATAATGAACACACATCTGCACAATATTTAGTTTATATTTTACAATAATGAACACACATCTGCACAATATTTAGTTTATATTTTACAATAATGAACACACATCTGCACAATATATTAGATTATATTTTACAATCATGAACACACATCTGCACAATATATGAGATTATATTTTACAATCATGAACACACATCTGTTCAACATATAGTTTATGTTTTACAATAATGAACACACATCTGCACAATATTTTTTTTTTTTTTTTTTTTTTTTGTATACAAGATCGAGGCTCATGTAAGAGCGAACATTAATCACACAGAAAGACAAAACAGACACACAAAACAAATAACATCGGGAGCGGTAGACAAGATGGGGAGAGAGGGGGAAGGACACAAACACAACATTTGAGAGCAGGGACCGAGAGACATGGAGACATCGAGAGAACTGTGGGAGGGAGAGGGCTTTGGGGGGAGGCATGGGAAGGGGGGGGGGGGGGTGGGAGAGGTATAAAACATATGGACACTGCCAAGACTTCCAGGAAAGAAGTTGGAATTTCAAACAAGGTGGATCTGGGGTGAATTAGTGGGGGTAGAAAAGATCAAGGTTTTGGATGGGGGAAGATAAGAGATGGTGGTGAACAGCTGTTTTGAAGACCTGGAGGGAGGAGTGTGATTGAAGTGAGTGTGGGAGTTTGTTCCAGAGGCGGGAGAAAAGAGGAATGAAAGAGTGAAGGTGAGCAGAGAGCCGAGATTTCGGCAGTTTAACCATCAGAGGGTTGCTGGCAGATCTTGTGCAACCTGTAGGAATATTTGGGGGACAGAGCACAGAGAGAGCTGGGGGAGCAAGGCCGGAGAGGAGTCGGTAGAAGACAGAAAGACCACCTACCTGCCTGCGGTGAGTGAGTGAAAGACCCTCAGAGATAGCTTCATCGCGGGAGATTCCAATGATTCTGAAAGCTTTGGATTCAACAGCGTGAAGCCGAGCCAGGTGTGAAGCAGGAGCACCAGCCCATAGGGGAGAACAGTATTCCATTGAGCTGCGGATGAAAGCCTTGTATGTGGTGAGGAGCTCAGGTGTGCCTAGGAAGGACTTCGCACGACGGAGGATGCCCAATCGGCGACTGGCTTTGGAGGCCAGCTTGGAAATGTGGTTTTCCCAAGAAAGATCATGGCAGATGGTGAGACCCAAAATCTTGAGCGACAGAACTTCTTGGAGAAGATTGTTGAGAAAGTAGAAAGTAGTAGAATAGAAAACATTTAGTTTATGTTTTACAATAATGAACACACATCTGCACAATATTTAGATTATGTTTTACAATAATGAACACACATCTGCACAATATTTAGTTTGTTTTACAATAATGAACACACATCTGCACAATATTTAGTTTATATTTTACAATAATGAACACACATCTGTTCAATATTTAGTTTATGTTTTACAATCATGAACACACATCTGCACAATATTTAGTTTATGTTTTACAATAATGAACACACATCTGTTCAATATTTAGTTTATATTTTACAATCATGAACACACATCTGTTCAATATTTAGTTTATGTTTTACAATCATGAACACACATCTGTTCAATATTTAGTTTATGTTTTACAATCATGAACACACATCTGCACAATATTTAGTTTATGTTTTACAATAATGAACACACATCTGTTCAATATTTAGTTTATATTTTACAATCATGAACACACATCTGCACAATATTTAGTTTATGTTTTACAATAATGAACACACATCTGCACTATATTTAGTTTATGTTTTACAATAATGAACACACATCTGTTCAATATTTAGTTTATATTTTACAATCATGAACACACATCTGCACAATATTTAGTTTATGTTTTACAATAATGAACACACATCTGCACAATATTTAGTTTATGTTTTACAATAATGAACACACATCTGCACAATATTTAGTTTATGTTTTACAATAATGAACACACATCTGCACTATATTTAGTTTATATTTTACAATAATGAACACACATCTGCACAATATTTAGTTTATGTTTTACAATAATGAACACACATCTGTACAATATATAGTTTGTGTTTTACAATAATGAACACACATCTGTACAATATATTAGATTATATTTTACAATAATGAACACACATCTGCACCATATTTAGTTTGTTTTACAATAATGAACACACATCTGCACAATATATTAGATTATATTTTACAATCATGAACACACATCTGTTCAATATTTAGTTTATGTTTTACAATCATGAACACACATCTGTTCAATATTTAGTTTATGTTTTACAATAATGAACACACATCTGCACAATATTTAGTTTATGTTTTACAATAATGAACACACATCTGTTCAATATTTAGTTTATATTTTACAATCATGAACACACATCTGTTCAATATTTAGTTTATGTTTTACAATCATGAACACACATCTGTTCAATATTTAGTTTATGTTTTACAATCATGAACACACATCTGCACAATATTTAGTTTATGTTTTACAATAATGAACACACATCTGCACAATATTTAGTTTATGTTTTACAATAATGAACACACATCTGCACTATATTTAGTTTATATTTTACAATAATGAACACACATCTGCACAATATTTAGTTTATGTTTTACAATAATGAACACACATCTGTACAATATATAGTTTGTGTTTTACAATAATGAACACACATCTGTACAATATATTAGATTATATTTTACAATAATGAACACACATCTGCACCATATTTAGTTTGTTTTACAATAATGAACACACATCTGCACAATATATTAGATTATATTTTACAATAATGAACACACATCTGCACAATATATTAGATTATATTTTACAATAATGAACACACATCTGTACAATATATAGTTTGTGTTTTACAATAATGAACACACATCTGCACCATATTTAGTTTGTTTTACAATAATGAACACACATCTGTACAATATATTAGATTATATTTTACAATAATGAACACACATCTGCACCATATTTAGTTTGTTTTACAATAATGAACACACATCTGCACAATATATTAGATTATATTTTACAATAATGAACACACATCTGCACAATATTTAGTTTATGTTTTACAATAATGAACACACATCTGCACAATATTTAGTTTATGTTCTTCAGGAAGAGGAGGCGAGTTATCTCCGGCACCATGTAATATTGGTGGATGTTATAGATCGATACAATGTTCTTCGTGAAGAGGAGGCCAGCTATCTACGGCACCATGTAATATTGGTGGATGTTATAGATCGTTACAATGTTCTTCGTGAAGAGGCGAGTTATCTCCGGCACCATGTAATATTGGTGGATGTTATAGATCGATACAATGTTCTTCGTGAAGAGGAGGCGAGCTATCTCCGGCACCATGTAATAATGGTGGATGTTATAGATCGTTACAATGTTCTTCATGAAGAGGAGGCGAGCTATCTCCGGCACCATGTAATATTGGTGGATGTTATAGATCGATACAATGTTCTTCATGAAGAGGAGGCGAGCTATCTCCGGCACCATGTAATATTGGTGGATGTTATAGATCGATACAGTGTTCTTCATGAGGAGGAGGCGAGTTATCTCCGGCACCATGTAATATTGGTGGATGTTATAGATCGATACAGTGTTCTTCATGAAGAGGAGGCGAGTTATCTCCGGCACCATGTAATAATGGTGGATGTTATAGATCGATACAATGTTCTTCGTGAAGAGGAGGCGAGCTATCTCCGGCACCATGTAACATTGGTGGATGTTATAGATCGATACAATGTTCTTCGTGAAGAGGAGGCGAGCTATCTCCGGCACCATGTAATATTGGTGGATGTTATAGATCGATACAATGTTCTTCGTGAAGAGGAGGTGAGCTATCTCCGGCACCATGTAATATTGGTGGATGTTATAGATCGATACAATGTTCTTCGTGAAGAGGAGGCGAGCTATCTCCGGCACCATGTAATATTGGTGGATGTTATAGATCGATACAATGTTCTTCATGAAGAGGAGGCGAGCTATCTCCGGCACCATGTAATATTGGTGGATGTTATAGATCGATACAATGTTCTTCGTGAAGAGGAGGCCAGCTATCTACGGCACCATGTAATATTGGTGGATGTTATAGATCGTTACAATGTTCTTCGTGAAGAGGCGAGTTATCTCCGGCACCATGTAATATTGGTGGATGTTATAGATCGATACAATGTTCTTCGTGAAGAGGAGGCGAGCTATCTCCGGCACCATGTAATAATGGTGGATGTTATAGATCGTTACAATGTTCTTCATGAAGAGGAGGCGAGCTATCTCCGGCACCATGTAATATTGGTGGATGTTATAGATCGATACAGTGTTCTTCATGAAGAGGAGGCGACCTATCTCCGGCACCATGTAATATTGGTGGATGTTATAGATCGATACAATGTTCTTCGTGAAGAGGAGGCCAGCTATCTACGGCACCATGTAATATTGGTGGATGTTATAGATCGTTACAATGTTCTTCGTGAAGAGGCGAGTTATCTCCGGCACCATGTAATATTGGTGGATGTTATAGATCGATACAATGTTCTTCGTGAAGAGGAGGCGAGCTATCTCCGGCACCATGTAATAATGGTGGATGTTATAGATCGTTACAATGTTCTTCATGAAGAGGAGGCGAGCTATCTCCGGCACCATGTAATATTGGTGGATGTTATAGATCGATACAATGTTCTTCATGAAGAGGAGGCGAGCTATCTCCGGCACCATGTAATATTGGTGGATGTTATAGATCGATACAGTGTTCTTCATGAAGAGGAGGCGAGTTATCTCCGGCACCATGTAACATTGGTGGATGTTATAGATCGATACAATGTTCTTCGTGAAGAGGAGGCGAGCTATCTCCGGCACCATGTAATATTGGTGGATGTTATAGATCGATACAATGTTCTTCGTGAAGAGGAGGCGAGCTATCTCCGGCACCATGTAATATTGGTGGATGTTATAGATCGATACAATGTTCTTCATGAAGAGGAGGCGAGCTATCTCCGGCACCATGTAATATTGGTGGATGTTATAGATCGATACAATGTTCTTCATGAAGAGGAGGCGAGCTATCTCCGGCACCATGTAATATTGGTGGATGTTATAGATCGATACAGTGTTCTTCATGAAGAGGAGGCGAGTTATCTCCGGCACCATGTAATAATGGTGGATGTTATAGATCGATACAATGTTCTTCGTGAAGAGGAGGCGAGCTATCTCCGGCACCATGTAACATTGGTGGATGTTATAGATCGATACAATGTTCTTCGTGAAGAGGAGGCGAGCTATCTCCGGCACCATGTAATATTGGTGGATGTTATAGATCGATACAATGTTCTTCGTGAAGAGGAGGCGAGCTATCTCCGGCACCATGTAATATTGGTGGATGTTATAGATCGATACAATGTTCTTCGTGAAGAGGAGGCGAGCTATCTCCGGCACCATGTAATATTGGTGGATGTTATAGATCGATACAATGTTCTTCATGAAGAGGAGGCGAGCTATCTCCGGCACCATGTAATATTGGTGGATGTTATAGATCGATACAATGTTCTTCATGAAGAGTAGGCGTGTTATCTCCGGCACCATGAACAAATTCCAAATTGCTCCACAATCCTTAGTCGAACGTCAGACCTGGCCAGCGGGTTCGTGAAAGACTTGGGTCTCGTTTCCTTCGGCCAACCCGACAAGAACGAGCAAATAATTGTGCCATTGAAGAAGAATAATAATAAATGTGTGAGGGTCATGATCGTGTGGCGAAAATGGATACGAAGGCTGCAAGGAGTTTGGACTGGGGGTAATGGAAGGAGAAGAGGAACATGGAAGAACAGGTAGGTGCTGATGGGGATGCGGGGGTCGAAAAGTCGCCACGTTTACTTTACCTTTGTATTAAATTTCGCTTTAATCAAATGATTATTCTTTTTGAACACAGTTTATTTGAGATGGACGTTTGACCCACCATGCCTGTGCCAACTCAACTATCAATCTCAGAATCCCTTCCTTTGAATTACTGTGAAAACAATCGAGTTCTTGTAAAATTCACACATATTAAAATTATTGATAGAATTAGGTTTTTTTTTTGGAAACCAATGAGGTGGAACTTACCGATCAAGGATACTGTATATTATTATTATCATTGTTATTATCATTATTTACAATGCAGGAAAGATTCTCTCACTCTAATCTGCAGCACCACCTGTAGGACATCTGCAGGATAATCGAGACATCAATTTAATATTTACATACGAGTAGAGGAGGTACCTGGTGTTGCCGGGCAATGCAGTCACCGTCACCGGAATATTGAGAGAGAGGGGAGGGGGTGGGGGAGGGAGAGAAGAAAGGGGGAGATGGGGTGGGAAGAGGAGTGAGGAGGGAAGGAGAGGCGAGTGAGGGGAGATGGGAGGGGATGGGGATAGGGAGAGGAGTGAGGAGGGAAGGAGAGGAGAGTGAGGGGAGATGGGGGGGGGGGGGTGGGGATATGGAGAGGAGTGAGGAGGGAAGGAGAGGAGAGTGAGGGGAGATGGGGGTAGGGAGAGGAGTGAGGACGGAAGGAGAGAAGAGTGAGGGGAGATGGGGATAGGGAGAGGAGTGAGGAGGGAAGGAGAGGAGAGTGAAGGGAGATGGGGGTAGGGAGAGGAGTGAGGATGGAAGGAGAGGAGAGTGAGGAGAGATGGGAGGAGATTGGGGTGGGAAGAGGAGTGAGGAGGGAAGGAGAGGAGAGTGAGGGGAGAGAGGAGAGAGGAGTGAGGAGGGAAGGAGAGTGAGAGGAGTGAGGAGGGAAGGAGAGGAGAGTGAGGGGAGAGAGGAGTGAGGAGGGAAGGAGAGGAGAGTGACGGGAGATGGGAGAGGAGGGAGGAGGGAAGGAGAGGAGAGTGAGGGGAGAGAAGAGTGAGGAGGGAAGGAGAGGAGAGTGAGGAGAGACGGGAGGGGATGGGGGTAGGGAGAGGATTGAGGAGGGAAGGTGAGGTGAGTGAGGAAAGAGAGGCGAGTGAGGTTTTTACCCATTTTGTAAAACTCTTCGTGCAGCATCTCACACAAGATGTCCAAATGTCAGACAAGTCTTTTTCCGTGGGTTTTCCCACAGGTGCCTCATTGGTCTAATAAATATCATTAATCGGATGTCTTTCTGTCTAGCCTGGTGTTGGCTTAGCGGTTAGGGTGCGGGCTGGGGATCCGAGGATCCTGGGTTTGAATCCCGGTCAAATCGCTGAATTAACAGGATCCGAGGTTTGAATCCCGGTCAAATCACTGAATTAACACCAGGGGGGTTGACTCAGCCTGTCATCCCTCCGAGGTCGGCAAATTGAGTACCAGGTCACTGGTAATTCCCTGTGTGTCGCAAGAAACGACTAACAGGGTTGGCGGCACGAAGATCATCCGGCTGTAAAACATCGCTTCAAAAAGGGGACCACGGTGCCCGAAAAAGGTTAACCCCTGCTCTGCGGGGAAAAATGGCCTCTCAAGGTGGTTGGATGTCTTTCTGTCCGTTCAAGTCTTTTTGCAAAGACCGCTGGGTTGACAACGGCCAAATCTGGCACACAGACCAAGTCCGACCCAGGGATTGTCCGAAGGGTATTTTCATCCATCACCTTAGCCTAGACCATGAAGACCCTGAACACCCTTAAGATTTTAAAACTCCAAAGATCCTTTAGACCCCAAACGAAGATGCTCCTTTAAGACCCCTCTACCCACCGGTATTGACTCAACTCACCATTTTATGTAAACCCAATCTAGCATCGCCTCAACTCACCATTTTATGTAAACCCAAACTAGCATCACCTCAACTCACCATTTTATATAAACCCTTCTGCCCCCCACCTCACCAGCTCTCTTGCCCTTTTCTCAGTTCCCCCCTCCGCTACCGAGCACTGCGAGGTAATCCTGCTAGTTATGAATAAGATTGTGAAGTGCTCGCCAAGTAGCTTAAGCACTGAAGCAAGCACTCCAACAAAACGGTTGATCAGGAACGGTTGGCTTGGCAAACGATTAGCGATTCGTACTTATGAAGATCAGGCATTTGATGATGAATGATTGGAGTTCACTCGTCCAGTCGTTGCTTTAATCATTGTAATCCTCCTAACTATTTTGCCTTTATAACTCTGAGATTATAATTCAGAGATCTCCCCACGGTGTACCCAGGCTTGGCTCTGGAAGCCTTCACGGTGATCCTGCTGGTTAATTAGTTACAAAAATATATACCGCGCAATAAAACCCATTGCGTGAAGCCCCCACGAGCAGTTCGGGCAGCCAGCAGTTCGGTGAGTTAGGAGTCCTTCTGTGGAGAGGTGAGCTTGCAGTTCGGCGAAGGGAGGCGCTTGACTGAGTATTGATGAGAGTTACGAGTTCGGAGAAAAGACGCGCATGAACTAAGTATAAGCGCTCGTACCAAAGTGGACACTCGGTTTAGCTTGAGGCCGAGCCTCTATTGGGTTCCGCGGGTGATAGCGCGCCGGTAACTCAACGCGCTGTGGAAAGCCGCCGAGAGATGCGTACATTCCCTCCCGCCCTCTTGCCTCATCTGCCCGTTGTTCGAGAGATGCGCTCCAAGAATCCCTTCCACCACCTGCTTGCCATCTTCATCAACGGACGTGCTGTGACCGTGGAAAGCCACGGCAGCGCGTGAACACCATTCTACCTGCATTTCCCCTTTGTGAGTGTGACCGAGCCCGTGTCTGGGATTAATATAAGACTGCTTAAGTTCTGCTCTGTGTCTGCTTTCTACCGACTTGTACAGTTGTACATACTTGTGTAAATCGTAATTAAATAGTGTTCTTCCTTTATTCGACCGTCTCGTGTTTTCCATCATTGACTAAGCGTGGTACGAATAAAACCGCTCGAATCGGGTTCCAATACCAACGGTAACTGCACGGACCACGTGGTACGCAATCCGCTCGGTGTACCCAAATTACACGTGGCTCGTGCGACGCTTGATTCCCCGCTTCTGCGGCGGCGCAGGTATTTAGGTACGTGCGAGACTTGTCCCGAAACCCTACCTTGCGTTTGCCCGGGAGGGGCGTTTCAAGTCTCGGTTACGCCGGCCCAGAAAGAACAAGGAGCTTAACCTCCCCCTTAGTAAGGGCAGGAACGGCGGTGGAAAACCGTAACAATATATATAAGTTCCGTCTAAGTATATTATATATAAGTTCTGTCACTCAACCTTTTGGGTCTCACTACCTGCCATGATCTTTCCTGGAAAAAACACATTTCCAAGCTGGCCTCCAAAGCCAGTCGCCGACTGGGCATCCTCCGTCGTGCGGTCCTTCCTTGGCACACCTGAGCTCCTCAACACATACAAGGCTTTCATTCACAGCTCAATGTAATACTGCTCTCCCGTCTGGGCCGGTGCTCCTGCCTCACACCTGGCTCGGCTTCACGCTGTTGAAACCAAAGCTTTCAGAATCATTGGAATCTCTCGCGATGAAGCTAACTCCGAGGGCCTTCCACTCATTCACCGCAGGCAAGTTGGTGGTCTTTATGTCTTCTACCGACTCCTCTCTGGCCTTGCTCCCCCAGCTCTATCTGTGCTCTGTCCCCCAAATATTCCTACAGGTCGCACATCTGCCAGCAACCCTCTTCAGGTTAAACTGCCAAAATCAAGACTCTCTGCTCACCTTCACTCTTTCATTCCTCTTTTCTCCCACATCTGGAACAAACTCCCTCACTCTCTTCAATCCCACTCCTCCCCCTCCAGGTCTTCAAAAACAGCTCTTCACCACCATATCTTATCTTCCCCCATCCAAAACCTTGATCTTTTCTACCCCCGTTAATTCACCCCAAATCCACTTTTTTGGAATTCCGACTTCTTTCCTGGAAGTTATAGCAGTGTCCATGTGTTTTGTACCTCTTCCCCCTCCCCCTCCCCATGCCTCCTCCCCCCTCCCCCTCCCCATGCCTCCTCCCCCCAATTCCTCTCCCTCCCACAGATCTCCTGATGTCCCTGTTCTCTACTGTTGTACTTGTGTGCTTCCCTCTCTCTCCCCATCTTGTCTCCCGCTCCCTTTATTGTACGTTTTGTGTCGGTTTTTTTTTTTTTGTGATTGATGTTAGCTCTTACATGAGCCTCGATCTTGTATACAAAACAAGGTTCAGACATACATGGTGGCGGCCATCTTGGATTTTGACGTGGCGACCCAATTTTCAATAGCGTTCTTCCTTATGCCTAGATACACGCACACGCCAGATTAGAAGTTGGTACTTCGCTTATTTTTCAAGATATTCATCTCACAAGGTTCAGACATACATGGCATCAGACATACATGGCGGCGGCCATCTTGGATTTTGACGTGGGTTGCACCCACACACCAAATTCGAATGTGGTCCTTCACTTACGCACGCACGCAAACACGCACGCCCGCACGGACACACGGACGGAGGGGAAAACCATAGTCCCCCTTTCGCTCCGCTGTGCGACGGGGGACTAAAAAAAAAGTACATAACAAGACCTTATTATATCTCTCACACGTATTTAGAGAGCATAACCAATCAGCTCTCACCCAATCAATTACCCCAGAGGGCTAAGATGTTCATCAATTAACCTCAATACTCTTCCGACCAAAGAAAAACTGCATAAAACAATCAAAAAGAGCTACACAATGTAAGCTCTTTGCTGTTTCAAACCACACCCGGGTTCCTCTACAGCTGCAGACATTCACACGTAGCACATACATGACAATCCCAATGCCGCACATCCTCTTCAGCCGCCGGACCAGTTTCATCACTTATTGGCGAGTCATCAGCAGCTGCGTAGATAGAAACAGGTACCACCAAGGCTCACTAGCGTGTACCATGTGCAATGCCAATGACAGTTGACATACAAATACCAAGACCCAATCACGTCTCTCACCCGTAATTGAAGAGAACTAGGGCATGCCCGTACTATATCTATATCTAAAATTATAACCCCTCCTCTATTTACATGAAATGGTTTGGTCCATGAAATGTTTTGGTCCATTCGCAACGCCAAAGCGAACGGCGAACGCTTTACATGAAATGGTTTGGTGCATGAAATGTTTTGGTCCATTCGCAACGCCAAAGCGAACGGCGAACGGCTTGCGAGTACAGTGACAATCCCCCCGGGGTTTTTATTAGTTTTAAAACATAGTTTAACGCCAACATAGCGCCAACATAGTTTGCAAACGTGAAATAAATGAATACGCTCTCAAATGTGCCATCCGAGGCAGAGTGTGTCCGCCACGTTCGGCACACGCGATAGCTCGCTGCTCTCTGATTGGTTGAATCGTTTTTTGGACATAGCTCGGTAAGTAATTGTCCGATTAATATGAAACCTTGAAAAGGCACATCCTCGGGTCCCCAGCAATATACCTGGCAAGTTTAAAGTACGTATATCGGACCCGTGGTTGTCGAGAAACAGCGGTCACAGACAAACAAACGTACAAACGTACAAACGTACAAACAAACACACAGAGATTACTGGAATTATAGATAGATAACCAATCAGCTCTCACCTAATCAATTACCCCAGGTGGCTAGGATTTCTGTAAATTATTTGGCTGGAAGAGCATGGGGGTTAATTTTGAGCCATGGGCGCAAGAGGTGATGGGCATTCTCATCGATCCACTTACGGAAAGGCGAGATGAACACGGTAGGTAAACGCTTTACTGCTTCAAACCCGACTCCCGATTCATTGCCAATTAAGGTCCTGTCCTTTAGCTTTGAGATGACGTTACGGATGTTTCTAGAGATTCATACGCTACACCAATCGTGCACTGTGTATTATCTTGCCAATCCTTTCTGAAAATCCCGGGCAGCACGACAGCAATGTCGTGGAGTGTCTGACTACTTAATCTCTGCCATTTTTGGTTATTTTTAGGCTGGGGATGTAGTATCCCTTTATAAGACTAATCATTCAATGAATCAGGACTCTTCTTATTAATCCTCTTTATTCCGTCGTCTTTGGAAGATGACACAGGCCATGCCAGAACTGCCAAGGTCCATGCTATGATGTGTTTGTGGGTGATTGGGTTGCAGCGGTTAAAATTCAGTAATCCATCAGTGTGGGTTGGTTTTCCCTTTACTCATGTCCTTAGGTTTCTTGTAGACCTTCACTTCCAATATGGCTAATTTACTCTGTTTTTCAATATCTTTTGTGAAACAAATGCTTGGAAATAAATCGGCCAATTGCCCAAGAAGGTGGTCGGTCCCCCATGTCCCTTTGAACAATGGCGAAAGTATCATCCATGTAGCTATTCCAGCACCGAGAGTCAACGACGTGACCGTTTGGTTGTTCCTTGTACATTTCCAAACACCTGGGCAAACATCTCAGAAATTTACTGTCCCATGATATTTTCTTGCATTGCAAGTGAATCTCAACAAGCGTTACGCCTAGGTCCCCCGTCGGTGAAGTGATGTGAGTTGACAAAGTGGAAGACGCAAGGCGGCCATCTTGGATTTTGAAGTGGCGACCAAATTTGCAATAGCGTTCTCCCTTATGCGTAGATACACCCACACACCAGATTAGAAGTTAGTAGTTCGTTTATTTTTCAAGATATTTCGCTCACAACGTTCAGACATATATATATATATATATATGGTGGTGGCCATCTTGAATTTTGACGTCGCGACCCAATTTTCAATAAAGTTCTTCCTTATGCCAAGATACACCCACACACCAGATTAGAAGTTGGTACTTCGCTTATTTTTCAAGATATTTCGCTCACAAGGTTCAGCCATATTTATGGTGGCGGCCATCTTGGATTTTGACATGGGTTGCACCCACACACCAAATTAGAATTCGGTCCTTCGCTTATGCACGCACGGACGGACGGAGGGGAAAACCTTAGTCCCCCTTTCGCTCCGCGGTGCGACAGGGGACAATAAAAACTTTAAATTCTTATTCAAAATGATATAAAAACTACAGAGTTCGGCGAACACCTTGCCCCACACAGTCTTGAAAAATAAGGACCTGGGCAAAGTCTACGAGTGACAAATTTGATTGGTCAGGATGGGGCAAAGTCTACGAGTGACAAATTTGATTGGACGTGATGGGGCAAAGTCTACGAGCGACAAATTTAATTGGACGTGATGGGGCAAAATCTACGAGCGACAAATTTAATTGGTCATGATGGGGCAAAGTCTACGAGTGACAAATTTGATTGGTCAGGATGGGGCAAAGCCTACGAGTGATAAAATAGATTTGTCATGATGGGGCAAAGCCTACGAGCGACAAATTTAATTGGTCGTGATGGGGCAAAGTCTACGAGCGACAAATTTGATTGGTCATGATGGGGCAAAGCCTACGAGTGACAAATTTGATTGGTCGTGATGGGGCAAAGTCTACGAGCGACAAATTTGATTGGTCGTGATGGGGCAAAGTCTACGAGCGACAAATTTGATTGGTCAGGATGGGGCAAAGTCTACGAGCGATAAATTTGGTCATGATGGGGCAAAGTTTACGAGCGATAAATTTGATTGGTCGTGATGGGCAAAGTTTACGAGTGACAAATTTAATTGGTCGTGATGGGGCAAAGTCTACGAGCGATAAATTTGATTGGTCGTGATGGGCAAAGTTTACGAGTGACAAATTTAATTGGTCGTGATGGGGCAAAGTCTACGAGTGACAAATTTAATTGGTCATGATGGGGCAAAATCTACGAGCGACAAATTTAATTGGTCATGATGGGGCAAAGTCTACGAGTGACAAATTTGATTGGTCAGGATGGGGCAAAGCCTACGAGTGATAAAATAGATTTGTCATGATGGGGCAAAGCCTACGAGCGACAAATTTAATTGGTCGTGATGGGGCAAAGTCTACGAGCGACAAATTTGATTGGTCATGATGGGGCAAAGCCTACGAGTGACAAATTTGATTGGTCGTGATGGGGCAAAGTCTACGAGCGACAAATTTGATTGGTCGTGATGGGGCAAAGTCTACGAGCGACAAATTTGATTGGTCAGGATGGGGCAAAGTCTACGAGCGATAAATTTGGTCATGATGGGGCAAAGTTTACGAGCGATAAATTTGATTGGTCGTGATGGGCAAAGTTTACGAGTGACAAATTTAATTGGTCGTGATGGGGCAAAGTCTACGAGCGATAAATTTGATTGGTCGTGATGGGCAAAGTTTACGAGTGACAAATTTAATTGGTCGTGATGGGGCAAAGTCTACGAGTGACAAATTTAATTGGTCGTGATGGGGCAAAATCTACGAGCGACAAATTTAATTGGTCATGATGGGGCAAAGTCTACGAGTGACAAATTTGATTGGTCAGGATGGGGCAAAGCCTACGAGTGATAAAATAGATTTGTCATGATGGGGCAAAGCCTACGAGCGACAAATTTAATTGGTCGTGATGGGGCAAAGTCTACGAGTGACAAATTTGATTGGTCAGGATGGGGCAAAGTCTACGAGCGACAAATTTGATTGGTCATGATGGGGCAAAGTCTACGAGTGACAAATTTGATTGGTCGTGATGGGGCAAAGTCTACGAGTGACAAATTTGATTGGTCGTGATGGGGCAAAGTCTACGAGCGACAAATTTGATTGGTCAGGATGGGGCAAAGTCTACGAGCGATAAATTTGGTCATGATGGGGCAAAGTTTACGAGCGATAAATTTGATTGGTCGTGATGGGGCAAAGTTTACGAGCGACAAATTTGATTGGTCATGATGGAGCAAAGCCTACGAGCGATAAATTTGATTGGTCAGGATGGGGCAAAGTCTACAAGCGACAAATTGAATTGGTCGTGGTGGGGCAAAGTCTACGAGCGACAAATTTAATTGGTCATGATGGGGCAAAGTCTACGAGCGACAAATTTAATGTCATGACGGGGCAAAGTCTGCGAGCGACAAATTGAATTGGTCGTGATAGGGCAAAGTCCGAACGACAAATTTAATTGGTCTTGATGGGGCAAAGTCTACGAGCGACAAATTTGATTGGTCGTGATGGGGCAAAGTCTACGAGCGACAAATTGAATTGGTAATGATGGGGCAAAGTCTACGAGTGACAAATTTGATTGGTTAGGATGGAGCAAAGTTTACGAGCGACAAATTTGATTTGTCATGATGGGGAAAGTCTATGAGTGGCAAATATGATTGGTCGTGATGGGGAAAAGTCTACGAGCGACAAATTTGATTGGTCGTGATGGGGAAAAGTCCAAGCGACAAATTTGATTGGTCGTGATGGGAAAAAGTCTACGAGCGACACATTTGATTGGTCGTGATGGGGAAAAGTCCGAGCGACAAATTTGATTGGTCGTGATGGGAAAAAGTCTACGAGCGACACATTTGATTGGTCATGATGGGAAAAGTCCAAGCGACAAATTTGATTGGTCATGATGGGGAAAAGTCTGAGCGACAAATTTGATTGGTCGTGATGGGAAAAAGTCTACGAGCGACACATTTGAATGGTCATGATGGGGCAAAGTCGAAAAGGGACAAATTTGATTGGTCATGATGGGGCAAAGTCTACGAGCGACAAATTTGATTGGTCATGATGGGGAAAAGTCTGAGCGACAAATTTGATTGGTCATGATGGGGAAAAGTCTGAGCGACAAATTTGATTGGTCATGATGGGAAAAGTCCAAGCGACAAATTTGATTGGTCATGATGGGGAAAAGTCTGAGCGACAAATTTGATTGGCCGTGATGGGGGCAAAGTCTACGAGCGACAAATTTGATTGGTCGTGATGGGGCAAAGTCTACGAGCGACAAATTTGATTGGTCGTCATGGGCAAAGTCTACAAGTGACAAATTTGATTGGTCGTGATGGGGCAAAGTCTACGAGGGACAAATTTGATTGGTCGTGATGATGTAAAATGCCATAATATTTTGTCGAGGAATTTCTAAACGGAAGGGTTTGATAAGGCGACTTGTGTTCCTCAATTTCAAAGTATATTATTCAAGTGAAACAAAATAAAGATCTTAAAGGTTGCAGAAAAAAGTTTCGGAATTTAACCACCGTTGATGCAGCGTCTTTTACATCACATTATCGGACACTTTACATTCGTTATTGGCGCCGGTTGTTTGTGTCCTTTATAACGATCCTAAAAACAGTAAGTCTCCTGTTTGGAATGATTTTCAATTGTATTTGACTGCCAGACAAGCAGACGGAGCAAAAATATCTCACTCCTCCATGCACATGTGTGATCAGGACAAATTGATAGCCAAAGTACTGATAAAATCCAGGTTTGTTTTCCGAATCATGTTCCAATTCGTGTTCAAAATAAAACATTAAGTTGAAATCAGTTTGTCCCTCGATCATAAACTGACGTTTGTGGACAGACAGACAAAAGGAACCAATTGCTTAACACTGCTTTTGGCTCCACGCACAGGGTAACAATAAATAATGGTGCCTTCAGTAACCTCCTGCCATATGTCAAATGACGTATGCATGCCTCTCTTCTCACATTGGCCGAGGTTGTGGCGTCAGTACCTCAGCCAGGAGAGAGGTGCATCGTGGACCCCTTGTGCGTTCGGCCGTTTGATGCCTTACCAAAGTCAACATAACCCCATCTTGTTGATGATGCATCATGTGTATCAACTATAAATCACACCAAGTATGGTCCATCCCACACCATGGAGCGTATTCTACCATTTTGTTCCACCCCACCATTAACTACATAGTTGACAGGGTAAAAACAAATGCACAAATAACTGATGGATTTATCTGCACTTGTTTTGTCTACGACTGACCTATTTCTGTCTACGCTAAGAAATGAAAAAAGGTCTTATTGTAGTTTTGTCTTAATGACTTATTTAGGGTAGGTGACTAAATGTGAGAAAAAGGGAAATCAAATTGATAGACAAGTTGTGAGACATGCTGAAGTTGGCATCTTAACCCACTGCTTTATACATGTGTTAATATTCCTTTGTTTATAAGTTCAGAGTACTGTATATAGATGAAACCCAGAGTAAGAATAGCTTGGAACCGTACCCGAACTTGACATCCCACACATCTATATTAAAACTCATACTTCATCCCTTCTTAAGGTAAGTCGGGACACTTCATCAGCTGGATATTGTGGATATTTCATCAAGCAGTCAGCCGTCCTTTAGAAGGGGCATTAAGACACCTGTCTTTTGCATCAAAGTGTGCTGTCACTCACATAGACATTAAACTGGGCATGCAATCTACTGTATTTGCTTAGGGATATTCAAGATCCCAGCCTACCTTTCAAAATAAGTCGGTCATTGTGTCTTGGTACCAACACTGTATCAGAATTATAACCCCAGAAATGAAGAAAGTCAGCGGGCAGGTGTGCGGAGGTAGTATTCGTCCATATCTAAAAATGGACGATATTCAACCCCCGACCCACCTGCACTGTTTTCACCCATATGGAGCACAAGCGTTGCCAAGTCTTGACAAAAGATGTACCATTTGGTTTGTTGTTGCTTACATTCATAACATGGTGTTCATAAAATACTTATCCCGCTCAGTCGACTTGATGCGAGCCAACTCTTCTGTTTGTTTTTATCTCAATATGGCTGCCAGACCGTGTGACCAATGACATCATAAATTTACATTCTCCAACATAATTGTTGCATAGATCACGCACAAGAAATTTCAAAGTTATCAAACTATGCATTATACTTGTTAAATTATGACGTCATAATAAAGGCAGCAATGACGTCATTGTTAAAAACACATTCTCCATGCAGAGTTCTTTATAATGAGCCATGTTTCAATTTTTTCCATGGATCGCTTTCGGAAGTATAGAGGTCCAGAATTTTTAGTTGTTTTTTTTTTCTTCAAAGATGGTGCCTGTACCACATACCACCACCTTTAGAGGCCATTTTTCCCCGCAAAGCGGGGGTTGGCCTTTTTCGGGAACCGTGGTTGTTGTTGTTTTTCGGTCCCCTTTTTGAAGCAATGTTTTACGGCCGGATGCCCTTCCTGACGCCAACCCTTTTTGCCGCCCTTAACGACAAACAGGGAATTACCAGTGAACTGGTACTCAATTAGCCGACCTTGGAAGGATGACAGGCTGAGTCAACCCCCCTGGCGTTAATTCAGCGATCGACCGGGATTCGAACCCAGGATCCTAGGATCCTAAGCCGGCACCCTAGCCGCTAGCCCAACACCAGGGTACCTGTACCACATGACCCTGTACCTGTACTACATGACCTGTACCTGTACCACATGCCTGTACCACATGACCTATGATAAAAAAATTATCGCGAAAATTACACATGAGTAGACGCATACTATGATGAAAATTTTCATGTCAATCAGACCAACGGTTGCCAAGAAAATGAATTTTAAAATGCAGACACGTACATACAAGTCACGTGAAAAAGTAAGTACACCCCATGTAAAGTTTTGACTTTTTCAACATATTTCAACATACAGCTATTTGATCTTCATTTCAACAATATTGATAGATAAAGGTGATATAATAAAACAAATATCATGAAACATTTACATTTTGTAGTCCATTGTATAATTTAAATAAACATAAATGCAAATTTCGCATGTGGAAAAAGTAAGTACACCCCTACATTTATCACTACTTCAAATACCTAAAATTAGAATCAGGTGCACCAGCTCAGGTGCAAATGATTAGAACATCATTAGAGAGGATCTTGGAGGAACCTGTCTTATTTAAACCTCAGACATTTAGTTTGGTTTGCTCTTTGTTGTTGAAGTGTGCGGCGTCACCATGCCTAGATCAAAAGAGCTCTCTGAGGCCTTCAGAAAGAAGGTTATAGATCCCTACGAGTCTGGGAAGGAATTTAAAAAGATCTCCAAACAATTTGAAATCAATCATTCGACTGTCCGGAAGATCATCTTCAAGTGGAGAAGATTCCAAACAACTGCCAACTTGTTCAGGCCAAGCCGCCCAAGCAAGTTCAGCGCGAGCGCAGACCGCAAGATGCTGAAAGAAGTCTCTAAGAACCCCAGAATGTCATCACGGGACCTCCAGGTAGCTCCTGCCACCGTTGATGTCAAAGTGCACGAGTCTACCATCAGAAAGAGGCTGCACAAATTTGATCTACATGGGAGGTGTGCCAGGAGGAAACCTTTGCTATCCAGAAAGAACATCAGGGCAAGACTAAAGATGGCCAATGAACACCCAGGCAAAGACCAGCACTTCTGGAACAATGTGCTCTGGACAGATGAGTCAAAGGTAGAGCTATTTGGCCACAGTACCAGAAGACATGTTTGGCGAAAACCAAAGACAGCATTTGACCACAAGAACCTGATACCAACTGTAAAGCATGGTGGTGGAAATATAATGGTTTGGGGCAGCTTTGCTGCATCAGGGCCTGGACAGCTCACCATCATAGAATCCACTATGAATTCTTCATTGTACCAGAGGGTGCTTGAGGATAATGTGGGGCCATCTGTCGGAAAGTTGAAGCTCAACCGAAGGTGGACCTTGCAACATGACAATGACCCTAAACATACCAGTAAATCCACCAAGGAATGGCTGAAAAGAAAGAAATGGAGGGTTCTGGAATGGCCAAGTCAAAGCCCGGATCTAAATCCCATCGAGATGTTGTGGGGGGATTTGAAACGAGCTGTGCATGCAAGAAACCCCTCAAACATCGCACAGCTGAAAGAATTCTGCATGGAGTGGGCAAAAATTTCTCCCAGTCGATGTGAGAGACTCGTAGACAGTTATAAGAAACGCCTACTTGAGGTTGTTTCTGCCAAAGGGGGACAATACCACCTATTAGAGCCAAGGGTGTACTTACTTTTTCCACATGCGAAATTTGCATTTATGTTTATTTAAATTATACAATGGACTACAAAATGTAAATGTTTCATGATATTTGTTATATTATATCACCTTTATCTCTCAATATTGTTGAAATGAAGATCAAATAGCTGTATGTTGAAATATGTTGAAAAAGTCAAAACTTTACATGGGGTGTACTTACTTTTTCATGTGACTGTGTCAGCCATTAGGGTTTAAACCCCATGACTCAATTGATCATAAATATCTGAAATTATATATCGTGCTTCTGAAAACTGATTTGAACTCAGCTGCAGACAGAGGTGAGTGGACAAAATGTGGTTTCGAGGCTCGACGTGCAGGGTGGATCCTTAGCCCAGTAAGCAAGTCCTTGAATGTATGTGCCAAACAGTAGATAATATGCTCGCGACCCACGTACAGGGAAAACATGTCGCTAAACGCCTCCTTCACGAAGGGAATAATTAATTATATATCTTTGTAGTTTCTAGTATGTCTCCTAAAAACAAAGACGTAACCAACCTCGGGAGAAATATAGACATTACATATCCTCGATTGTTATTGTATTCAGCACGTGTATCCAATCATTCATCTACCATTTAGCCTAGTGTATGAGAATATTTACTTCGGCCTGCGCTCGGGTCTGATATGTTTAGATAAAGAGCCAAAAAAGCTCAGCCTATCCCATGCTTACATCTGTTTGTCCAAGTTTGGCCTTCTGTAGGAAGGGACAATGGGAGGTGTTGTCGTTATGGCCCAGGGTTTGCTATGTCTTTAGCGCAGATTCTTGTCTGATATTTTGCTATAAATGAAATGCCTTTTTACTTATTTTTCAGCGAGTGTCTTGAGAAATTGCCCGCTGCGTGTTAGGCGGTGCATTCTTGAGCCTCGCTCCACACTGTGTGTTTGTAATCAATCCCATTAAACATTGCTGCTCTGATTCTTCTTCTTCTTCCTTCCCTTGAGGTCTTCGACCGACAATTTTGGTGTCAGGAGTGGGATCATCCAAGTGTGCAGACGAGGTGGATCCTCACGTTCTAGGTCGGGAGGGAGGCCTGCCGGCACCTAATTTGGGTAAGCAATTTTTGCACATCGAAATTGAAGCCTCCTGCCTTACTTTGGACGTGTGGACCTCTGTCGGCTGTACCACCTGGCTTGCATTCCGAACCATATTTAGTTTAAACCAGAGCAGCAGTGGGTAATGAATCGATTATACAGGGCGCCCGAGATAAGGAGGGATATCCCTCAGGTAAGCTTCCAGCGTGGGAAGCAGGTAGACCCATATGTGGGTGATAGATAATAGGTGTTAAGTTACTCCGGCGTGAGAACTGCGTTTAAGGTTAGGGATCGGGGGGCGACCCGATCTTAGGACTACAGGAGGGACTAGCCCAAGAAAGGTAGGACGATGAGTATTTTAAGTTAAGCTACGCACTGGATGTGTTGGAGTGAGTACAGGTATTTGTGTATAAGGGAATGAATGATCTGTCATTGCAGCGTGTATTTGTGTTTATGGTGTGAGTCATTGAAGTGTGTCATGGATTGACAAGGGGTTCCCCAAATTGCCTACGGGCGTTGGGCAATCCGGATGAGTAAAATTGGCAGGAAATAATGAGTATGTTATGGAGAGCATGTGTAGACAGGGCTTTAAAACAAGTGTTCAATTACATCCCCACATTAACGGCTCTCCAAATGTAGTAAGGGAGAATGGGAGTGAAAGTCAAAAATGATAGGCTGACAGTCCGACTGGGTGTTTATTCAACGGCATGGCCGGGGCTTGTATTTGGCCGACTTGGGATGGCAGAATGCGTTGAATGAAGGCAAGAATGACATGTGATGCTGACATGAGTCCAATCGGAAGGATGGATGGTTATGGTTTCACCCGGTCTGTTTATCTGTCTGTCTGTCTGTCTGTGAATGGAAATTGAACTGGACTTCGACAGAAGGCAGGTGGGTGGTCACCTGCTGTGAATTGTGGTGGAACATTTGTGACGTCCCCTAATACGAGGGGACGAATTGGTTTGTAAATGTGTTGTGCAGGTACTTTCTCTGTAGGTAGCTAAATTCTACCTGGGATAAGTTCAGGTGGAGAGGGGAGTTGTCTCTGATGCCTTGCTCCACGGGGCAGGAATATTGTTGTCAAGTCTCATGTAACCTTGGTTAACGTATATCTACGGACAAGAGCTGCACTTTATTTTAGTAAGTGACTGGGAAAGTTTGTTTTAAAAGGTGCCAGCGGAGTTGTTTAGAGTTATGGAGGTCACAACTCGCTGGAACCTCTTTATTTATGTTTGGCTGACTTACATTGGCTAGTGTATGAGAAAAGGGGGACTGAAAATGCTTTGATTTTTTCGTGGATTGCCCATTGGGCATGTTTAGGATTTAATAGAGTGGTGGAGTTCTGTGAAATATAATGACGTTGTCTTATGGACACTTTGTGAGTGACTAGACACGTGCCTGAAAGGGGAAATTGTATTCATAACTCATGTGGGTTGTGTCTGAAGAAAAGGTTTAAAAGGAAGTGAGAAGAAGGTCATGGAAAGTGCAAAGATGATTAAATTGGAAAGTCGAATCAGATGGATTACTTGTCAATGACAGGTGACTGCAGGAATTGATGAGAAAGTGGAGGAAAAGGTTATAAAAGTTGAGGGAAAAGTTAGGAAATAAAGAAAAGTGGTTAGTTATGGACTGTTGTTTTGTGATAAGAAGGTGATTGGGGGCTGGTGAAGATTGGATCACGGCTCTGCAGACCAAGTGAACAGAACTCCACCAGGTATATGGGAATCACATCAATTAAATTATTGCTCAAAGGGAGGTGATAGAGCAAAATGAAGAAGATTGTTATGTGGACCGCAAGGCTAACTTCCGCTCTTGCAGGGAAATGGCTTTGGGAGGCTAGTTGTTGTTTTTGGTAGACTCTAGGTTCTAAAACCTAAGGCAAAATGCATAGGAGGGTAAAATTGGTGATTGCGAATGGAGATTAGTTAGAGAACTTGGAGACGATTTCGTTATTTTTCAGATAATTTTTCCAGTGGGTTTATACTGGTGTGAAATTCGCGTATCTAGGAAGGAAGGGAAAAAGATGTCCAGGTATTGATAGGATAACAGTGAAATTTTGAAGTGAAGTGAAGGATAACAGTGAAGTGTTAGTGTGTTTGTTGCGATTTTTGGGAATGGCAGGGTACTGTCGTACATGGATAATAGACTATGCGTTACTAGCAAAACCTCTGTATGAGGCGACGAAAAACGACCAGCCACGGATGGTGAACTGGACGGACAGTCGAATACGCTGCTACGAAGGACTCAAACGAGCCCTGATAACGGCCCCAACCTTAGGCCTTCCCGATTATAAAAAGGCCTTCACACTTTTCACCCATGCAGTAGGGGGATTCGCACAATCCGTATTAACTCAGACTCATGGAGATAGGGAACGTCCGGTAGCCTATTTCAGCAAAAAGCTTGATGCGGTAGAACAAGGCTTTCCGCTGTGTTTACAAGCCGTGGCGGCTGCCCGATACGCAGTTGAGCGGACGGCCGACATAGTTATGGGACATCCGGTCCTTTTACAGGTACCGCATTGCGTCCATACACTACTACAACAGCGAAACACACAGCATCTCACAGCCACTCGACTGATGCAATACGAAACGGCATTAATTATGGCACCCAACGTGACGGTGATGCGGTGTACCATTCTTAACCCAGCGACACTTTTGCCAACAAAGGAGGAGGGAATCCCGCACGTTTGCACGGACGTGGTCCAATTAATATCAACGGCAAGGCCTGACTTACAGGACACTCCGCTACAGGAAGCCGATCACACCTATTACGTCGATGGTTCAGCCAAACGGGCTTGGGACGGATCCCTGTTATCTGGGTACGCAGTATGCTCGGATACGGAGACGGTCGAAAGCGGCCGCCTCCCGCCCACCTGGTCAGCACAACAAGCTGAACTGTACGCACTCACGAGAGCGTGCGAAGTAAGCGAGGAAAAAGCAGTGACAATTTATACAGACTCGGCATACGCACACGGAGTGGTTCACGACAAAGGGGCCATATGGAAAATGAGAGGGTTCCTCACTTCAGCGGGAGCACTCATTAAAAATGGGGACTTAGTGCGAAATCTGCTTCATAGTATTATGCTTCCACGTGAAATAGCTGTAGTTAAATGCCGAGGTCACCAGCGTACAGACGACGCTGTGGCCCGTGGAAACGCCCGAGCCGACGGAGCAGCAGCACTAGCGGCAAACCAACAGGTTGGGTATAATATGCCAGTAGTTACGCGCAAACAGGGCGCTAAAGCGACCGCCCAGACAGACGTTCCGACATCCGCACCTACAGAGTTCGATGTAATACAATTACAAGCCGCGGCCTCAAACGTAGAACATTAAGATTGGATTAAATTGGGAGCTCAGCGCCCCGCAGAAGGACAAATGTGGACGATTAATGACAAACCCGTGGCACCGCGAGCTTTATTGCCATGGTTGGCACGCATGGCGCATCAAAATGGCCATGTGTGCCATAGGGGGGTGATGAGGCAGGTCACTTCCACCTGGGCAGCACCAGGCCTTTCGACTGTGGTTACCATGGTCTGTCGCTCGTGCGCTATATGTCAACGGTATCGGCGCCAGTGGATATGGCAGCCCTTGAATTACCTATCATGGATGACATGTTTTTTAAGTTTTGCATAGGTCTATCCCATGTGGCACGCAGCATACATGAACGCGTTCGGGAGGCCCTGCCGGAGCCAGCAAGCAAGCCTATCCACACCGTCGAGGCAGGAGATTACGTGCTGGTGAAGCATTTCACCCGTAAGACTGCGCTCGAACCAAGGTGGACGGGGCCATACCAAGTTCTTCTGATCACACCAACAGCGGTGTTTTGTGAGGGCAAGTCGTCCTGGGTACATGCCACACATTGTAAGTTGGCCATACCCACAAACACAGACACCTCAAACGCACCACCACAGATCGAGGATGCTGCACCACCGCCTGTTAGGGGTGGCAATCACACTTAGTTTAATATACCGCTTTGCCAGCACTGCACCTGCCGCGTCACGCCTCAAGTGGGGGGACACGAGGGCATGGGCGAACACGGAGACATATGCATATGGCGACCAAACCGTTAAGGTCTACCGGCAGAGAGTTATCTGGGGTCAGAGGATAAATATACCCTGCTGCCATGTAAAGGAAGACGTATGGACACGGATAATGTGGAGGGCGTTGTACACAGACTCACATGGAAGGAAGACAGGTTTTGCTGCCCTCAGTCGTTTGAAGCAAGCGCCACGACAAGGCAGCGCACCAATAGTAAACATGGCCAGGCCAGGTTACAAATGGGGAAAGGACTCGAACAATTTAACCACGCATGTATTACTGAACAGCGGCACTACTCTGATACTACAATGTGAATTCATGACGTCACAGACCCCCTACGACTATAGGCCACCATGCATCTCATACATATTAATTCCGCACCGACGGATCGAAAGCAGGAAAAAGCCAAAGGAAAATACGTATTGGACAGTGACCCGTGCAATGGCGAAGGTACAGAACCGATCACGTTGTTGGATGTGCATGCATTTTCCCCACACCAGTACGACAGGGATAGAAATGGTAGTGCTGCCCCTGTCCCTACGAGATATGTGCTCAGGACCCTTGCGTACCCCATGTCTGACCACAACCTTGGAACTGATAGGCCCAAAATCCCCAGCAGTGTGTTCCCGGGAGTTTCGATATACCCCACCCATTAAGCAGGCTTTGTTAGACAAACCACCTGATCCAGTCTGGGTGACAGAGCAAAAGGGACGGGTGTGTCTTATAGGAAAGGGACACGTTCAGATGGGAACCTCGGAATGTACCCATACCCTGCCATCCGACACCAGAGGGAGAGAAAAGGGAGGCCCCCTTGTAATAACCATAGATGACCAAGTCCAGCATAACGTAACCAAGCTAACCATATCTTGGGGAACACCAAGCGCCACCCGCGTTGAGATCAGTAAATGCATGGCCTCGGCCCTTATCCCACCCCATGGAGTAATGTTTATTTGCGGAAATAAAGCATATCCATACTTACCCGACCAGTGGGGAGGGACTTGTTATCTGGGATCCATTTTTTCCAAGGTAAATTTGGTAAATCATGTATTATTAGATGTAGGGAAGATGATTAAAAGGAAGGTATTTTCGGAAATTGGTGAAAGTAAATATGGCATTTGAATTTCCAGACACGACACAGGAAATGCGGCTATGAATAAGCCAACCATCTGAGAGATGCCAATTGCCAACTAAATGCCAATTGGTGGGACGGGGGGCTAGGAATTTGACCATGGTGTGTGTAAGAAAGTATTTTACAGGATGGAAAGTGAAGAAGCCGCCGACAACGACTATGGTTCTGACCACAAAGGCCGTCGACCAGAATGGGCCCTTCAACAAGGCAGTTGTGACCAGCGCTCCAGAAAATTGTATTGAATTTTGTGATGACTGTGATACTTGTGTTGATCCCATGTGGGAACTGGCTGCTGCCTGTATTGATTTTTGTGATGACTGTGATACTTGTGTGGAAAACCCCTCGCGTGTACTGGCTAACGCCTCTTATGTATTATGAATGATTGGCTAATAGATAGTCTCGCATTAGTAATGGAACGAATTGGAAACGAAACCCGAATCGCAGAACTACAATTGGAAAACGAATTAGTGCATATGCGAACGATGGTGATGCAGAATCAAGTGGCTTTGGATATGTTATTGGCAGAAAAGGAAGGAGTATGTGGGGAAAACAATGAACCTATTGATGCTTGGGATTCTGATAATGATGATTTTAGTTGGGATGATTATACCTGTGATTTAGAAAGTGTAGGTTCTTTTAAAGGTTATTGCTATTATGCCAGCAGTAAGGAGCGGATGGCAAACATGTATCCGGAAGAACCACCCTCACCACCACTTACACCACCCAGCAATCACATGTACAAAGCTTGATGGCATTGGACGTCGATTGTTTGCCCTAATTCGCGAGGACCACGCCTGCATAAAGAGGGCCCCTAAATCTGGCTGGCAACCGGGTCGCACCTACGCCGTGACGAGGGTGGATTCGGAATCCGGCCGGGCGGCAGCAATCTCTTAAACCAGGCGCCGTCGTCGCGAATTATGGCTAACAATTCATACGTTGAATGTTAGACGGCCAGTTAGGGCCGATATCTTTCTTGAGCATGCGTGACGCTATGTCGTGCCTAGCATGTGACTAATTGGGATGCTAATCACTTTGTATACGGTGTCTTTCCAAGGAGTTGTCTTGTAAAGACAAAGGAAGGAACTGTCAGCCATTAGGGTTTAAACCCCATGACTCAATTGATCATAAATATCTGAAATTATATATCGTGCTTCTGAAAACTGATTTGAACTCAGCTGCAGACACAGGTGAGTGGACAAAATGTGGTTTCGAGGCTCGACGTGCAGGGTGGATCCTTAGCCCAGTAAGCAAGTCCTTGAATGTATGTGCCAAACAGTAGATAATATGCTCGCGACCCACGTACAGGGAAAACATGTCGCTAAACGCCTCCTTCACGAAGGGAATAATTAATTATATATCTTTGTAGTTTCTAGTATGTCTCCTAAAAACAAAGACGTAACCAACCTCGGGAGAAATATAGACATTACATATCCTCGATTGTTATTGTATTCAGCACGTGTATCCAATCATTCATCTACCATTTAGCCTAGTGTATGAGAATATTTACTTCGGCCTGCGCTCGGGTCTGATATGTTTAGATAAAGAGCCAAAAAAGCTCAGCCTATCCCATGCTTACATCTGTTTGTCCAAGTTTGGCCTTCTGTAGGAAGGGACAATGGGAGGTGTTGTCGTTATGGCCCAGGGTTTGCTATGTCTTTAGCGCAGATTCTTGTCTGATATTTTGCTATAAATGAAATGCCTTTTTACTTATTTTTCAGCGAGTGTCTTGAGAAATTGCCCGCTGCGTGTTAGGCGGTGCATTCTTGAGCCTCGCTCCACACTGTGTGTTTGTAATCAATCCCATTAAACATTGCTGCTCTGATTCTTCTTCTTCTTCCTTCCCTTGAGGTCTTCGACCGACAACTGTACATACACAACCGAACACTTAACCCCGCTTTTCGCTCCACGAGCGCACGCCCTGCACTCGCCCCGCTTTTCGCTTCACAAACGCATGCCCTGCACTCACCCCGCTTTACTAGCGCACACCCTGCACTCTCCCCGCTTTTGGCTCCACAAGCCACGCTTTTCGCTTCACGAGCGCACGCCCTGCACTCACCCTGCTTTTCACTTCACGAGCGCACACCCTGCACTCACCCCGCTTTTCGCTTCACGAGCACATGCCCTGCACTCGCCCCACTTTTCGCTTCACGAGCGCACGCCCTGCACTCGCCCCACTTTTCGCTTCACGAGCACATGCTCTGCCCTCGCCCCGCTTTTTGCTTCACGAGCGCACGCCCTGCACTCACCCCGCTTTTGCTTCATGAGCGCACGCCCTGCACATATGAAGGGTTAAGCGATCAGGGTTAAGCGATCAATTGTGTGCATAAAACTCGTGTATGTGAAAAATATTTCACCCATAGCCTACCTACTTCCTTGTGTAAATCTCAACTCAAAAAAAAACAAACAAAAAAAAAAAAAACATTTCCTTCTCTGTTCTCATTCGTTTATTCATTCTTATTCGTTCGTTCGTTCTTCGACCACGTGTTTCTCCCCCATTTCCCCAGATAGTTTTCACTCATTAACCTTCAATGTTTACACTTTCCCCTCAAGTTATGTATTCCGTCATATTTTATAACACCTTTTTCTTCTTCTTCTTTAAAAGGCTGCTTTCGACTTGCTCACCAAATCAATTCATCCCAAAAAAAATATCCATCTCCTATAGTGCCTTTTTTCTACATTCCCTAAACTCTCCTGCACTCCATCCTCCATCCAGCGTCCTTAAACGTATTTTTAACTCGAAGGTCACAAGAAACTCATTTTGCAATAAATGTTCGTTTCCCATAAATCGTACACTTTCAAAAATCCAATCTCACCCCTCCCCTCCAAATCTTCCCCATAACCCCTCCCCTCCAAATCTTCCCCATCACCCCTCCCCTCCAAATCTTCCCCATCACCCATCCCTTTCAAATCTCCCCCCTTGCCCCCTCCCTCCTAAACTACCCCCTCACCCCTCCCCGCCAAGACGCCCCCTCGCCCCTCCCCTCCTAGACTCCTGCCTCACCCCTCCCCTCCAAATCTCCCCCATATCCCATCCCTTTCAAATCCCTCCCCTTGTCCCTTCCCTCCCAAACTCCCCCCTCACCCCTCCCCTTCAAATCTCCCCACCCTCATTGCTTCTCAATTTCCCCCCTCTCACTCCCCCTCCTCAAAGCGTCCTCCCCGCTTCTTCCCCCTTCAAACTCTCACCTCCATCTCCCCCAACCTTCTGCCTCGCTCTTCCCCCTCCTCAAATAACACCTCATTGTGGCTCACCCAATCACCATCAAACCTTTTGTCCGCCCCATCCTTCCCTTTCTCCGAGCTATTCTGAAATCTCTGACACACCTTCAACAGCTCTCCCTATCTCTTCCACCTCTTCCACATCTTACCCTACCCCTCCTCCCCCCTGTTCTGTATCTGATGCTCCCCCTTCCTCTTCATTAACGGTATGGACCTCAAACATCCGGGGCCTTCGTTCAAACTTAACTGATCTCTCCATACAGGTTGCTTCTGTCAAACCAGACGTGATCTGCTTAACAGAAACTTTCCTCCTTTATGATGTCTCTGATTCCATAGTATCTCTCCCCGGCTACTCCCTCCTCCGGTATGATAGACCTGAGCCTCGTCCTGGAGGCGGGGTTGCTATCTTTATCAAAAACTCTCTTCCTCACTCGCCCTGCACTGCACTCTCTCCACCTCACCCCCAGGAATACCTCTGGCTACGGCTTCCCCTTCGCTCCCACCTCTTGTTCATATGTGTGTTGTACCGTCCACCAAACAGTGATGACTCCATCTACATCTCGCTGTCTGATGATATGGACCAACTTCTATTTACTCATCCCAACTCTCTCTTCCTCATATGTGGTGATTTCAATTGTCACCATGCCAGTTGGCTGGGTGTGGGTACCTCTCTCACCAGCCATGGCTCTTCAGCAAAGGACTTCTGCGACTCACTGGGACTGACACAATCTGTCAATTTCCCGACCCGGATCTCAGTCAACGGAACATCTTCTCTTCTGGACTTGGTTATGACTAACTTCCCTGAAAATGTCTGCTGCTCTTCTTCTGCTCCGATCGGATCATCTGATCATGTCCTTGTTAAAGTGGACATCTCTCTGACCATCCTCAGGGAGCCTGCTCAGCGTCGACGAGTCTGGCATTTCACTCAGGCCAACTGGCACGGTCTTCAAGCAGCCATCAATCATCTGGACTGGTCTCCCATCTCTACCACCTCCGACATCAACTCATCCTGGGAATTCTTCCAAAGGAAATTGCTCTCTCTCATGCACAGATTTATCCCATCTCGTCTTCAGTTGTCATACCCTTCCTCCCGTCCATGGTACACGGAATCTTGTGGTGAGGCTGTTGCCCAGAAACAACTTGCCTTCGTCTCCTGGAAAGCAAATCCAACGGAAGGAAATCTCATTTCCTTTCACAAAGCCCGAAACAAGTGTGTGTCCACCCTCAGGAGAGCCAGGAAACAATATCTCTCCGTTCTCAAGACCGAACTCTCTTATCTGTCTCCCTCTTCCAAATCCTGGTGGCGTCTGGTCAAATCCGTTTCTGGTGTTTGTTCCCCCTCCATCCCCTCCCTTACCTCAAACGGCTACACAGCTGACTCCGCACGTGAAAAAGCTGAATGCCTCAACTCTGTGTTTGCCTCTAAATCTTGTGTCCCAAACCCATCCCTCTCTGTACCCACCATACCCAGTCGTACCCTGCTGCTCCTGGACTCCGTGTCCTTTCCTCCTGACAAGGTGGAAAAGTTTCTGTCAACCCTCGACTCTGATTCTGCAACTGGACCCGACGGCATCAGCCCACGGGTCCTAAAATCCTGCTCTGCTGCTCTATCTCACCCTCTCTCTGTTCTCTTCACCCTCTCTTTTGCTCAAGGTCAACTGCCATCTGCTTGGAAATCAGCCAACATCACCGCTTTACACAAAAAAGGTGCAAAAACAGATCCTAGCAACTACAGACCAATCAGCCTTCTCCCAATTATCAGCAAAGTCATGGAATCCATCATTGCTTCGGATATGAAATCTTTCCTCTTCTCCAATGGCTTGATCTCTGATCATCAATTTGGTTTCAGACCAGGTCACTCTACTCTGGACATGCTGCTTCTGCTGTCTCAACAATGGATGGAGGTCCTCAATGCCAAACAGGAAATTAGAGCTGTCTCCCTCGACATATCACGTGCCTTCGACACGGTCTGGCACCCCGCTCTGCTCACCAAACTCTCCTCCTTTGGTATCCATGGAAATCTCCACGCATGGCTGGCGGACTTCCTCTCTAGTCGTCGTCAACGTGTGGCCCTGAATGGGTTTCTCTCATCTCCTCTTCCTGTTCAGGCTGGAGTTCCCCAAGGCAGTGTTCTGGGCCCCGTGCTTTTTCTGGTCTTCATCAATGATCTCTCTGACTCTCTCGAAAATCCTCTCTATCTCTTTGCTGATGACTCCACTCTCTGCCGCTCCATTCCTCTTCCCTCAGATCGGCAGTCTGCTGCCTCCTCACTCTCTGAAGACCTGGACAAAATCACAGACTGGTCAAACAAGTGGAACATGTCTTTCAATCCTGACAAATCTCACACTCTTACTATGTCTCTCCGAAAAGATCGACTGGACAACCCTCCCATCTACTTTCTCAACAATCCTCTCCAAGAAGTTCTGTCGCTCAAGATTTTGGGTCTCACTATCTGCCATGATCTTTCTTGGGAAAACCACATTTCCAAGCTGGCCTCCAAAGCCAGTCGCCGACTGGGCATCCTCCGTCGTGCGAAGTCATTCCTCGGCACACCTGAGCTCCTCACCACATACAAGGCTTTCATCCGCAGCTCAATGGAATACTGTTCTCCCCTATGGGCCGGTGCTCCTGCCTCACACCTAGCTCGGCTTCACGCTGTTGAAACCAAAGCTTTCAGAATTATTGGAATCTCCCGCGATGAAGCTATCTCTGAGGGCCTTTCACTCACTCACCGCAGGCAGGTAGGTGGTCTTTCTGTCTTCTACCGACTCCTCTCCGGCCTTGCACCCCCAGCTCTCTCTGTGCTCTGTCCCCCAAATATTCCTACAGGTCGCACAAGATCTGCCAGCAACCCTCTGATGGTTAAACTGCCGAAATCTCGGCTCTCTGCTCACCTTCACTCTTTCATTCCTCTTTTCTCCCGCCTCTGGAACAAACTCCCTCACTCCCTTCAATCCCACTCCTCCCTCCAGGTCTTTAAAACAGCTGTTCACCACCATCTCTTATCTTCCCCCATCCAAAACCTTGATCTTTTCTACCCCCGCTAATTCACCCCAGATCCACCTTGTTTGAAATTCCAACTTCTTTCCTGGAAGTCCTGGCAGTGTCCATATGTTTTATACCTCTCCCACCGCCCCCTTCCCATGCCCCCCCCCCCCCCAAAGCCCTCGCCCTCTCTCAGATCTCTCGATGTCTCCATGTCTCTCGGTCCCTGCTCTCAAATGTTATGTTTGTGTCCTTCCCCCTCTCTCCCCATCTTGTCTACCGCTCCCGATGTTATATGTTTTATGTGTCGGTTTGTCTTTCTGTGTGATTAATGTTCGCTCTTTCACGAGCCTCGATCTTGTATACAAAAAAAAAAAAAAAAAAAAAAAAAAAAAGTCTGCGTTTTTAAAATTCATTTTCTCAGAAAGCGTTTGTCCTATTGACACAAACTTTTGCACTATCGGAGTGATTCTTGTAGATTTGTAGAGACAATTATGATGTCATAACTTATAAGTCACTTGGTATGGGCACAATCTTGGAAAAACATCGCACCCCCATATCTCCAAACCGCTCCATGGAATTTTTTTTTGAACTTGGCTCATTGTCAAGTACTCCACATGGGGAATAAGTTATGTTAATGATGGTCATTGGTGCCTTCATTATGACGTCATAATTTGACAAGTACAATGCTTGATCCAATCAATGATTTTTTTTTTTCTCTCTCTGCAACTGTTGGTCCAATGGGCACAGAATTTCCACCATAGCAGCGCCTCCTGTAGAATATTTTAATGATAATTATGACGTCATAGGTCACGTGGGACAGGCGCCATCTTGGACAAAAAAAAACACGTTGCACTTCTATATCTCCAAAACCGGTCCAGGTGAAAAATTGAAACTTGGCTCATTGTAAATAACTCAATATGGGGAATAAGTGTCGTTAATGATATCATTGGTGCCTTAATCATGACGTCATAATTCAACAGATACAACACTTGGTCCGAACAGTTTGAGATTTATCGAGTGTGGTCTATGCAGCAATTCTATTGGAGAATATAAATTTATGATGTCATTGGTCATGTGGTATGGCCGCCATATTGGATCAAAGCAAAAACCCTTAAAAGCAGAAGAGTTGGCTCACACCAAGTTGACTGGGTTGGGTAAGTATTCTATGAATACCATCTAGTTAAGAATGAATGTGTTCGGTGGACATTTTTAAGACTCCAAATGAAACACCTCGGATTGTATTTTGTAAAATATTTACTTTCACCATTGAACCAAGCCATTTCTGTTGTTGCCCATGAAACAAATGAAGGTGGTGGCACACTAACCTTGTACACAAAAGAACCAAGATAAGGTACAAAGTGTGCATTTCAAAAACTCTTTTCTTCAAAATCCATTGTATTGAACCACACGTTCTTGCCTTGCAAATTGAATGGTTGGTATGAAAGCAAAAGCGTGATTTAGAAAGTTCAATTTAAACAATCTCCATACTTTCTCCACAAGAGCAGACACGCCGAACCCACAAACGTGCTAAACACGATGGGCAGTATGCTAAGATTGAATCAGGGTCTTCATGTGATTAGCAAAATAAAAAATGAGAATTCCAACTCCAGCTGCCAGCACCTCCGTCGCAACCCAAGGACCATTCCAGGCACCCTGTGGAAAAAGACAGTTAGCACCATCAGAAGGTTAAGCGAATGCAATATAAAACAAGATGACGTCATGCAGAGTACAATACTTGCAAAATACACCCCCCCCCCCCCCCCCCCTCAAAAAGGTTGCCATTGATCCATAAAATTGGCCATTTCATCAAGATTAAAATTGACAATCTTGATCAAAGCTCAGGGCAATAGGATGAAAAGTGACGATTTTTCAGATGAACATTGATGATTTTAGAAGTTTCATCTCGAGTTGACCTTTGACCTTTTGACCTCAAATAGTTAGTTTCCCTATTTAGTGACTGAATATGCAAATGCTGTTCTATTTTCAAGTCAATCAGATGAAACATGGCGATTTTAGAAATTTGACCTCCAGATGACCTTTGACCTCAATCAATAGGCTTCTCAATTGTGACGACCTCTACAACTTGGTGAAGTTTCATGACAATCGGTTTAGAATTGTAACCTGTAGGCGATTGACAAACAGACAGACGGAATAATAAACACAACCGACAAATGTACTTGAAAAGCCTCCGATTTTGCAAACAACAAGAAAGAGCAATCAGAGATTGGAAGGTTGTACTGAATAAAACCACCGTTTAGAGGCCATTTTTCCCCGCAAAGCGGGGGTTGGCCTTTTCGGGGACCGTGGTTGTTTTTTTTTTTTTTTTGGTCCCCTTTTTGAAGCAATGTTTTACGGCCGGATGCCCTTCCTGCCGCCAACCCTGTTTGTCGCCTTTTACGACAAGCAGGGAATTACCAGTGAACTGGTACTCAATTTGCCGACCTCGGAAGGATGACAGGCTGAGTCAACCCCCCTGGCGTTAATTCAGCGATCGACCGGGATTCGAACCCAGGATCCTTGGATCCTAAGCGGGCACCCTAGCCGCTAGCCCAACACCAGGGACTGAAGGTTGTACTGAATTGTACTGAAGGTTGTACTGAATGAAAGGTCTAAATGGTTTAGTTGTACATGTGTAAAGGTCATGGTCTGAAGGTCTAAAGGTAGAAAGGTCGAAAGGGTTTACAGGGTATTAAAGGCATGAAAGGTATGAAGGTGTAAGGGCAAGGGACTAAAGGGTAGAAAGGAGTCTAAGGGTCTTCAGGGTTTTAAAGGGTCGAAGAGGTCTTGGAGTTCTAAAGCATGTGAGGGGTCTATAAGATTTAATGGAGTCAATAAGGTCTACAGGGTCTTAAAGGGTTATAAGAGGTCTTGAAGGGTCTGAAGGGTCTTAGGGGACTGAAGGATCTCAAATGGTCTTCGAGGTCTTATGGTTAAAAAGGCTCTTGACGGCTTTAGGGGCCTTGTAGGGTCTTAGGGGTATTGAGTTTTAAGGATCTTAAGGGGCCTAGGGTTGTAAGGGGTCTTGGAGTTCTAAAGGGTCTAATGTAATTCATATACATACTCACGTTCTATGCAAAGAGCCAAACAGACAGACAGAGAAGGACAAACAAAAAAACACACAGACCAAAATTCAATACCCTCTCCTTTGGCGAGGGTAACTAGTATTTAGACCTTCACTAAAATCGAATCAATTCGTCTTTGTCACACCAAACCTGTCCCCCAAATTTCATCCGAATCAGTCCATAACTTTTTGATACCCCCTGGTCACAAACAGACAAGGGTAAAAACATGCCCTCTGTCTACCTTGGAATGATGTCCACTCCGTAACTAGGACGGCACTTTGTAGAGTAAATACGTCCACCAGGCTGAAGAGTTTGCTTTTTGCATCCCACCGATAGGCCGGATCTAAACCACAATCTAATCGGCTTGTTCTTGTCACGTACCCAACTCAACCACCAAATTTTGTCACAACCCGTCCACAACTTTTTGAGATATCGTGCTATGTATCGTTTTTGACTCCATATCTCTTCTGGTGAAGAATCACTTTGTATCTTCACCAAAATCTAATCAATTCGGCCTTATCAC
This sequence comes from Myxine glutinosa, assembly GCF_964187855.1. Classification (NCBI taxonomy): domain Eukaryota; kingdom Metazoa; phylum Chordata; class Myxini; order Myxiniformes; family Myxinidae; genus Myxine; species Myxine glutinosa. The sequence continues at coordinate 90,500,428 of NC_136271.1, forward strand.
ACACCCAACCTTCATCCAAATCCGTCCATAACTTTTTCAGGTATCCTGCTCACAGTCAGACAAGTGTGAAAAAATAAGCTCCGCCCACGTTCTGTAGTGCATGTAATGAAGGTTAAATTTAACAAAATGTACAACAATTTATTTCCTTACCCTGTGATCTACATTGACCGTGAAGAGTGCCTTGACGCTCTCAATGTCTCCGGTGCTTCTTTGTGCCTGAGAAACAAGGTTGTGCAGACGTTTAGATTATTGTTCAAATTCATTTGTTATTTCAAGAGACAACTTGCTCAAAAGCGAAAGGAGATCGTTTTCGAATCTCCAAGATAAACTACTGCAATCTTCCACTCCGGAACATTACAATTTACGATGCAAATCGAGGAACATTACCCCGGGTACCCTTTGGAAATTTAACGACACTATACTCCGAAGGGTGTCTACCAACTAGGTTCACATGTTCCCATTGAAAGAAATTGCACCACTGGAGTCATACGGCGGCCATCTTGCATTTTGTTATGCGCGAATGGCTAAAGCTAAGGATCTCCATAATTTTTGATCTAGACATCATAGAAAGACAAATAAACCCACTTTTCCATACAATTTTGACATGGGAAAACGTTTGGTTGCAACATTTTTGAGATTTGAGTATGTCTTGTGGATCAAATCATTGAAGATATGGGGAGAAAATGCATATTTGACCAGAATTCTCCATATCTCCTGGGATTGTGATTTTCTGACGCACGTCTGATGAGCCTAGAGGTCGTCATTCGCTCTACAAACTGACCAATAGTTTGTGTAGATGTGCTTTGTCCCTCACCCTAACCTCTGTATCAGGAGGTTGCCAATTACTGTCTGTATTCAGAGGGAGTCTTTTGACATTGGCCCCCACTACACGACTAGTCCTGTCCTTTGCTTTTATAATCAAATATTCACTGCCTTGCTGACGCCTGTCACATGAGGTTGGCTTATATGTGTCAATCTTCACTTGTTTGCATTCGATAACACTATTGGCTTCTATTGCAGGTGGTGGGCACACATGGATTAGACAGGGAACTAACCCACTTGAAATCATGGGAAAAACAAAATGGACCAAAGGGGCAAAACAAAAAGCTACTGAGAGATCTGAGTCCCAATCTCTAAAAAGAGTAAAACATCAAGCGTGTATCTTGCATCTCAGCAGTCCAGAGACTCAACTTCATCGCAAGAGATTCCAATTATCTTGAAAGCCGTGGTTCCCACAGTGTCAAGCTGAGCAAGGTGAGGGAGGGAAGTGATCCCAGAGAGGAGAGCGGCACTCCGATATAAGCTGCAGATTAAACCCTTGTAGGTGCGTATAAGTTCAGGTGTGCCAAGGAAGGCCTTTGCATGATGGAAGATGCCCAGTTTGTAGGCAAACTTTGAAATGTGATTTGCCCAAGAGAGATCATGGCTGAGAGTGGAACCCAAGAGTTTGAGTGTTCCGTAACCAGTTATGCAAATGGTTGCTATTGGAAGAAATCATTTGCCTAACTGCATTTTGAGTGTGTGCAGCCAAGTTGCTCAACTGATCACTCAGGTGTGGATCCGACTTTAGGGAACATTAAATAAGGAATGGTGTGTGCAAGAAGGAAAGGAGTCCAGTGCAAATTGAGAGAAGGCTGCATAGGAATGAATAGAGGGTGAGGCACGATGGTGGGAGCAAATGCAAAGTACAGTTTTGGAAAAAGTTGTGGAAACACACAAGTGATGGATGTGTGTGTGTGTGTGTGTGTGTGTGTGTGTGTGTGTGTGTGTGTGTGTGTGTGTGTGTGTGTGTGTGTATGTATGTATGTATGTATGTATGTATGTATGTATGTATGTATATATGTATGTGTATATATATATATATATATATATATATATATATATATATGTATATGTATATGTATATGTATATATATATATATATATATATATATATATATATATATAGATATATATATATATATATATATATATATATATAGATATATATATATATATATATATATATATATATAGATATATAGATATATATATATATATATATATATATATATATATATATATAAATATATATATATATATATATAATATGAATGAATGAATGATCGTTTTGAGGCCATTTTCCCCACAAGAGCGGGGTTAGCCTTGCGGGCCCCATGACAATCATGGTTCCCTGTTTGAGGCAATGTTTTATGGCCGGATGCCCTTCCTGACGCCAACCCTTGATCATGCTCTTACGATGCGCAGGGATACGGTGTACCTATTCTAAATCTGGGTACACACCGTGATCATTCATCCCAGCAAGCTGGTACTCAATTTGCCGACCTCGGAAGGGTGACAGGCTGAGTCAACCCCCCGGCGTTAATTCAGCGATCGATCGGGATTCGAACCCAGGATCCTAGGATCCCAAGCCGGCACCCTAACCGCTAGGCCAACAACTGGCTTTTCTCGACGAGCTAAAAATATGGTGAATCAATTAATACAGGGTGTCCATAAATTCCTTGTGCAACTTTGAACTTTCACACCTTATGATGTCCACATGATTTGCAAGCTTTTCATCCCAAAGTGCCGTCCCATGGAAGTGAATTAACCTTTTAAGGACCAAGAGACACACATGTCCCTCAAATTTGAAGTGGAGCATCTCTGATATTTTCCCTACAATTTTAGATTACTTTGTTTTTGCACATTGGCAAACATTGTAGCTAATACTGGGTAAGAGTTTTTGTCATTTCCATAATTTTTCTTTTTTTTGTTGATTAGAAAAACTTCTATTTTCCATCATGCATACATTTGAATTTCAATTCATAGTCGTTATCAGCCAAACGAAATATAAAATTGGATTTGTATCTGAAGAATTACTTCAAGATGTCTGTGGTCCTCAAAGGGTTAAGTTTGGGTGTCTCCATCTGTTAGCATTAGCTCTTGGATTTTAAAATCCCATGGTGTCCTTTGCGAAGAGTAGGCCAGTTATCTCAGGAATTCTGATTTTTTTTTTTTACAAATTCCTACCACTTTTCCGGCCTGGCCTGAACTTCAGGCCTGGCCAACCGGTTCATCAAAGAATCGAGCCAATAGCGTTCCCCACCCAGCTGAACCCACAAAATATGGGAGTAAATGGGGCCATTAAGAAGTAGGTGTAGTGCGGTTCACAACCTTCCTGGAAATAGAATCCCTGACAGATAAAGCTATGCTCCTCAAGGAATGGCAAGACACATCTGCTTCTACCCACCAGCAGGTTACCATGACAAGGTGTAATTTTCTGGACATTTTCTTGAAGCTGGCAATAGCAAAGTGTTGGGAGACAAATTACATGGAGACTTTTATTTATTTTTGCAACATGATGTGTTGACAAGTTTTGTTTTAATTGGAAGAGCAAATGCTTCCTCATTAAATGCATTGTGTGAGGTTTTCTACAATAACAGGTCATTCTCATTTTATTTTTTCTCCAAGTGGAAGTAAATCAGTTATTTCCATAATGAAAATCTCCATTCTTTTGTTGCATTTACCTTTTGCAAAGCATGAGCCAAAGCAATCAAACCAATTTAATTACACAATGCAGTACTGTAGATGACAATTTCTGGCAAGGTTTGGCCCATGGACCAGGCCGTTAAACCTTCATACAGGAAGGAAACATCCTCGTCCACCCCACATATCTTCTGAATCCAACTTGTCCACCCTATGCTTGTCTACATGCCCACCGTGTTTTGCGTCCTGTTTTTGTCTGTTACGACCTGATCCACTCACTGTACTAGCTCTTCCATGAGCGCCGATTATGCATACAAAAAAATAAACGAAACAAGCGTTACACCGAGGTCCCCCGTCGGTGAAGTGATGAGTTGACAAAGTGGAAGACGCAGCAAACATGGAAGAGTCGATAATATTTGCGAGTGGGTTGGAGACACACCCACACACCAGATTAGAAGTTAGTAGTTCATTTATTTTTCAAGATATTCCGCTCACAAGGTTCAGACATATATGGTGGCGGCCATCTTGGATTTTGACGTGGCGACCCAATTTTCAATAGCGTTCTCCCTTATGCCTAGATACAGTCGCGCACCAGATTAGAAGTGAGTAGTCGGTTTATTTTTCAAGATATTCCGCTCACAAGGTTCAGACATATATGGTGGCGGCCATCTTGGATTTTGACGTGGTGACCCAATTTTCAATAGCGTTCTTCCTTATGCCTCGATACACCCACACACCAGATTAGAAGTTAGTAGTTCGTTTATTTTTCAAGATATTTCGCTCACAAGGTTCAGACATATATGGCGGCGGCCATCTTGGATTTTGATGTGGCGACCCAATTTTCAATAGCGTTCTTCCTTATGCCTAGATACACCCACACACCGGATTAGAAGTTAGTAGTTCATTTATTTTTCAAGATATTCCGCTCACAAGGTTCAACGCACGCATGCACACACGGACGCACGGGAAAACCATAGTCCCCCTTTCCCTCTGCGGTGTGACGGGAGACAAAAAAAAGCATGCCAATGCACCTTTCGAAGAGCACCAAAAGCTTCTTCATCGTAGAACTTCACCACATAGGTGCCGCTTCTTGCATTCTTATGTTCGGTACTCCACGACACCTTAAATTGGAAGAAAAATGACAAAATTTGATGGGAAACACCAAGTTTAACTGAAGAAATTAGAAAGCCTTCACCTCTGGGAGTACAACATTCAGTCAATAAAATTGTGTCCTCCATGTCAGGACCGAGCTGTTCCCCCTCAACCCATTCCCCTCCCATCTTCCCCTCACTGTTTCTCCCCAACCTCACCCTTTCTCAGCTTACCTCTTGCCCCAATCTCTCCACATTCCTACATCATGCCCAAACTGTCTCATCTGCTGCTGTCCCTACCTGTGTGGACCTCAAACATCTGAGGACTCTGCTTCAACCTAACAGATATCTCAATGCAGTCAGGCCAGTGGTCTCCATAATCTACTGCCTCATTTATGGTCTTGCACCCTCTGCTCCATCCTTGCTTTGTCTTCCCTATCCCCTCCCCCACGGTTTCTGCAGGGCACATACGCTCCACAATGAACCCCATCTGGTGAAACTACCTAAAATCCAGGATCATTGTTCACCTCCACTCATTTGTTCCACTTTTTTTTTCTCCACCTGTGGAACCAACTTCCAAGTCCTCTTCAATCTCATTGTTCCCTTCACTTCTTCACGACAGCTGTTCACCACATCTCAAATCGTCCCCATTATAAAACCATGATCTTTTCTACCCTTGTTAACCCCCGTGAATTCCCCACTCCTTCCAAATTTCTAGTTTTTCCTCCTGAGAGTTTCCTTCTCTATCCATCTTGTCCACCCTATGCCTCCTCTCCTGCCCCCCCATTCCTCCACACATCCATTGTGTGTCCATCTCTGTCTCTCTCTCTCTCTGTGTCTGTCTTTGTGTCTGTCTTTGTGTCTCTCTGTCTCTGTCTTTGTGTCTCTCTGTGTCTGTCTTTGTGTGTTTCTCTCTGTCTCTGTCTGTCTGTCTCTGTCTGGCTCTCTCTGTCTAGCTCTGTATCTCTCTGGCTCTGTATCTCTCTGGCTCTGTATCTCTCTGGCTCTGTATCTCTCTGGCTCTGTATCTCTCTGGCTCTCTCTCTCTCTGGCTCTGTATCTCTCTGGCTCTGTATCTCTCTGGCTCTGTATCTCTCTGGCTCTGTATCTCTCTGGCTCTGTCTCTCTCTGTCTGTCTCTGTCTCTCTCTCTCTCTGTCTCTGTGTCTCTCTCTCCAATGTCAGCTCTGCTGTTGGTGTTTTCCCCCTCTGGCTATTGTGTCCTCCAGTTCGACAAACACTTTATATTAAGAGCTCCATTCATCACTGTCCGTGTGCTATGCTTACACCTACAAACACCCAGAAGTACCTTTCCCTGTGACTTCCCCTCCACTCCCACCTCTGTGTGTGTGCGTTCTACTGTCCTCCAACAGTGACGACTATTTACATCTCTCAAACAACATTAACCAACTTTTAACCAACCATATCTCTTCCTCATATGTGGCGATTTAATCAATTATCACCATGCAATTTGGCTAGGTGTTGGTACCTCTCTCTCACCAGCCATGATACCACAGCAAAGGACTTCTGTGACTCCATGGGACTGACTCAGTGACTCAATGTGTGAACTTTCCAACCCGGATTTCTCCTGATGGAAAATCCTCCCTTTTGGACTTGGTGATGACTAGCTTTCCTGTTAATGGCTCGGGTTCCCCAAAGCCAGTCAACGGGTCCTCCGCCATACAAAGTGCGTGTTCATTTCTCAGCCAACATGAACCTTAACCCTAGCCCTAACATCCACTCTTCCATTCCTCTTTTTTCCTGCTTAACTTCAATCAACTTCCATTTTCTCTTCAATGCCTTTCTTCCCTGGAGATGTTCACCCAAAACCATGTTCTTTTCTACCCCTGTTAATCCCATCCTCAAGTGCACCTCCTCCCAAATTTCCAGTTTTAACTTCCTGAGAGGTTGCTTCTGCATCCATGTTGTCCATCTCGTGCGTCCTCACCTACCCCTCTTTCCTCCTCACACCCATTTGTCACCCTCTATTTTGTCCCTCAACCCTGTTGGTGGCATTCCCTCCCTCTTTGTACGGTTCCTTTTGTTCTGTTGCATAAGCTTACTGATCATTTCAGTGTTCTAGCTCTTCAAAAAGCCTCACCTTTGTATATAAAAAACCTCCAATACCTCACTTTGCTATGAGCTCAGACTTTGTATACAAATAGTAGGAACTAAAAGCCGTATAATCCTTCCCCCGATATGTACACATACAGAGAGTGAGAAAACGAAAATTAACTTGTGAAATAAATAAGGAAATCCAAATGAAACGGCAAAACAACAGGAACTCACCTGATAACGTCCAACATCCTGCCCTTTCGTTACCGGAAGTTGCTTGCCACCAACATCTGCATAAAGCGCCATATTCTAGGGGGAAGGAAAGTCATGCATACAAACTCAGCAAAAAGCAGGGAAAAAAACTTTTCACATCAGTTTGTGTTTGGCAAACAGATTGAGCAGGTGCAAAAGACAAACTAGATGTCTGCAATCACAAAGCGATCGCCAAGAGTAAGCCTCCGCCAGCGCCAGCGAACCAATGACGGCCATGTTTATTTCAGAAGGCTGTATGGCATTGAACATTTAGGGATAGAGTGCAAATTAAGAAAATGTACCATCTACAAGCTAAGCATAAAACTCAACATCATGAAAAACAGAGGAAAGTTATTACCTCCGCAACCAAAGGTGGATGGAGGTTATGTTTTCACCCCTGTCTGTCTGTCTGTTTGTCCGTTTTGATATCTCAAATCTCAAAAACAATATATCTCAAAAAGTTGTGGAGGGATTCGGACGAAATTTGGCAGAGATGTAGCATATGTAGCAAGGACGAAATGATTAGATTTTGGTAAAGATCTGCTTTCCGATCCGGCTAGTAGAATTTTTAAAGTGATTCTTCACCATTGGATGATCGGGCCAAAAACGATACGTAGCAGGATATCTCAAAAAGTTGTGGACTGATTTGGACGAAACTTGGTGGACAGGTTGGGTGTCTGACAAGGACTAATCGGTTAAATTTTGGTGAAGATCTGAATATGGATTCGGATATGTGAGTTATTTAATTTTTTAAGTGATTCTTCACCATTGAGTGATAGGGCTAAAACCAACATATAGCAGGATATCTCAAAATGTTATGGACAGATTTGGACGAAACTTGGTGGACAGGTTGTGTGTGTGACAAGGAAGAATCGATTCAATTTTGGTCAAGATACGGATCCAGCTAGTAGAATTTTCAAAGTGATTCTTCACCATAGGTAGATGGGGCCAACAACGATACAATAGCAGGATATCTCAAAAAGTTGTGGACGGATGATTTTGATTAAATGCGATTCTGTATTGTGATTTTCTGGTCTACTCAGGGATACAAAGAGTAAACTGTTCACCTGGCGGAGGTATGCTCTCGAGGAAGTGCTGTTCTAGTTCAAGATGTGATCAATAAGGGTTTCTTGTTAATTATGTCACAATCCCAAAAAAACACAAGTCAAGGACACGAATCAAATATCAGGTGCACAACATCAGTGCAGGTACACAATTATGATGCAAGGACATCGGGGAATGTCAAGCGGTCTTTGTGATTCCGCATTGGCAAAATTGAGCGATGACAAAAAACGGGTTATTTTTTCAGAGCGCCATTTGGCATTGACCATTAATGCCAAAGGATATGACGTAATTTAAGTGTAAATGCGCCTTACTTGAGGCTACCTCGAAAGGGCAAATACCTACCGATCAAACAAACCTTAGTCGTGTTATCGTGAAAAATGTTAAAATGCCAGAATTGGGTCAGGACCAGAAAATCAAGTCAAGTTCAAAAATTATGCCTTGCTCCCCCAGCTCTGCCTGTGCTCTGTCCCCCAAATATTCCTTCAGGATGCACAAAATCTGCCAGAAACTCTTCTGGTGAAACTGCCAAAATCAAGACTCTCTGCTCACCATCACTCTTTCATTCCTCTTTTCTCCCACCCCTGGAACAATCTCCCACACTCTCTTCAATCCCACTCCTCCCTCCAGGTCTTTAAAACAGCTGTTCACCACCATCTCTTATCTTCCCCCATCCAAAACCTTGATCTTTTCTTCCCCCGTTAAAACACCCCCAAATCCGCCTCTTTCAATCTCCGACTTCATTCCTAGTAGTGTTCATCTTGTTTATCCTATGTACATGGCCCCAGTCCTCTCTCTTCCACAGATATCCTGATGTTCCTGTTCCCTATTGTTGTTGTGCTTCTCTCTCTCTCTCTCTCTCTCCCTCTCCCTCTCTTGTCTCCCGCTCCCTTTATTATAAGTTTGTGTTTCTGTTTATGTTTTTATGTGTTTTATGTGTAGCTCTTACATGAGCCTCAACTTTGTATACAAAAAAAAACAAGACCGGAAGTCTAACAGTAGCGTAGCTTAGCTTGTAAAATATTATAAACCACAAACACACATGATTAGCTTTTCAAACAGCCGCTAATGCTGTTTATAACATTAAACAAATAAATTTGGAGGAATCCCGACATCCGTGAGGTAAGTTTTACTTATAGAACTGAGGGAAGATCTACTGTAATCTGTTTACCTCACAAGGGTTGGGTTAATAACATGCTATCAAAAAACTGAGGCGATTCCTTACTTCCGCGGTTATTAGTACCGTACACCGCTTATCAATGATTCATGAACCATACACCACTTCAATCCATTATCTCTGTATTCACGACATTGGGATTAAAGTGTTATGGTCATATTTACTATATTATTATTTTTATTGTTATTACTATTACGAAAACTACGGTATACTACTGAAACGATACACTACTGTATTAAGAAACCTGGGCTTAATTTGTCCGAAGCGGCCCGAAGGTGAGGCATGAAGCCGAAGTCCAATACGTACCGTATTGTTGGAGGAGACGTAACACCGATGCTTTCAATATTTAATGGTAATTTTAACAATCGGTTTGTTTGTGCTTCACACTGAATGAAAAATGTAAAGGTAGAGCATGGTGATTGTGATATTGACATTGACATTGACATGGACATGAACGAAATTGGAATCAAAATGCCGGAGTGTGGAGTCAGCAACTGTACCGCCGTAATGACATCAGACGTAATCACATCACCGTGTCATGTGACCATATCCTCAGCTCTGATTGGTATACGTTTGAGGGGACGTACATACATATTACATAAGGACGGACAAACACTGTTTGAGACAGCTTTACCCTATAGGAATATGAATGAATGATCGTTTTAAGGCCATTTTCCCCGCTAGAGCGGGGGTTAGCCTTGTGGGCCCCATGACAATCATGGTTCCCTGTTTGAGGCAATGTTTACCTATAGGCAACGGCGTAAAAAATTGATCAACTTAAACTTTTCCTATCACCGGGGATGGGTAATCTTGCTAGTGTCAGATAACCTACAAATAATCAGCCTTGTGTTATACATTGTTGGGAGGGTGGGATTTCAACAAAAAAAACTTTAACAAAAAGAAAAAAAAAAAGAAATGGAAAACTTCTGCCTGATTTCGAAATAACTGATATGTATGGAATAGAATTAAACAAAAAATATAATTGTTAACACAAAGGTGATTGATTCAGTGTGACGTCAAATAACATACAAAGTCTATAATCTTTTTTTTTTTCTCCTAACTTTTCACATGCTGCATTAAAACAGTTATGTGCTTCCCAAAACATGAAGCTCCGCTTGATTCAATCATGTTGTGTCATCAAGTTTTACCAACATGCCAGTTATAACACCTGGCATTACATGATGTAAATAATTACTCCTTGTAGAATATGAATCATTAAATTGTACAAGATGAACACAAGGCAAAAAATAATAATAACAATAATAATAATAATAATAATAATAATAATAATAATAATAATAATAATAGAGTGCCGACCTGTGCTCCATTTTTGCAGGACAACAAAATCTCAACGATGAATACCGTCTCTGTATTTATGACAGCATCGAATGTTGTATAGTAGTTGGGTACAACAGTTGGTTCTTCGCAAGTTTCAGCTGAGAAAAAAAAGGCATTTGATTTATATGATAACATAAGCAAAGCTAGAGAACAAAATGATCAGGAATTTGAAACAAAGTCAATGAATGAATGAATAATAATGAATAACTAGAACGGCACTCGGTAGAGCGGATACCCCCGCCAGGCTGAACAGTTTACGTTTTGTATCCCACTGATCTGGATCTGGGTTTGAACAGTTTTCGTTTGAAACTGGCCGGATCTGGATCCTGACCTGAACCAAAATCTAATCGGCTTGTTCTTTGCACTTACCCAACTTGTCCACCAAGTTTACTCAAGTCGTCCATAACATTTTGAAATTTCGTTCTATATATCGTTTTTGGTCCCATCCCTCAATGGTGACGAAAATTACTTGGAAAAAATTAGAAAAATTATTGTATCCGGATCCGAATTTGGATCTTCACCAAAATTGAATCGATCAGTCCTTGTCACACACCCAACCTATCCACTAATAGTGCAGTGGCCGAAGCTGAAAAAGGGCTCTATTTTAGGAGATACCCCTACCGGAGGTATAACAAGCTGGGACCGGTCTTATTTTAACCGTCTGGGCTTCTAGTTTTTGAAAAATGATGTTGTAGTTGCAGCAATTTTGTACAACATGCTAAATTAACCCCTTATTTCCGACAACATGCAATAAATGGACCCATTTCATCTTTTTGTTATTTCATTAAAATAGCCCTATAGATTTTTAGTTATGCTGGTTACATCAATATTATTCATTGAAATGGACATGTAGAAACCCATTTCAGGTAGTTTTAAGCTGCTAGGGAGGTTAGGGGGGCAAAATTATACCCCAAATTTGGCATTTTTTTTACCAAATTTGACCGAACTGAATCCTATTTTCTTCCTTTCAGGAAAGAAGATGGACCTCACAAGAAGCGGATACGAACAAGCAGCAATGCCAACGACAACTGTGTGATATGTCGTCACCCATTGGATGCAGATTGTCCATTCGTAAAAAAAAACCCAACACTGGAGGGAATCAAAGCCGTTATTCATGCCGCAGAACTCCGTCAAGATGATGTTCATGAGAGACTTTCTAAAATCCAAGATGACATTTTAAATCGAACTGTTACGGTTAGATACCACACAAAATGCAGAGCTTGGTATACATCCTCGAGTAACCTGAAGTACGTGCAAAGCGATCCCAGTGGAACGGTTAGCACTGGTAATGATACACCTGACTGTCACAGTGGTCCAACACGGCTTAGGCGAGCTGAAACATCTGCTTTCAATATAAGAACAGACTGTCTCATATGTGGGTAATCTAACATTAGAAAAGAAAAAGCTGACCAACATTGCCACTGGCACTGGGGCATCAACTCGTGACCGCATCATAGCAGCCTCTTTAGAAAGACTAGATGACAAAATTCGCATGCGCATGTTAGCTTACCCAGACTTGTTTGCATATGATGCAAAGTACCATAGGTCATGTTATAGTCGTTATATTTCACCACGAAATATCAATGCTGACAGGGGCAAGACTGAAGCTCAGAAATCTCTGACTGATTTCGATAAGGGTGTTCTGCGTTTGAGTAAGGAAATCGAGTGCACTATTCTATCAAGAAGCAGGAATCTTGTGACATTGTCCTCTCTACATGAACGATTCATTGAAATTCTCAATGAAGGTAGGCCTGATACTCCTGATACTAGCACGGAGCCCAGTGAAGGTTCATTTTAATGACAAACTATTATTCATAGCCCAGCCTGGCAAGTCCGATCTAGTTTGTTCCAGTGAAGTGAGTGTTGGTGATGCCTTGAAAAAGGTTGCAGCGCTGAACATTCAGATCAGTGAATCTGGTGAATGTGAATACACTAATAGTGAAGATACCGGTGAACTGGATAACGCTGTTATCCTCCATCAAGCTGCTGGTATTCTATGTTCGCAGTTCAATGTCTGGAATTAGCTTTCAGACTACCCACTACACTCCAAGTGTGGACCTGAATATGCAGCAGTGCAAGAACTTCGTTCCTGAGACATTGTATGACTTCATAACATGGTGCACGTCGAAGGAATGCTTTGATAAGGCCAATCATTGCGGCGCTGGTAATGCTGACTTGAGGGTTCTGGGTATCTGCCACAACATCATTGCCCTCTCTTGTAATACACAGACCCCCATCACATTCGGTCTTGGTGTTGAAATGCACCATAATCATGGCAGTAAGGAACTGATAGAGCTTCTCAGTTCTGTTGGGCACTCCATCAAATATGATGATATACGGAAGTTTCTAACATCAGCAGCTCTTGATGAGCTTTCAGGACCATCCAGTCAACCCATTCCACGTGGTATTTCTAACTTCAACTTGGAAGACATCCAATCCATAGTAGATGCCGCCATTGACAATTTCGATCGGAATGAAGAGACTATCGATGGTAAACACACTACACATGCCATGGCGATCGTCCTGTACCAACGATCTTAGGATACTGATGAACTAGCATCCATTCCTCGCACAAAGCAGAAATCCTAGGACCCTGGACAATACGAAGAACAACCCATCCAAGTTTATCGCAAGCCAGGAAAGAAGCCGGAACCTGCTGTGAGCTGTCAGCAGGGTCAATTCGAGAATGACTCTTCGATGGTCTTGAAGAAAGACTTGGTATGGGAAGTGGCAAGGGCATGTGGTGGTGACGACTCGCCCATTCCTGCATGGAGTGGATTCAATGCCCTCGTGAGCACCAGGACTGTCCCAGTCACAAAGATTCGCTATCTACCATTCATCAATGCCTCGCCGTCTGACCTTTCCACCATATTTACAACATTGCTCAGACTAGTACAGATAGCCAAAGAGTTGGGGCAACATCATATTCTCATAACTGCTGACCTTGCAATCTATAGCAAAGCACAACAGATTTTGTGGAGCAGACCAGAACCGCTGGTAGGCAAAGTTACCATGCGGCTGGGGGGAATGCACCTCACAATGGCTTTCTTGGCAAGCATTGGTAAGATATTCGGAGATGGTGGCCTTCAGAACATTTACGTGCAGTCGCAAACAATGGGTTAATGGCCCATGTTGTACCCATTACATTGCACTAAAACAAGCTTTTATATCAATGAGACATAGTTACCAAAAAAACAAATCAGGTTTGTCACTGAAATAACAGGTTTTATTGATATAAAAGAGGAAAATAAAATTCATTTCGGTCAAATTTGGGGTATAGTTTTGGCCCCCTAACCCCCGAGCAGCTTAAAACTACCTGAAATGGGTTGCTCCAGGTCCATTTCAATGAATAACATTGATGTAACCACCATAACTAAAAATCTATAGGGCTATTTTAATGAAATAACAAAAAGATGAAATGGGTCCATTTATTGCATGTTGTCGGAAATCAGGGGTTAATTTAGCATGTCGTACAAAATTGCTGCAACGACAACATCATTCTTCAAAAACTAGAGGCCCAGACGGTTAAAATGAGACCAGTCCCAGCTTGTTATACCTCCGGTAGGGGTGTACCTAATTTTTAGGGCCGAGGCCACTGCACTAAGTTTTGTCCAAGTCCATTCACAACGTTTTGAGATTCGTGCTATATATAGTTTTTGGCCCCCATCTCTCAATGGTGAAGAATTACCCCCCTCTCCAAAACACATCATGGCATGTCATATCCCCCTCCAAAAAAAGGAAAACACGTTACGGCATACCACCCCCACAACAACACATCGCTACAACCTCACCCCCCCCCCCCCATCAAAACACATTGTGACGCTAAACCCCGCCCCCTCAAAACACGTCATGGTGCCGAAACCCGCCCCAAAAACAAGTCGCGGTGCCAAACCCCACCCCCACCCCCCAAACACGCAACAGCACCACACCTTCCCGAAGTATGGCAACATTTCTCCATGCAATACGGCACAGTCAAAATGATGTAATCCGTCCCAAAATGCTCGGTGCACATGTGCAGAGCCTTGTACCTTGATTATTATTATTTTGTATTAGTGACTGTCCCTATTCACCCGTAAAACGGGGTGAATAGGGACAGCCATAAAAATCCTATTTATTCCTATTTAACCCATATATGGGGTTAATAGGGACTATAAGTTGCTTTTAAAAAAAACAAGAGAACACTTTCAACCCAAATATCAACAAATCAGTATGGTTATCAATTTTCAGCGAAAGAAGTTTCCGAACTTTTTTTCAGTTTGTGTCCCTATTCACCTTGCTGTCCCTATTCACCCCATTTTATGGTACTGAAAAAAAATTAAGGTGGGGGCACTGCCCACCCTGACCCCCCCCCCCACCCCAAAGCTTCCCACCCGTGTGTGTATGTATGTGTGTATATATAATATATATATATATATATATAATTATATATATATATATGTATGTATGTATGTATGTATGTGTGTGTCTGTGTGTGTGTCTGTCTGTGTGTCTGTCTGTCTGTGTGTCTGTCTGTGTGTCTGTCTGTGTCTGTCTGTGTGTCTGTCTGTGTGTCTGTCTGCATGTGTGTGTGTGTGTCTGTGTGTGTCTGTCTGTGTGTCTGTCTGTGTGTCTGTCTGTGTGTCTGTCTGTGTGTCTGTCTGTGTGTCTGTCTGTGTCTGTGTGTGTGTCTGTGTGTGTGTCTGTGTGTGTGTCTGTGTGTGTGTCTGTCTGTCTGTCTGTGTGTCTGTCTGTCTGTCTGTGTCTATGTCTGTGTGTGTGTGTGTGTGTGTGTGTGTGTGTCTGTCTGTATGTGTGTCTGTCTGTGTGTGTCTATGTCTGTGTGTGTCTGTCTGTCTGTGTCTGTCTGTCTGTGTCTGTCTGTCTATGTCTGTGTGTGTGTGTCTGTCTGTATGTGTGTGTATGTCTGTGTGTGTCTATGTCTGTGTGTGTGTCTGTCTGTCTGTGTGTGTGTGTGTCTGTGTCTGTGTGTGTTTGGTTCAGGGACTGCAGGACAAATACTAGATTGTCACATATATTGGTAAAAGTTGAAGTGTGTGTGTGTTGTATAGTTGTAGCGACAGCCTACGCTAGAATGTACTAATAGTAAATGGTACGAATCTGACATCTCTCATCCCAGGATATTTCTCATGTTCCTGTATTTCCACGAGTCCAATTTGCACTTAGGAACATTTAGGAACACAACTATTTTGATTAACCATTGTGAAATGCAAGTCTCGTTTAATGATGAAAATTATGTCTTCAAGACGATTTGAATTACACATATCGCGATACCATCGGCAGGTTCAAAGTGCCCCGCGAATAGCACCAGCACTGTAAACACACACACACACAGCGCATGCGCAAAAGGCCTCATTTAGCATTGATACATCATTTTGACATTCCCGTAATCAAAACTTCGTTCCACAGCATCAGGTTTGTTCCGTTAACAAGCAGCTTGCTATCGCGTTCCAAGAAAGTCGTTCCAAACAGCTCGGTAAGTGATTTGGGGTGCTTCGTTAAGTTAAGCCGCTGTCACACCTTGTCGTTTTAGCCAGCGTATGAAAAATTTGGCTACGTTAAGAGCACGCTGGCATACGTCGTAGTACGCCGAGCTCGTCGACAAATTTCATGCATGCACAAAATTTGTCGACGTATGCCAGCGTATGACTCACACCAGCACTCAATTTTGATACGTCGGTATACGCTGGCTAAATCGTCAAGGTGTGACAGGGGCTTTAGCAAAAATGACCGCCATTTTTTTTTCAAAAACAAAACAAAACGATACAACAACCAATTAAATGTTTAAAGGGTTAAATACCCCAGTTATGTATATTTATAATGTTATTGAAACGTGCATTTCATAATTTAATTTTACTCTACTTTTCATCCCAATTCTTGAACATCAACAAACATGTAAAACTCCTCCCCAAATGTACACAATGGTGGGTCTATAGATAAGCTCGGCTGGGGAATTCGCCTTCTGACTCATTTTATTTATCTCTTTCCCTCTTCCTCTGAAGCCGCTGATAACACAATCAGTTCTTTTCGGGAAGTTTTCACAAGAGGATCGAGTAAAACTGAAAACTAATCAGGTTCACTATGTCTTTTCGTTCAAATTTTTTGGAGATTAGCAAAACTATACATTTTTGGAATATTCAGAGCATGAGGAATCCAAAAATTAATATTGGCATTTGCGTAGACACCTGCATGGCCGCCATTTTGGATTTCCAAAATGGCCACCATAAAATACTGTTACAGACGCGGTGGTGGATGTTAGTTTACCGAGCGGTTTGGTATGACCACGTCTGCACAGTTTACCCGATTATGCTCGAACGTTGACTAGTCGCGCTACGCTAGATCAATGAAGGAAAAGGACACAACTGCTGGATTCAAATGACACGACACCAAGGGTTCAGTTCTCAAGACCTCCGGAGGAGGTTATATTAGTGCGGAAGGTTCAGATTACAGGGATGAGAGGTACAGCATAACGGGACAAAAGGCTGACTCACACAGGGATTGATGGCAAGGAAAGGCAGGCAGTCGATGGCTCCAGGTGCACCTGGGCTCAGGGCAGAATCGACCCGGTTCGGTCCGGTCCAAAGATGCGGGGAGGTATCGTCGCGCTAGGGGTGGCGGTGGCTTCCTCTGCTCTCCGTAGTTCAGGCGCATCTGACGTCACGTCCGGTGAGTCGCTTCGTATATCCGGCGGGGAGTGACACGCCCTCGGCTTGTTAGCTCCGCCCCAGATGGAATCGGTCCGCCCTTCTTATTGGGTGCGGGGGGGGTTACCAGGCTCCGCCCTTGACGAGGAGCTGACAGCCAGCCCCTTCGTGGTAACCCCGTCGGAGCGCATGGTCATGGCGGCTAACCGAGCCGGTGTGAGGACGCACACTCCCCGCGCCGTCGCCGCGCCGCCCCCCTCTGCTGTTGTAGTTGTTGTTGTTGTAGCTTCTTCATGGGGAAGAGATGCGGGGAGGTATGGGAAGGTCCTAAACTCACTACTGGTGCCATATAATCACATTCTGGTGCAACGAAGAGTCAGAATTAATGGAAACGAGTCCTTAACTGACATAGACTAAGAATAACTAGCAAGATGTCCGAAAGTTGTCTACGTGAGATGCGGTGGACCTGGGCACGACATTTAATGGGGGAAAAAGGGGAAGGTCGGTTCTACAGAGTGTTATTTACAGGCAATGGGACTAGGGAATGGGGGATTGGGGATAGTTGGGGAGTATTGGGGAAATAGGGGAATATTTACAAGCGGATATGGAGGCCAAATGCCATATTCGCAACATTGCACCCTTCTCTACCCTCGGGGCGTCCCGACCCGATAAATTTTTACCTATTTTAGTGTGGCACTCAGATGTAGTTCCCTCTACTATTAACTCTACCCTGAGTGCGACAGTTTTACAGATATTCACAAATGAGTAAATATGTCCCCCTGCGACGTTGCACCCTTCTCCTCTCAGAAACACACCCACAGGATAACCGAATCCGGAAAGAATTCGCAAACTAAACATACAGCCGGTAGGGAGCATTATTTACACGACTACGCTGCTATTTACACTACGATCCAGGACCTGTTTCTGGAGGAACACATGCAGATGTTATGCATAGAGAGAGCACGCATGCCAGCATCGATACACCAACCCACGAGTGCTCTGTGGCCTACGGCCTTTAATAATGTGCAGAGCACCCCTTCCAAGCATCAAAAGCACCACCCCTTCACACAGTCAGCACCATCCGGTGCACCAATAAAGTGTTTATGAATCACCGGTGGTGTCACAGCCGGCCGATGTTCTGCCGCTGGTCTTGCCTTCGTGTGGTGCACTTGGTGTTCTTGCCTCTTTCAAAAAATAAAGAAAGGCGCCAACCGCGTCCATTTCTATATTGTGGCCTTCAGTGGTGTCAACTAAAAGTGGTTCACCTGTATGGCATAGGTGCCACGTTGACCCATAGGTCCATCCACGGGTGGTGCTTGGCCGCAAAAGAGCTGCGGTCCATTGTGGGTGGCCACAAACATTGCGGTCCATATGGTGTATCGATCCAAGCAGCAAGCAGCGAAAGTGCAGGCCCACAACTGCGGAGCCAGCACCTCTCTCTCCTCTCTCTCTGCCCCAAAGCCAGATCCTCGGAGGTGGGAGACAAAAGAAGAAGACAAGTGAGTAAGGTGGTAAGGGCGCAAAAGTGCACGCAATTTAAGGTAATGCACACTGGGGGCACATGGGAACCAGGTGAGACAGGTACGTTCCTACCGTACGCTCCCCCCCCCCCCCCACCAGGTAACCTACATGGCCCCTCCCTTACCCCTTACTGTATCCACAAAACACAACACTACCCATAAACATCTACTTTACAAATCAACAAACATCCCTACTGTCTTCCCCGTTCCTCCCATAAACCAAATTCGTCTTCTCTCCCTCCTAACCAATCAAATTTGCCATTTTCAACTCAACATCATAATTTGCCATCACCAATTCATCATCAGTCCCTCCTAAGGAGGGAGAGATGGAATCACCCCAATGTCTCATCCACGTCGTGATGCGTCTCACAAATCCAACAGCAGTCCTTACTTCCTGCAACACAAAACAAAGAAAACACAGGTGTGGAGTCATCATCATCACCACAGGTAAGTGGCTGCGTATGGTGCGACAGGTTCATCAATCCTAACTATCTCCTAAATGACTTTAACAACTTTACACTACCCGGGGTCTTTCTCCGGCCAAACCATTGGCCCTCTTACACTATGGGTTCTAAAAACCAATTCCCATTGGCCAAACTGTGGTGCTTTTCAATTTGGGGTCTCACTCCCCCGATTCATCTCCCGGTGCCCTCGCACAATTTCTGGGCTGTGGCGTGTAGCTCTCCCAGCAGGTCTACCCACCTGCACACCTCCACCACTGCAGTTGCCTCCGAGCTTACCTGCTCCTTACCCTAACCTAACTACCTGGGGAAGGCCCTCTGGCGCTCTCCCCACTCGGTGCCCTCTCTGGCACTGGGCTGCCCGATCCACACCCGGGATCCTCAGGCACCCATTCACAACTACCGGCTCCCAGAGCCCACCTGCGGCCTCACCTGGCCGACATCCTCACAGTGGTGGAGTGCTCAACCAACTACACACACTAACAGGCTACACGCCCAGCCATTTCCACAACACTAATGCACCCATCCACAACACCATTCTGCAACCCGCACCACAGATGCCAATATCCAACCACAATTTACCTGTACCCTCTACCTAACACTTACACTACCCGCCCCGGGTATTCGTGAAAGGGGTCCACTCTTCCCCCATCCACACCTTCGCACCATGCACACCACTCCGTACCACTTACTCCAACTCTCTCCACACCACTCATTCCAATACTCCATGTATTCCACACACCTGTGCTCTCACACCTGGTGCCACCTGCACCCTTCTCTCCCCAAGCGCATTCGCGCTGATCCACAACACTCACTACTCACACACTGCTCCACACACCTGTCCAGTTGCACACCTGTGCAATCACACCTGTTCAATTCTCAACCACACGGCATCATCTCATCTAACTACTCCCCTCTGAAACTCGCGCTTCCCAGTCGTCCCTTTAAACTATTGCGCTCCCACGTCATTATAATCCACACTAAACTACCTGCGTCCCCACTACAGGTATCAGTCACTAGCTAAACTTAACGTTACCTAATGTCATCTTCGCTAGATCCCTACACACGATATAACCTAACCCACCCGGGCTAGTTTTCACTGCCATACACCCCCATAAACTATTGCGCATTTGCCCCACCATGGGAAGGGTGGCAGGGATGCCCCCCTTACCCACCGGGCCCATCGCTCACTACCAATTTTGCACATCAAATTTCACCAAATCAAAAATTTGCCAATCACTACCCATCATCTGCCAATCACTACTGCCAATCCCTTGCCAATCATCAAATTTTGTTTTTCTCTAATTTTGGGTCCAAAACACTAACCTCATCACCCAGTCTACTCACTACTGCCTCTCGGTGCGCCAATTCCTGTCCAAAGCCCGGCTTCGTAAAGCCAAGCCATGAATGCGGGTTGTTTGGTGCCAGCGGCTGGATGCGTCCGGCACTCGGTGCAGGGACGGGGGCTTACCCGGGCCGAGATCCCACGCACCATCTCGGCGTGGAGCCATCCCATGGCTCGATCTCGACCTGCCGGACTGCCTCAACAAAAAGTGGTCGCCATGACGACCCTTCCTATCCAGCCGCCCGCTCCGCCTAGTGGAGCACGGACGCGGCCGTTCAAAACGAGGCCCAGCACGCACCGAGGGCCTGATTCGGCTAAAAGTCGCTCTAACCTCTAAACCGGTTACCGTCGATGCTTCACCTGGACGCTTACACCCCGCAGCCCGTTCCTTGCTCACACATCCAGCCGTTTCCATGCTACCTTTCCTTACACACCCAGGTACACCCATTCCACTCACAGCCTTGGTCACACACCTGACCACCGAACACTTTGGCACACATTCGTTGGTCGCACACCTCACCAACACACCTCTTCGCGCCCCCTCCTCTGTCACAATCACAGGTGTGCTCTCATTCGCACACCCAACCACGTGCCTCACCACCAACTCCAGCGTGCATTCCCACTCACGCTCTACCATTCCAGGTGTGCATCCTTCCATCCCAGGTGTACATCCTCGCTCACCTGTCACAACCAACTCACTCTCCTTGTCACTCTCACTACTCTCACCCTTACTCTTGACAGCGCACTCTTTCCTCATGCACCTGTCCGTCACACACCTTTCTCGCGCACACTCTCCCGTCACACCCTCTGTAACACTTACCACACCGCGCTTCCATGTGCCCCCTCGCACACGCGCTACGACCGACTCACTCTCGCCAGCACCCTCACTCCTTGGCACGCACTTTTTCCTCACACACCCCAGAGTCGGACTTTCTCGCACACCTCCTCTTTCGCACACCAGACCTGTCGCACACTTCAACGGCCTCTCACGAACACCCGGGTCCATCTCGACCCCCAAGCTTCTTAAATCCCCTGGCGCATCATACGCACGACCATATTGGTCACCACTTACACCGGGTCCTCTTCCTCTTCGCTTCTCCTCCATCACCTGCGAATCCCTCATCCGGTTAATGAGCACATCATCACGATCCAAACACAGACTTTGGACCAATTCTTTTATCTCCTCTTTTATCTCTTTCTTATCCCCTCTCCGTCGCTTCTTAATTTCGCTCACCCCTTCTTCCACTTCTTCTAATTTCTGCTTCACCTCTTTTATTCCCCGGAACGTCTCCTCAAGCTCGTCCTCCAAGGCTACCTTGACCGTTTCCATGTGCGTCCTCACCTGCCGGTCCTTCGTCTCCATTACCTCTATCACCTCGTCCAATCTCGTTGTCAATCCCTCACGTACCATCTGACATTCCCTCTTCGTCGCTACCAAGTCATCTTTTAGTTCTTTCTGTGTCGCTTTTAATCCTCCTAATACCGCAGTGTTCCTTTGAACCTGCTCCGTTACTTCTTTTTGTCCCTCCGTCAGGACCTCTATGCCCCCTTGTAACTTTACAGTCCCCTTTCTCACCTCCTTCTCCATGTGCTCCTTACAGTGCCTCACCTCCTCGCGCACTCCTCCGACCTCCTCACTCACTCCTCTTCTGATCTCCTCTCCCATCACTTGCATCTCCTGCCCAGATGCCACCCTCATCTGCTCCATTTCCTCCCTGTGAGCATCCAGTTTGGTTTCTACCCCCATTCTGACCCCCTCTATCTGCTGCCCCATTTGTTTAACTTCCCTTTCCGCTTGGTCCCTCATGTCCCTCAATTTGCCTTCCATGGTGTTTTCTAACCCCTCTAACCCTTTTTGCATCCCTTCCATTTGATTCTCTTGAGCGGCCATTCTGTTTTCTACCCCCATTAACCCATTTCTCACCTCTTTTATCCCGTTGTCTAACCCCTCAAAATTATTGTCTAACTTCTCACTGGTACCCCTCGCTTCGTCCCTCATTACCCCCATTTCGTTTCCCATTACCCCCAATTGCTCATTCTGAGCCTCCATCCGGTTCCCCATTACCCCCATTTCGTTTCCCATTACCCCCAATTGCTCATTCTGAGCCTCCATCCAGTTCCCCATTACCCCCATTTGGTTTCCCAACCGCTCACTATCAGCCCTCATTCCCACCATTTGTTCCATAAGGGCCCTCATTTGCAGGAGGAAAAGGTTCGAATCCACCAGGGGCGCTGCCACGGTCGCGGGCGCGGTGACCAGCGAGGCGCCATTTTGTGCGTCTGCTACCCTCGCTGCTTCGCTCTCCTCACGTCCCTCAATTTGGTCCTGGACCGACCCTGCCTCACTCTCCACTACCGGACCCCAGCCGACTTGGTCTGCCATAGCGCGACTTTCAAAATTCGGGTTTTTATTTCCGTATAACAAAATCAAATTTCGCCGTTATAATTTCGTCGAGCGCAGTAAACGCGCTCCGGATCGATTCTACCTCCCAAAGTTTGGGCCTAACAAATTTAGTCCCGGGTCCGAATTCCACTCCTCGACACCAATTGTTACAGACGCGGTGGTGGATGTTAGTTTACCGAGCGGTTTGGTATGACCACGTCTGCACAGTTTACCCGATTATGCTCGAACGTTGACTAGTCGCGCTACGCTAGATCAATGAAGGAAAAGGACACAACTGCTGGATTCAAATGACACGACACCAAGGGTTCAGTTCTCAAGACCTCCGGAGGAGGTTATATTAGTGCGGAAGGTTCAGATTACAGGGATGAGAGGTACAGCATAGAAAGACAAGCACTTAGACACACTCTTATATTAACCCCAACAGACGACAGATAAACGGGACAAAAGGCTGACTCACACGGGGATTGATGGCAAGGAAAGGCAGGCAGTCAATGGCTCCAGGTGCACCTGGGCTCAGGGCAGAATCGACCCGGTTCGGTCCGGTCCAAAGATGCGGGGAGGTATCGTCGCGCTGGGGGTGGCGGTGGCTTCCTCTGCTCTCCGTAGTTCAGGCGCATCTGACGTCACGTCCGGTGAGTCGCTTCGTATATCCGGCGGGGAGTGACACGCCCTCGGCTTGTTAGCTCCGCCCCAGATGGAATCGGTCCGCCCTTCTTATTGGGTGCGGGGGGGGGGGGGGGGGGGGTTACCAGGCTCCGCCCTTGACGAGGAGCTGACAGCCAGCCCCTTCGTGGTAACCCCGTCGGAGCGCATGGTCATGGCGGCTAACCGAGCCGGTGTGAGGACGCACACTCCCCGCGCCGCCCCCCTCTGCTGTTGTAGTTGTTGTTGTTGTAGCTTCTTCATGGGGAAGAGATGCGGGGAGGTATGGGAAGGTCCTAAACTCACTACTGGTGCCATATAATCACATTCTGGTGCAACGAAGAGTCAGAATTAATGGAAACGAGTCCTTAACTGACATAGACTAAGAATAACTAGCAAGATGTCCGAAAGTTGTCTACGTGAGATGCGGTGGACCTGGGCACGACATTTAATGGGGGAAAAAGGGGAAGGTCGGTTCTACAGAGTGTTATTTACAGGCAATGGGACTAGGGAATGGGGGATTGGGGATAGTTGGGGAGTATTGGGGAAATAGGGGAATATTTACAAGCGGATATGGAGGCCAAATGCCATATTCGCAACAATACATAACTTGCGCTATCTCGGCTTCTCGTCAACCTAGAATCTTTTTAAAATATGCTAATCCTATGTTTTCTGGGTCAAGAAAACCATTGGTGGGATCATTAGACTTCTAATCCTAACACTTGCTTCACTTTTAGGACTTTCCAGATGTTAGTGATATAAAAAAATATTCCGCTCACATCTTCCGACCTATAAACTTTTCATTGAATATGCCTATTCCATGTTTCTAGAGACAAGGAATCCACTTGTAGTATAGCTAGACTCCTAATTATTCTAACACGTGATTCATTTTCAGGAAATATGTATCTTGGCAGCAGTTCTGTTTATCTTTCTAACTGAACTAACACTTATCTTGGTGGAGGTGTTTAATATATGCTGGATGTTGTTCTGTACTTTCAGGGCATAACTCATGATGGATGAAAGCCCTGATGACAACAACTCCAAGGAGCCTGTCGACTGGAAACTATGCATCTTCTGTCAGGAGTCTAACACTAGTAAAGGGGCAGTTGTTCTGAATCCCAGGACCGAATCCTACCAGAAACTACTTGACGTGGTGACGGAGCGAGCCTGCGAACATGATGGACAATTTGTTGCAATTCAAAGACGTCTCCAAGGATGCACCAAAGAAATGCTGCTCGACAAGGAAACAACATGGCATCGAAGCTGCTATTCTTCTGCCACAAACCAGACAGAGTTGCAGTGAGCCAGACACCGCTTTGAATATTCAATGTCCTCGGGACGTTATGCCGTAAAAAAAACGTGGCTATAAAAGATCAAGTTCAGAAATGGAAGCAGATACACCAGGAACGTCAATGCCATTCACAAGATCTGCGACAGAACCTTTTTTTTTATTTTTATTTTTTTGTATACAAGATCGAGGCTCGTGAAAGAGCAAACATTAATCACACAAAAAGACAAACCGACACACAAAACACAAAAAACAAGGGGAGCGGCAGACAAGATGGGGAGAGAGGGGGGAGGACACAAAAGAGAGGGGGAAGAAGGGGAAGGACACAAACACAACATTTGAGAGCAGGGACATCGGGAGGACTTGGGGGGAGGTGGGAGAGGATTAAAACATATGAACACTGCAAGGACTCTGGGGTGAATTACCGGGGGTAGAAAAGATCAAGGTTTTCGATGGGGGAAGATAAGAGATGGTGGTGAACAGCTGTTTTAAAGACCTGGAGGGAGGAGTGGGATTGAAGGGAGTGGGGGAGTTTGTTCCAGAGGCGGGAGAAAAGGGGAATGAAAGAGTGAAGGTGAGCAGAGAGCCTAGACTTTGGCAGTTTAACCATAAGAGGGTTGCAGGCAGATCTTGTGCGACCTGAAGGAATATTGGGGGGACAGAGCACAGAGAGAGCTGGGGGAGCAAGGCCGGAGAGGAGTCGGTAGAAGACAGAAAGACCACCAACCTGCCTGCGGTGAGTGAGTGAAAGGCCCTCGGCGTTGACTACATCGCAGGAGATTCCAATGATTCTGAAAGCTTTGGCCTCAACAGCGTGAAGCCGAGCAAGGTGTGAGGCAGGAGCACCAGCCCAGAGGGGGGAACAGTATTCCATTGAGCTGCGGATGAAAGCCTTTTATGTGGTGAGGAGCTCAGGTGTGCCAAGGAAGGACTTCGCACGACGGAGGATGCCCAGTCGGCGACTGGCTTTGGAGGCCAGCTTGGAAATGTGGTTTTCCCAAGAAAGATCATGGCAGATAGTGAGACCCAAAAGCTTGAGCGACAGAACTTCTTGGAGAGGATTGTTGAGAAAGTAGATGGGAGGGTTGTCCAGTCGGTCCTTTCGGAGAGACATTGTAAGAGTGTGAGATTTGTCAGGATTGAAAGACATGTTCCACTTGTTTGACCAGTCTGTGATTTTGTCCAGGTCTGCAGAGAGTGAGGAGGCTGCAGACTGCCGATCTGAGGGATGAGGAATGGAGCGACAGAGAGTAGAGTCGTCAGCAAAGAGATAGAGAGGATTTTCAAGAGAGTCAGAGAGATCATTGATGAAGACCAGAAAAAGCACAGGGCCCAGAACACTACCTTGGGGAACTCCAGCCTGAACAGGAAGAGGAGATGAGAGAAACCCATTCAGGGCCACACGTTGACTACGACCAGAGAGGAAGTCCGCCAGCCATGCGTGGAGATTTCCATGGATACCAAAGGAGGAGAGTTTGGAGAGCAGAGCAGGGTGCCAGACCGTATCGAAGGCACGTGAAATGTCAAGGGAGACAGCTCTAATTTCCTGTTTGGCGTTGAGGACCTCCATCCATTTTTGAGAAAGCAGAAGCAGCATGTCCAGAGTAGAGTGACCAGGTCTGAAACCAAATTGATGATCAGAGATCAAGCCATTGGAGAAGAGGAAAGATTTAATATCTGAAGCAATGATGGATTCCATGACTTTGCTGATAATTGGGAGAAGGCTGATTGGTCTGTAGTTGCTGGGATCTGTTTTTGCACCTTTTTTGTGCAAAGCGGTGATGTTGGCTGATTTCCAAGCAGATGGCAGATGACCTTGAGCAAAAGAGAGGGTGAAGAGAACAGAAAGAGGGAGTGAAAGAGCAGAAGAACATGATTTTAGGACCCGTGGGCTGATGCCATCAGGACCAGTTGCAGAATCAGAGTCGAGGGTTGCCAGAAACTTTTCCACCTTGTCAGGAGGAAAGGACACAGAGTCCAGGAGCAGCTGGGTACGACTGGGTACGGTGGGTACAGAGAGGGATGGGTTTGGGACACAAGATTTAGAGGCAAACACAGAGTTGAGGCATTCAGCTTTTTCACGTGCGGAGTCAGCCGTTAAGCCGTTTGAGGTGAGGGAGGGGATGGAGGGGGAACAAACACCAGAAACAGATTTGACCAGACGCCACCAGGATTTGGAAGAGGGAGACAGATAAGAGAGTTCGGTCTTGAGAATGGTGAGATATTGTTTCCTGGCTCTCCTTTGTTTGTCTCTCCTTTGTCTCCTCTCCTCTCCTTTGTCCTGGTTCTCCTCTCCTTTGAGCTTTCCTGCTTTCCTTTGTCAAAAGACGAGTGCTTCTTCTGTCAATCGGATAACGGTCAAACTCTCTTCACAGTTAGAACCGGGAACTCGGGGTAAGGCACTCAGGCAAGCAGTAGAAATTTCCCAAGATCCAGTATTGATGACAAGATTAAGCAATGCAATATTGCCAAGTGATGCCAATGCAATATATGTCAGATATCACAAGCTGTGCTGGACACAACATGTGTTCCATGTCCTCAGGGATCATACCACATACCAGTGACAAAGCCAAATCCATGACGGCAGACCTGCCCATGCAGATGTCATGCATAATCGAGTAGATCAATCTTGTTGACATACAAACTCAAAACAAAGCATGTCTCCCCATGGACGTCATGGAAACAATATACATCTCCATGCTTGGGGGTAGCGAGGAGGCACAGAAGCACACACCAACGCTGACAAGACAATGGCTGAAGGATAAGATTCTTTAAGATTTACCAAGTGTGAAGTCCATGAGGCAGAAAGACAGATGAAAGCCATCAGTTCTTTACTGCCCTGAAGCCTGTGAAGAAGATATGGTCCACATGTCTATGATACAAGACCATGCGAGTGAAATGGACAACACGAATATGTTATACAAGACAGCTAAGCTAATACGCAGAAGTATTGCGAACTTCACTGACGAGAAGAAACAGTCAGACACGGTTACCGTATTGAGCACGGCAGAAGACGTTCCACCAGAGTTGTACAGCCTTATACGTTGGATTTTGGTAGGACCAAAAGAGGAGTTTCAAACAGAGATGAGGCGCAGGACAGTGGAACAATCAGCACTGACATTAAGCCAGAACATCATGTATGCTTTCAAAACCAAAATATGGAATGGTGCTCGTCCAACAGATGGCAAAGAAACCTGTGACAATCAGCACAGTCAAAGATCTCAGCCTGCACTTCAATGACAGGCTCCTGGTGTTGACAGCAGATTTCTACGAGGTTATTCTGGTCTTTGACACCACCAAAGCTGACTCGTTGAAGCAGAAAACAAGGCAGAAACGATGACAAGGCAAACAGCCAATTCAGTACCACATTGCTGACGACACAAACATCAAACACATACCAATGGGACGCTTCCTATCTCACGAAAAGACGAAAGCCGATCTAAATGAATACCCTGCACAAGCAGTACTCAAGAATAACGCAAACTCCCAAAAGTTAGTCATCACATCAGCATCAGGCCGCACAAAAAGCAACCACGACATGCCGTTTGAAGAAAACAATCACGAGGAGGCTGATACATTGATGATCTGCTTAGCAGCTGCTGCATCACAGCGCTGTCCTGAAGCACAGATGCTCTTCTTCAGCCCAGATAAGAACCATGTCTTGGTTCTGGCTGTTGCACACTATGGCAAGCTCTGCAAACACACTGCGATATATATGGTATCAGGTACTTTGGAGATTGAGCCAATCTGGAGTGTGTTGGGACGAGACAAGGCAGCAGCGTTACCGGTATTCCACGCATTCACTGGAGCAGACAATGTTGGAAGATTCTCCGGACTAGGCAAAACCAAGTGGTTTCAACAGTACATGAAGGTTGACAGGGACATCACCTCAGCACTAATGAAACTGACAGACAAAGGCGACCTAACACAGGAGGTGAAGGATGCATTGGCCAACTTTGTATGCTTACTGTACTGCCCAAAGGGCATCCATATGACAAGTATTCCTGACCTAAGGTGGCATCTGTTTTGCAAACATCTGGCAGAAAGCAGCAAGTTGCCTCCTACAGTTGGTGCCCTTGAGGAGCACATTGAACGTGTGCGCGTACAGAGTAGGGTGTGGTGCCAAGCCACCGTGATGTGGCAACGTCTGTTCGACCCACTCAAACATGGCTATTGTTGCAGATCTCAAACGTCGGCCTTCCCGTTACCAAGGGGGGATTAATCCCCTTATCTTTTACTAGCCGACGTGATCCGGAGCTATTACGTTCCTTCCGGTCAGCGCTGAATAGGGTGGTAGGCCGAATTATTCCTATTACCTAATTACCAGTGCCTCCCAGGAAGCAAGGAAATAACCCCGCCCGAACCATGGTTGTAGTGGAAACGCCGAGCGATAGCGAGCCATGATTCGGGCCGTTAACAGGAACTAACCCGATTTGAGCGGTGCCGAATCGTGCCACGCTTACCCAATGGAAGAAATCACTAATACGGTCGGATTCAGAAGAAAGGAAGAACAGATTGGTTTATTAACACTATGTACAGTAAAGAAGAAGAACACACAGTGCAGCCTTAGTACAGTCTTACTTATCTCTGGACACGGGCCCGTTTCGCACTCAGTCACACTCTCAGACACTCACACGGGGATGTAGATGGTCAGGGGGATGGTCCAAGGAATGGCGTCCACAGCTCGCCCCACAGAGAAGATGGTAGGACGAAGAGGGTTGAGCAAACGGCGGCGTTCCTCGCGTGTCGTTGACGCGGACCGGACAATTACGGGGGAAACGGTAAGCTGGGCTAGGCGGTCACTTCGCGGGTCAGCCGCATACGTAATAGAAGTACCGGCGCTATTTGCGCTCCCAATGCAGTTCAATGCCGAAGCGCCTCTCCCACAAGTCCTCTGCAATGCGCTGCTTCCAATAGTCCTTCAAAGCCAATTCTCAACGAGACCTTTCACAGTCAAAGTTCCCCAGCGAGTTCTTTACACAGGCAATCCTCAACGAATCCTTTAGACAAAAGCGCCTCTCCCAATAGTCCTTTGTAATGCGGGAATCGTGCCAGTCCCCTCTGCACAGTCCTTTGTAAGGGCTTTTTGTGCTCGCGGTTATATAGCGCCGCCCAGCGAACCCTCTCAAATTTGCCAGACGCGCACTGACACGTCCCTCACGCCATTCCACCTGAGCCCTGGTTGGTCGTTGGCTCTTACCGGCTCTGCCCTTGACGTCTGCTTGACGTGGCCACACCCCGACCTCACGCTCCTCCCCCTTTTCAGGCCTACCTCGTGGCATTTGGCTGGTTTGAGCATCCCAATGCGAGGGGCAATAGAGCGCAGACTGGATGGTGCGCAATGAGGTCGATTGGAGGGTGGGCTGCAAAATGAACGGGACCTACTCTTATATATTTTACATAACGCAGGTATCACTAATGGAAATGGCCTACTCTTACATATACTATGACATAACTAATGTTCTAAGGTGGCCTACGTGTTGCATGTGGACTAACTATGGGGGCAAACCTTTAACCTTTATTAATCAATATTTACACTTTCTCAGAACCGCAACACTATTATCAGAATGACCCTGGTGAGATACTACCTACCACCACGAAGGTTCCACCTGCACCACAGGCCATTGTAGTGTTGGTCAGATGTCAGTGTAAAGCCCATTGCACAACCTAGAGGTGTTCATGCAGGAGACACAACTTGGCTTGCACAGACCTTTGTTTGTGTGGGAGTGAGTGCGAAAATGACGCGGACTGTAATGCCGAAAATGACCCTCAGGACAGTGATGAAGATCTGTAAAAGCATATTCCTGAACAGCATAGACCTAGTAGAACCGGTGTATAGGACTGATAGTTCAATCTGATACTAACAAGGCTGATTTCTTGCTTTATAAACCCATACCTATAACTTCAAAGGATTTGCAATATCATGTATTATGTAATAGTTATATCACAAATATAAAGACAATGGTTTTCAATTACCTTTGTTTGTTGCTTTTATATACTCATGAGCACTATTTTGAGGCCTTTATTGGATTCCTTGACCCAGAAAACATAGGATTAGCATATTTAATTAAGTCTCTAGGTTGACTAGAAGCCGAGATAGCGCAAAATATGTATTTTATGGCGGCCATTTTGAATATCCAAAATGGCGGCCATGCAGGTGTCTGTGCAAATGCAAACATTGATTTTCGGATTCTCCATGCTCTGTAGATTCCAAAAATGTACAGGTTTGCTAATCTCCCAAAACTTTGAACGAAATTATATTTGTTAACATAGTGAACCTGACTAGACCGTTAATCGCTAGAATTGTTTCCATGGAGACCGCCATGTTAAGCGAGCGGTGTCGAGCGCTCCGTTCCGTTTGAATCAAGCAAGCCGCTTGGCAAGCGATATCAAGCTGCTTACTAACGGAACACACCCCAGATATCGTGCTCCAAATAAATCCACAAGCATAAGTTCTATTATTATTCCGTATTTTCTGGTTGCATCATTTTCTGTCAGCGCGGCTGTGCCCCCGTTACCCGTAAGCCGACCTCGGCAGGATGGCGAGCTGAGTCAACCCACCTGATGTTATTTAACGGCGAGACAGGGTTCCAACGGAAGACCCAAAGATCTCAAGTCAGCCACCTTTACCGTGAGGTTAGGCCAACACCAGGTTGATGCGTTTAATACAAATGACAAACTAACATCGGTTTGCACTAACGTTAAACAACGTTCAGCGCTCTGTGATCTTCATCGCAGAAACAACGTCGTCCATACTTTGGCGAGTTCTACGTCTCGACTCGGCCACGTCACCACGACATGTCCGTCTTAACCGAGGCCGTCACCCAAGTTACCACTTTTACCCCCAACATTGAATACCCGACCACACACAAAAACACCCTTAAGGTCGCTCGGACTGAATTACCCCATGAAGAGGCAGCCAGAACCAGCAAACAGAGGGGGAAGTGGACCCACATCGCTCCACGTTTCGTCCAACGAGTGATTGCGCGTCACGCAAACGAACTTCCGTTCACGCAAACGAACTTCCGCGTCACGCAAACGAACTTCCGCTACGTCCTGGGTCTTCTTCTTCTTCTTCTTGATGGGTATGTTGTTTGTGGTGTTTTATGAGCTCATGTGAAGCACGAACAACACAGGAGGCCATTAGGTCCATCGAGACGGCACGATAGTTGTCAGTGCATGAAGTATTATTTAAAATAATGAGGTTCAAACAAGGAAGACTCAGACGGGGTCGAGTTTGAAAAGCGGGATCGACCAGTGGACGCTCCAACCATGACGCCTCAGAGTTTGTTAATCGATGGTTTAAACATTCCGGTGGTGGTGTTGAGGAGGTTTTTAGCGGTGGCGGTGTTGAGGAGGTTTTTAGCGGTGGCGGTGTTGAGGTGGATTTTAGCGGTGGTGGTGTTGAGGAGGTTTTTAGCGGTGGTGGTGTTGAGGTTTTTAGCGGTGGCGGTGTTGAGGAGGTTTTTAGCGGTGGTGGTGTTGAGGAGGATTTTAGCGGTGGCGGTGTTGAGGAGGTTTTTAGCGGTGGCGGTGTTGAGGAGGTTTTCAGCGGTGGCGGTGTTGAAGTTTTTAGCGTTGGCGGTGTTGAGGAGGTTTTTAGCGGTGGCGGTGTTGAGGAGGTTTTTAGCGGTGGCGGTGTTGAGCGGATTTTTAGCGGTGGCGGTGTTGAGGAGGTTTTTAGCGGTGGCGGTGTTGAGGAGGTTTTTAGCGGTGGCGGTGTTGAGGTTTTTAGCGTTGGCGGTGTTGAGGTTTTTAGCGGTGGCGGTGTTGAGGTTTTTAGCGGTGGCGGTGTTGAGGGGATTTTTAGCGGTGGCGGTGTTGAGGAGGTTTTTAGCGGTGGCGGTGTTGAGGAGGTTTTTAGCGGTGGCGGTGTTGAGGAGGTTTTTAGCGGTGGCGGTGTTGAGGCGGTTTTTAGCGGTGGCGGTGTTGAGGAGGCTTTTAGCGGTGGCGGTGTTGAGGAGGTTTTTAGCGGTGGCGGTGTTGAGGAGGTTTTTAGCGGTGGCGGTGTTGAGGAGGTTTTTAGCGGTGGCGGTGTTGAGGAGGTTTTTAGCGGTGGCGGTGTTGAGGAGGTTTTTAGCGGTGGCGGTGTTGAGGAGGTTTTTAGCATTGGCGGTGTTGAGGAGGTTTTTAGCGGTGGCGGTGTTGAGGAGGTTTTTAGCGGTGGGGGTGTTGAGCCGGTTTTTAGCGGTGGCGGTGTTGAGGAGGTTTTTAGCGGTGGCGGTGTTGAAGTTTTTAGCGGTGGCGGTGTTGAGGAGGTTTTTAGCGGTGGCGGTGTTGAGGAGGTTTTTAGCGGTGGCGGTGTTGAGGTTTTTAGCGGTGGCGGTGTTGAGGAGGTTTTTAGCAGTGGCAGTGTTGAAGTTTTTAGCGTTGGCGGTGTTGAGGAGGTTTTTAGCGGTGGCGGTGTTAAGGAGGTTTTTAGCGGTGGCGGTGTTGAGGAGGTTTTTAGCGTTGGCGTTGTTGAGGTTTTTAGCGGTGGCGGTGTTGAGGAGGTTTTTAGCGGTGGCGGTGTTGAGGAGATTTTTAGCGGTGGCGGTGTTGAGGAGGTTTTTAGCGGTGGCGGTGTTGAGGAGGTTTTTAGCGGTGGCGGTGTTGAGGTTTTTAGCGGTGGCGGTGTTGAGGAGGTTTTTAGCGGTGGCGGTGTTGAGGAGGTTTTTAGCGTTGGCGGTGTTGAGGAGGCTTTTAGCAGTGGCGGTGTTGAGGAGGTTTTTAGCAGTGGCGGTGTTGAGGAGGTTTTTAGCGGTGGCAGTGTTGAGGAGGTTTTTAGCGTTGGCGGTGTTGAGGAGGTTTTTAGCGGTGGCGGTGTTGAGGAGGTTTTTAGCGTTGGCGGTGTTGAGGAGGTTTTTAGCGGTGGCGGTGTTGAGGTTTTTAGCGGTGGCGGTGTTGAGGAGGTTTTTAGCGGTGGCGTTGTTGAGGAGATTTTTAGCGGTGGCGGTGTTGAGGAGGTTTTTAGCGGTGGCGGTGTTGAGGTTTTTAGCGGTGGCGGTGTTGAGGTTTTTAGCGGTGGCGGTGTTGAGGAGGTTTTTAGCGGTGGCGGTGTTGAGGAGGTTTTTAGCGGTGGCGGTGTTGAGGAGGTTTTTAGCGGTGGCGGTGTTGAGGTTTTTAGCGGTGGCGGTGTTGAGGTTTTTAGCGGTGGTGGTGTTGAGGAGGTTTTTAGCGGTGGTGGTGTTGAGGAGGTTTTTAGCGGTGGCGGTGTTGAGGAGGTTTTTAGCGGTGGCGGTGTTGAGGAGGTTTTTAGCGGTGGCGGTGTTGAGGAGGTTTTTAGTGGTGGCGGTGTTGAGGTGGTTTTTAGCGGTGGCGGTGTTGAGGAGGTTTTTAGCGGTGGCGCTGTTGAAGTTTTTAGCGGTGGCGGTGTTGAGGAGGTTTTTAGCGGTGGCGGTGTTGAGGAGGTTTTTAGCGGTGGCGGTGTTGAGGTTTTTAGCGGTGGCGGTGTTGAGGTTTTTAGTGGTGGCGGTGTTGAGGAGGTTTTTAGCGGTGGCGGTGTTGAAGTTTTTAGTGGTGGCGGTGTTGAGGAGGTTTTTAGCGGTGGCGGTGTTGAGGAGGTTTTTAGCGGTGGCGTGGCGGTGTTGAGGAAGTTTTAGCGGTGGCGGTGTTGAGGAGGTTTTTAGCGGTGGCGGTGTTGAGGAGGTTTTTAGCGGTGGCGGTGTTGAGGAGATTTTTAGCGGTGGCGGTGTTGAGGAGGTTTTTAGCGGTGGCGGTGTTGAGGAGGTTTTTAGCGGTGGCGGTGTTGAGGAGGTTTTTAGCGGTGGCGGTGTTGAGGAGGTTTTTAGCGGTGGCGGTGTTGAGGAGGTTTTTAGCGTTGGCGGTGTTGAGGTTTTTAGCGGTGGCGGTGTTGAGGTTTTTAGCGGTGGCGGTGTTGAGGAGGTTTTTAGCGGTGGCGGTGTTGAGGGGATTTTTAGCGGTGGCGGTGTTGAGGAGGTTTTTAGCGGTGGCGGTGTTGAGGAGGTTTTTAGCGGTGGCGGTGTTGAGGAGGTTTTTAGCGGTGGCGGTGTTGAGGAGGTTTTTAGCGGTGGCGGTATTGAGGAGGTTTTTAGCGGTGGCGGTGTTGAGGAGGTTTTTAGCGGTGGCGGTGTTGAGGAGGTTTTTAGCGGTGGCGGTGTTGAGGAGGTTTTTAGCGGTGGTGGTGTTGAGGAGGTTTTTAGCGGTGGCGGTGTTGAGGAGGTTTTTAGCGGTGGCGGTGTTGAGGAGGTTTTTAGCGGTGGCGGTGTTGAGGCGGTTTTTAGCGGTGGCGGTGTTGAGGAGGTTTTTAGCGGTGGCGGTGTTGAAGTTTTTAGCGGTGGCGGTGTTGAGGAGGTTTTTAGCGGTGGCGGTGTTGAGGAGGTTTTTAGCGGTGGCGGTGTTGAGGTTTTTAGCGGTGGCGGTGTTGAGGAGGTTTTTAGCGGTGGCGGTGTTGAGGAGGTTTTTAGCGGTGGCAGTGTTGAGGAGGTTTTTAGCGGTGGCGGTGTTGAGGAGGTTTTTAGCGGTGGCGGTGTTGAGGTTTTTAGCGGTGGCGGTGTTGAGGAGGTTTTTAGCGGTGGCGGTGTTGAAGTTTTTAGCGTTGGCGGTGTTGAGGTTTTTAGCGGTGGCGGTGTTGAGGAGGTTTTTAGCGGTGGCGGTGTTGAGGAGGTTTTTAGCGGTGGCGGTGTTGAGGAGGTTTTTAGCGTTGGCGTTGTTGAGGTTTTTAGCGGTGGCGGTGTTGAGGAGGTTTTTAGCGGTGGCGGTGTCGAGGAGGTTTTTAGCGGTGGCGGTGTTGAAGTTTTTAGCGGTGGCGGTGTTGTGGAGGTTTTTAGCTGTGGCGGTGTTGAGGAGGTTTTTAGCGGTGGTGGTGTTGAGGTTTTTAGCGGGGGCGGTGTTGAGGTTTTTAGCGGTGGCGGTGTTGAGGAGGTTTTTAGCGGTGGCGGTGTTGAGGTTTTTAGCGGTGGCGGTGTTGAAGTTTTTAGCGGTGGCGGTGTTGAGGAGGTATTTAGCGGTGGTGGTGTTGAGGAGGTTTTTAGCGGTGGCGGTGTTGAAGTTTTTAGCGGTGGCGGTGTTGAGGAGGTTTTTAGCGGTGGCGGTGTTGAGGAGGTTTTTAGCGGTGGCGGTGTTGAGGAGGTTTTTAGCGGTGGCGGTGTTGAGGAGGTTTTTAGCGGTGGCGGTGTTGAAGTTTTTAGCGGTGGCGGTGTTGAGGAGGTTTTTAGCGTTGGCGGTGTTGAGGAGGTTTTTAGCGGTGGCGGTGTTGAGGTTTTTAGCGGTGGCGGTGTTGAGGAGGTTTTTAGCGGTGGTGGTGTTGAGGAGGTTTTTAGCGGTGGCGGTGTTGAGGAGGTTTTCTTCAATCTGAACTGCAGTGAAAGTTTTCAAAAAAATTGTTTTGTTTTTCATCAGCACATTAATGATGATACTGGAATTTGTGGTTTTGCAAACATAATGACCTTGGGACACTTTTCCATATCGCACCCAAACATATTGAGATTCTGTCGATTCAACATATTGATTGATGTATCCTCCAATTACATTTCAGGAAATCGATAGATTTGCCAATTGTGATTTGCCTCCATTCACCTTAGCTTTGTGACAGGTAATGTTTTATCATGGAGTTAGTGACTGACTTTGAGGCAAGGTGGAGGATTCTCTTATGGAGAACAATCGTTCGGATCACCTGCCTAGTATAGGTAAACCACTTCCTTACATTCCAAGAAAACATCCATTATTAGCTCACCTGGGACGAAGTTCAGGGAAGCACAAGTGCGAAAGTGAGGTTTTTCAACACTAACACAAGTGCGAAAAGTGGTTTTTCCACACTAATACAAGTGCAAAAGTGGTTTCCTGCACCAACACAAGTGCGAAAAGTGGTTTTTCAACACTAACACAAGTGCGAAAAGTGGTTTTTCAACACTATCACAAGTGCAAAAAGTGGTTTTTCCACACTAATACAAGTGCAAAAGTGGTTTCCTGCACCAACACAAGTGCGAAAAGTGGTTTTTAAACACTAACACAAGTGCGAAAAGTGGTTTTTCAACACTATCACAAGTGCGAAAAGTGGTTTTTCAACACTAACACAAGTGCGAAAAGTGGTTTTTCAACACTAACACAAGTGCGAAAAGTGTTTTTTCCACACTAATACAAGTGCAAAAGTGGTTTCCTGCACCAACACAAGTGCGAAAAGTGGTTTTTCAACACTAACACAAGTGCGAAAAGTGGTTTCTCAACACTAACACAAGTGCGAAAAGTGGTTTTTCAACACTAACACAAGTGCGAAAAGTGGTTTTTCCACACTAATACAAGTGCAAAAGTGGTTTCCTGCACCAACACAAGTGCGAAAAGTGGTTTTTCAACACTAACACAAGTGCGAAAAGTGGTTTTTCAACACTATCACAAGTGCAAAAAGTGTTTTTTCCACACTAATACAAGTGCAAAAGTGGTTTCCTGCACCAACACAAGTGCGAAAAGTGGTTTTCAACACTAACACAAGTGCGAAAAGTGTTTTTTCCACACTAATACAAGTGCAAAAGTGGTTTCCTGCACCAACACAAGTGCGAAAAGTGGTTTTCCAACACTGACACAACTGCGAAAAGTGGTTTTTCAACACTAACACAAGTGCGAAAAGTGGTTTTTCAACACTATCACAAGTGCAAAAAGTGTTTTTTCCACACTAATACAAGTGCAAAAGTGGTTTCCTGCACCAACACAAGTGCGAAAAGTGGTTTTTCAACACCGACACAAGTGCGAAAAGTGGTTTTTCCAAAGTAATACAAGTGCAAAAGTGGTTTTTCGAACACTATCACAAGTGCAAAAAGTGTTTTTCCACAATAATACAAGTGCAAAAGTGGTTTCCTGCACCAACACAAGTGCGAAAAGTGGTTTGTCAACACTAACACAAGTGCGAAAAGTGGTTTTTCAACACTAACACAAGTGCGAAAAGTGGTTTTTCCACACTAATACAAGTGCAAAAGTGGTTTCCTGCACCAACACAAGTGCGAAAAGTGTTTTTTCCACACTAATACAAGTGCAAAAGTGGTTTCCTGCACCAACACAAGTGCGAAAAGTGGTTTTTCAACACTAACACAAGTGCGAAAAGTGGTTTTTCAACACTAACACAAGTGCGAAAACTGGTTTTTCCACACTAATACAAGTGCAAAAGTGGTTTCCTGCACCAACACAAGTGCGAAAAGTGCTTTTTCAACACTAACACAAGTGCAAAAAGTGGTTTTTCAACACTATCACAAGTGCAAAAAGTGTTTTTTCCACACTAATACAAATGCAAAAGTGGTTTCGAACACTATCACAAGTGCAAAAAGTGTTTTTTCCACACTAATACAAGTGCAAAAGTGGTTTCCTGCACCAACACAAGTGCGAAAAGTGGTTTTTCAACAATAACACAAGTGCGAAAAGTGGTTTTTCAACACTAACACAAGTGCGAAAAGTGGTTTTTCCACACTAATACAAGTGCAAAAGTAGTTTCCTGCACCAACACAAGTGCGAAAAGTGGTTTTTCAACACGAACACAAGTGCAAAAAGTGGTCTTTCAACACTATCACAAGTGCAAAAAGTTTTTTTTCCACACGAATACAAGTGCAAAAGTGGTTTCCTGCACCAACACAAGTGCGAAAAGTGGTTTTTCAACACTAACACAAGTGCGAAAAGTGGTTTTTCAACACTAACACATGTGCAAAAAGTGGTTTTTCCACACTAATACAAGTGCAAAAGTGGTTTCCTGCACCAACACAAGTGCGAAAAGTGGTTTTTCCACAGTAATACAAGTGCAAAAGTGGTTTTTCGAACACTATCACAAGTGCAAAAAGTGTTTTTTCCACACTAATACAAGTGCAAAAGTGGTTTCCTGCACCAACACAAGTGCGAAAAGTGGTTTGTCAACACTAACACAAGTGCGAAAAGTGGTTTTTCAACACTAACACAAGTGCGAAAAGTGGTTTTTCCACACTAATACAAGTGAAAAAGTGGTTTCCTG
This sequence comes from Myxine glutinosa, assembly GCF_964187855.1. Lineage (NCBI taxonomy): Eukaryota > Metazoa > Chordata > Myxini > Myxiniformes > Myxinidae > Myxine > Myxine glutinosa. The sequence goes on from NC_136271.1 coordinate 90,539,092, forward strand.
CACCAACACAAGTGCGAAAAGTGGTTTTTCAACACTAACACAAGTGCGAAAAGTGGTTTTTCAACACTATGACAAGTGCAAAAGGTGTTTTTTCCACACTAATACAAGTGCAAAAGTGGTTTGCTGCACCAACACAAGTGCGAAAAGTGGTTTTTCAACACTAACACAAGTGCGAAAAGTGGTTTTTCAACACTAACACAAGTGCGAAAAGTGGTTTTTCAACACTAACACAAGTGCGAAAAGTTGTTTTTCAACACTATCACAAGTGCAAAAAGTGTTTTTTCCACACTAATACAAGTGCAAAAGTGGTTTCCTGCACCAACACAATTGCGAAAAGTGGTTTTTCAACACTAACACAAGTGCGAAAAGTGGTTTTCCACACTAATACAAGTGCAAAAGTGGTTTCCTGCACCAACACAAGTGCGAAAAGTAGTTTTTCAACACTAACACAAGTGCGAAAAGTGGTTTTTCAACACTAACACAAGTGCGAAAAGTGGTTTTTCCACACTAATACAAGTGCAAAAGTGGTTTCCTGCACCAACACAAGTGCGAAAAGTGGTTTTTCAACACTAACACAAGTGCGAAAAGTGGTTTTTCCACACTAATACAAGTGCAAAACTGGTTTCCTGCACCAACACAAGTGCGAAAAGTGGTTTTTCAACACTAACACAAGTGCAAAAAGTGGTTTTTCAACACTAACACAAGTGCGAAAAGTGGTTTTTCCACACTAATACAAGAGCAAAAGTGGTTTCCTGCACCAACACAATTGCGAAAAGTGGTTTTTCAACACTAACACAAGTGCGAAAAGTGGTTTTTCAACACTATCACAAGTGCAAAAAGTGTTTTTTCCACACTAATACAAGTGCAAAAGTGGTTTCCTGCACCAACTCAAGTGCGAAAAGTGGTTTTTCAACACTAACACAAGTGCGAAAAGTGGTTTTTCAACACTAACACAAGTGCGAAAACTGGTTTTTCCACACTAATACAAGTGCAAAAGTGGTTTCCTGCACCAACACAAGTGCGAAAAGTGGTTTTTCAACACTAACACAAGTGCAAAAAGTGGTTTTTCAACACTATCACAAGTGCAAAAAGGGTTTTTTCCACACTAATACAAGTGCAAAAGTGGTTTCCTGCACCAACACAAGTGCGAAAAGTGGTTTTTCAACACTAACACAAGTGCGAAAAGTGGTTTTTGAACACTAACACAAGTGCGAAAAGTGGTTTTTTCCACACTAATACAAGTGCAAAAGTGGTTTCCTGCACCAACACAAGTGCGAAAAGTGGTTTTTAAACACTAACACAAGTGCGAAAAGTGGTTTTTCAACACTATCACAAGTGCAAAAAGTGTTTTTTCCACACTAATACAAGTGCAAAAGTGGTTTCCTGCACCAACACAAGTGCGAAAAGTGGTTTTTCAACACTAACACAAGTGCGAAAAGTGGTTTTTCAACACTAACACAAGTGCGAAAAGTGGTTTTTCAACACAATCACAAGTGCAAAAAGTGTTTTTTCCACACTATTACAAGTGCAAAAGTGGTTTCCTGCACCAACACAAGTGCGAAAAGTGGTTTTTCAACACCGACACAAGTGCGAAAAGTGGTTTTTCCACACTAATACAAGTGCAAAAGTGGTTTTTCGAACACTATCACAAGTGCAAAAAGTGTTTTTCCACACTAATACAAGTGCAAAAGTGGTTTTTCGAACACTATCACAAGTGCAAAAAGTGTTTTTTCCACACTAATACAAGTGCAAAAGTGGTTTCCTGCACCAACACAAGTGCGAAAAGTGGTTTTTCAACAATAACACAAGTGCGAAAAGTGGTTTTTCAACACTAACATAAGTGCGAAAAGTGGTTTTTCCACACTAATACAAGTGCAAAAGTAGTTTCCTGCATCAACACAAGTGCGAAAAGTGGTTTTTCAACACTAACACAAGTGCGAAAAGTGGTTTTTCAACACTATCACAAGTGCAAAAAGTTTTTTTTCCACACTAATGCAAGTGCAAAAGTGGTTTCCTGCACCAACACAAGTGCGAAAAGTGGTTTTTCAACACTAACACAAGTGCGAAAAGTGGTTTTTCAACACTAACACATGTGCGAAAAGTGGTTTTTCCACACTACTACAAGTGCAAAAGTGGTTTCCTGCACCAACACAAGTGCGAAAAGTGGTTTTTCAACACTAACACAAGTGCGAAAAGTGGTTTTTCAACACTATCACAAGTGCAAAAAGTATTTTTTCCACACTAATACAAGTGCAAAAGTGGTTTCCTGCACCAACACAAGTGCGAAAAGTGGTTTTTCAACACTAACACAAGTGCGAAAAGTAGTTTTTCAACACTAACACAAGTGCGAAAAGTGGTTTTTCCACACTAATACAAGTGCAAAAGTGGTTTCCTGCACCAACACAAGTGCAAAAAGTGGTTTTTCAACACTAACACAAGTGCGAAAAGTGGTTTTTCAACACTAACACAAGTGCGAAAAGTGTTTTTTCCACACTAATACAAGAGCAAAAGTGGTTTCCAGCTCCAACACAAGTGCGAAAAGTGGTTTTTCAACACTAACACAAGTGCGAAAAGTGGTCTTTCAACACTAACACAAGTGCGAAAAGTGTTTTTTCCACACTAATACAAGTGCAAAAGTGGTTTCCAGCACCAACACAAGTGCGAAAAGTGGTTTTTCAACACTAACACAGGTGCGAAAAGTGGTTTTTCAACACTAACACAAGTGCGAAAAGTGGTTTTTCCATACTAATACAAGTGCAAAAGTGGTTTCCTGCACCAACACAAGTGTGAAAAGTGGTTTTTCAACACTAACACAAGTGCGAAAAGTGGTTTTTCAACACTATCACAAGTGCAAAAAGTGTTTTTTCCACACCAATACAAGTGCAAAAGTGATTTCCTGCACCAACACAAGTGCGAAAAGTGGTTTTTCAACACTAACACAAGTGCGAAAAGTGGTTTTTCAACACTAACACAAGTGCGAAAAGTGGTTTTTCCACACTAATACAAGTGCAAAAGTGGTTTCCTGCACCAACACAAGTGCGAAAAGTGGTTTTTCAACACTAAAACAAGTGCGAAAAGTGGTTTTTCAACACTAACACAAGTGCGAAAAGTGGTTTTTCCACACTAATACAAGTGCAAAAGTGGTTGCCTGCACCAACACAAGTGCGAAAAGTGGTTTTTCAACACTAACACAAGTGCAAAAGTGGTTTCCTGCACCAACACAAGTGCGAAAAGTGGTTTTTCAACACTAACACAAGTGCGAAAAGTGGTTTTTCAACACTAACACAAGTGCGAAAAGTGTTTTTTCCACACTAATGCAATTGCAAAAGTGGTTTCCTGCACCAACACAAGTGTGAAAAGTGGTTTTTCAACACTAACACAAGTGCGAAAAGTGGTTTTTCAACACTAGCACAAGTGTGAAAAGTGGTTTTTCAACACTAACACAAGTGCGAAAAGTGGTTTTTCCACACTAATACAAGTGCAAAAGTGGTTTCCTGCACCAAAACAAGTGCGAAAAGTGGTTTTTCAACACTAACACAAGTGCGAAAAGTGGTTTTTCAACACCGACACAAGTGCGAAAAGTGGTTTTTCAACACTAACACAAGTGCGAAAAGTGGTTTTTCAACACTATCACAAGTGCAAAAAGTGTTTTTTCCACACTAATACAAGTGCAAAAGTGGTTTCCTGCACCAACACAAGTGCGAAAAGTGGTTTTTCAACACTAACACAAGTGCGAAAAGTGGTTTTTCAACACTAACACAAGTGCGAAAAGTGGTTTTTCCACACTAATACAAGTGCAAAAGTGGTTTCCTGCACCAACACAAGTGCAAAAAGTGTTTTTTCCACACCAATACAAGTGCAAAAGTGATTTCCTGCACCAACACAAGTGCGAAAAGTGGTTTTTCAACACTAACACAAGTGCGAAAAGTGGTTTTTCAACACTAACACAAGTGCGAAAAGTGGTTTTTCCACACTAATACAAGTGCAAAAGTGGTTTCCTGCACCAACACAAGTGCGAAAAGTGGTTTTTCAACACTAAAACAAGTGCGAAAAGTGGTTTTTCAACACTAACACAAGTGCGAAAAGTGGTTTTTCCACACTAATACAAGTGCAAAAGTGGTTGCCTGCACCAACACAAGTGCGAAAAGTGGTTTTTCAACACTAACACAAGTGCAAAAGTGGTTTCCTGCACCAACACAAGTGCGAAAAGTGGTTTTTCAACACTAACACAAGTGCGAAAAGTGGTTTTTCAACACTAACACAAGTGCGAAAAGTGTTTTTTCCACACTAATGCAATTGCAAAAGTGGTTTCCTGCACCAACACAAGTGTGAAAAGTGGTTTTTCAACACTAACACAAGTGCGAAAAGTGGTTTTTCAACACTAGCACAAGTGTGAAAAGTGGTTTTTCAACACTAACACAAGTGCGAAAAGTGGTTTTTCCACACTAATACAAGTGCAAAAGTGGTTTCCTGCACCAAAACAAGTGCGAAAAGTGGTTTTTCAACACTAACACAAGTGCGAAAAGTGGTTTTTCAACACCGACACAAGTGCGAAAAGTGGTTTTTCAACACTAACACAAGTGCGAAAAGTGGTTTTTCAACACTATCACAAGTGCAAAAAGTGTTTTTTCCACACTAATACAAGTGCAAAAGTGGTTTCCTGCACCAACACAAGTGCGAAAAGTGGTTTTTCAACACTAACACAAGTGCGAAAAGTGGTTTTTCAACACTAACACAAGTGCGAAAAGTGGTTTTTCCACACTAATACAAGTGCAAAAGTGGTTTCCTGCACCAACACAAGTGCGAAAAGTGGTTTTTCAACACTAACACAAGTGCGAAAAGTGGTTTTTCCACACTAATACAAGTGCAAAAGTGGTTGCCTGCACCAACACAAGTGCGAAAAGTGGTTTTTCAACACTAACACAAGTGCAAAAGTGGTTTCCTGCACCAACACAAGTGCGAAAAGTGGTTTTTCAACACTAACACAAGTGCGAAAAGTGGTTTTTCAACACTAACATAAGTGCGAAAAGTGTTTTTTCCACACTAATGCAAGTGCAAAAGTGGTTTCCTGCACCAACACAAGTGTGAAAAGTGGTTTTTCAACACGAACACAAGTGCGAAAAGTGGTTTTTCAACACTAACACAAGTGTGAAAAGTGGTTTTTCAACACTAACACAAGTGCGAAAAGTGGTTTTTCCACACTAATACAAGTGCAAAAGTGGTTTCCTGCACCAAAACAAGTGCGAAAAGTGGTTTTTCAACACTAACACAAGTGCGAAAAGTGGTTTTTCAACACCGACACAAGTGCGAAAAGTGGTTTTTCAACACTAACACAAGTGCGAAAAGTGGTTTTTCAACACTATCACAAGTGCAAAAAGTGTTTTTTCCACACTAATACAAGTGCAAAAGTGGTTTCCTGCACCAACACAAGTGCGAAAAGTGGTTTTTCAACACCGACACAAGTGCGAAAAGTGGTTTTTCCACACTAATACAAGTGCAAAAGTGGTTTTTCGAACACTATCACAAGTGCAAAAAGTGTTTTTTCCACACTAATACAAGTGCAAAAGTGGTTTCCTGCACCAACACAAGTGCGAAAAGTGGTTTTTCAACACTAACACAAGTGCGAAAAGTGGTTTTTCAACACTAACACAAGTGCACAAAGTGGTTTTTCCACACTAATACAAGTGCAAAAGTGGTTTCCTGCACCAACACAAGTGCGAAAAGTGGTTTTTCAACACTAACACAAGTGCGAAAAGTGTTTTTTCAACACTATCACAAGTGCAAAAAGTGTTTTTTCCACACTAATACAAGTGCAAAAGTGGTTTCCTGCACCAACACAAGTGCGAAAAGTGGTTTTTCAACACTAACACAAGTGCGAAAAGTGGTTTTTCAACACTAACACATGTGCGAAAAGTGGTTTTTCCACACTAATACAAGTGCAAAAGTGGTTTCCTGCACCAACACAAGTGCGAAAAGTGGTTTTTCAACACTAACACAAGTGTGAAAAGTGGTTTTTCAACACTATCACAAGTGCAAAAAGTATTTTTTCCACACTAATACAAGTGCAAAAGTGGTTTCCTGCACCAACACAAGTGCGAAAAGTGGTTTTTCAACACTAACACAAGTGCGAAAAGTGGTTTTTCAACACTAACACAAGTGCGAAAAGTGGTTTTTCCACACTAATACAAGTGCAAAAGTGGTTTCCTGCACCAACAAAAGTGCAAAAAGTGGTTTTTCAAAACTAACACAAGTGCGAAAAGTGGTTTTTCAATACTAACACAAGTGCGAAAAGTGTTTTTTCCACACTAATACAAGAGCAAAAGTGGTTTCCAGCACCAACACAAGTGCGAAAAGTGGTTTTTCAACACTAACACAAGTGCGAAAAGTGGTTTTTCAACACTAACACAAGTGCGAAAAGTGTTTTTTCCACACTAATACAAGTGCAAAAGTGGTTTCCAGCACCAACACAAGTGCGAAAAGTGGTTTTTCAACACTAACACAGGTGCGAAAAGTGGTTTTTCAACACTAACACAAGTGCAAAAAGTGGTTTTTCCATACTAATACAAGTGCAAAAGTGGTTTCCTGCACCAACACAAGTGCGAAAAGTGGTTTTTCAACACTAACACAAGTGCGAAAAGTGGTTTTTCAACACTATCACAAGTGCAAAAAGTGTTTTTTCCACACCAATACAAGTGCAAAAGTGATTTCCTGCACCAATACAAGTGCGAAAAGTGGTTTTTCAACACTAACACAAGTGCGAAAAGTGGTTTTTCAACACTAACACAAGTGCGAAAAGTGGTTTTTCCACACTAATACAAGTGCAAAAGTGGTTTCCTGCACCAACACAAGTGCGAAAAGTGGTTTTTCAACACTAAAACAAGTGCGAAAAGTGGTTTTTCAACACTAACACAAGTGCGAAAAGTGGTTTTTCCACACTAATACAAGTGCAAAAGTGGTTTCCTGCACCAACACAAGTGCGAAAAGTGGTTTTTCAACACTAACACAAGTGCAAAAGTGGTTTCCTGCACCAACACAAGTGCGAAAAGTGGTTTTTCAACACTAACACAAGTGCGAAAAGTGGTTTTTCAACACTAACACAAGTGCGAAAAGTGTTTTTTCCACACTAATGCAAGTGCAAAAGTGGTTTCCTGTACCAACACAAGTGTGAAAAGTGGTTTTTCAACACTAACACAAGTGCGAAAAGTGGTTTTTCAACACTAACACAAGTGTGAAAAGTGGTTTTTCAACACTAACACAAGTGCGAAAAGTGGTTTTTCCACACTAATACAAGTGCAAAAGTGGTTTCCTGCACCAAAACAAGTGCGAAAAGTGGTTTTTCAACACTAACACAAGTGCGAAAAGTGGTTTTTCAACACCGACACAAGTGCGAAAAGTGGTTTTTCAACACTAACACAAGTGCGAAAAGTGGTTTTTCAACACTATCACAAGTGCAAAAAGTGTTTTTTCCACACTAATACAAGTGCAAAAGTGGTTTCCTGCACCAACACAAGTGCGAAATGTGGTTTTTCAACACCGACACAAGTGCGAAAAGTGGTTTTTCCACACTAATACAAGTGCAAAAGTGGTTTTTCGAACACTATCACAAGTGCAAAAAGTGTTTTTTCCACACGAATACAAGTGCAAAAGTGGTTTCCTGCACCAACACAAGTGCGAAAAGTGGTTTTTCAACACTAACACAAGTGCGAAAAGTGGTTTTTCAACACTAACACAAGTGCACAAAGTGGTTTTTCCACACTAATACAAGTGCAAAAGTGGTTTCCTGCACCAACACAAGTGCGAAAAGTGGTTTTTCAACACTAACACAAGTGCAAAAAGAGGTTTTTCCACACTAATACAGGTGCAAAAGTGGTTTCCTGCACCAACACAAGTGCGAAAAGTGGTTTTTCAACACTAACACAGGTGCGAAAAGTGGTTTTTCAACACTATCACAAGTGCAAAAAGTGGTTTTTCCACACCAATACAAGTGCAAAAGTGATTTCCTGCACCAACACAAGTGCGAAAAGTGGTTTTTCAACACTAACACAAGTGCGAAAAGTGGTTTTTCAACACTAACACAAGTGCGAAAAGTGGTTTTTCCACACTAATACAAGTGCAAAAGTGGTTTCCTGCACCAACACAAGTGCGAAAAGTGGTTTTTCAACACTAAAACAAGTGCGAAAAGTGGTTTTTCAACACTAACACAAGTGCGAAAAGTGGTTTTTCCACACTAATACAAGTGCAAAAGTGGTTTCCTGCACCAACACAAGTGCGAAAAGTGGTTTTTCAACACTAACACAAGTGCAAAAGTGGTTTCCTGCACCAACACAAGTGCGAAAAGTGGTTTTTCAACACTAACACAAGTGCGAAAAGTGGTTTTTCAACACTAACACAAGTGCGAAAAGTGTTTTTTCCACACTAATGCAAGTGCAAAAGTGGTTTCCTGTACCAACACAAGTGTGAAAAGTGGTTTTTCAACACTAACACAAGTGCGAAAAGTGGTTTTTCAACACTAACACAAGTGTGAAAAGTGGTTTTTCAACACTAACACAAGTGCGAAAAGTGGTTTTTCCACACTAATACAAGTGCAAAAGTGGTTTCCTGCGCCAAAACAAGTGCGAAAAGTGGTTTTTCAACACTAACACAAGTGCGAAAAGTGGTTTTTCAACACCGACACAAGTGCGAAAAGTGGTTTTTCAACACTAACACAAGTGCGAAAAGTGGTTTTTCAACACTATCACAAGTGCAAAAAGTGTTTTTTCCACACTAATACAAGTGCAAAAGTGGTTTCCTGCACCAACACAAGTGCGAAATTTGGTTTTTCAACACCGACACAAGTGCAAAAAGTGGTTTTTCCACACTAATACAAGTGCAAAAGTGGTTTTTCGAACACTATCACAAGTGCAAAAAGTGTTTTTTCCACACGAATACAAGTGCAAAAGTGGTTTCCTGCACCAACACAAGTGCGAAAAGTGGTTTTTCAACACTAACACAAGTGCGAAAAGTGGTTTTTCAACACTAACACAAGTGCACAAAGTGGTTTTTCCACACTAATACAAGTGCAAAAGTGGTTTCCTGCACCAACACAAGTGCGAAAAGTGGTTTTTCAACACTAACACAAGTGCGAAAAGTGTTTTTTCAACACTCACAAGTGCAAAAAGTGTTTTTTCCACACTAATACAAGTGCAAAAGTGGTTTCCTGCACCAACACAAGTGCGAAAAGTGGTTTTTCAACACTAACACAAGTGCAAAAAGAGGTTTTTCCACACTAATACAGGTGCAAAAGTGGTTTCCTGCACCAACACAAGTGCGAAAAGTGGTTTTTCAACACTAACACAAGTGCGAAAAGTGGTTTTTCAACACTAACACAAGTGCAAAAAGAGGTTTTTCCACACTAATACAGGTGCAAAAGTGGTTTCCTGCACCAACACAAGAGCGAAAAGTGGTTTTTCAACACTAACACAAGTGCGAAAAGTGGTTTTTCAACACCAACACAAGTGCGAAAAGTGCTTTTTCAACACTAACACAAGTGCGAAATGTGGTTTTTCAACACTATCACAAGTGCAAAAAGTGTTTTTTCCACACTAATACAAGTGCAAAAGTGGTTTCCTGCACCAACACAAGTGCAAAAAGTGGTTTTTCAACACTAACACAAGTGCGAAAAGTGGTTTTTCAACACTAACACAAGTGCGAAAAGTGGTTTTTCCTCACTAATACAAGTGCAAAAGTGGTTTCCTGCACCAACACAAGTGCGAAAAGTGGTTTTTCAACACTAACACAAGTGCGAAAAGTGGTTTTTCAACACTATCACAAGTGCAAAAAGTGTTTTTTCCACACTAATACAAGTGCAAAAGTGGTTTCCTGCACCAACACAAGTGCAAAAAGTGGTTTTTCAACACTAACACAAGTGCGAAAAGTGGTTTTTCAACACTAACACAAGTGCGAAAAGTGGTTTTTCCTCACTAATACAAGTGCAAAAGTGGTTTCCTGCACCAACACAAGTGCGAAAAGTGGTTTTTCAACACTAACACAAGTGCGAAAAGTGGTTTTTCAACACTATCACAAGTGCAAAATGTGTTTTTTTGACACTAACACAAGTGCAAAAGTGGTTTCCTGCACCAACACAAGTGCGAAAAGTGGTTTTTCAACACCGACACAAGTGCGAAAAGTGGTTTTTCAACACTAACACAAGTGCGAAAAGTGGTTTTTCAACACTATCACAAGTGCAAAAAGTGTTTTTTCCACACTAATACAAGTGCAAAAGTGGTTTCCTGCACCAACACAAGTGCGAAAAGTGGTTTTTCAACACCGACACAAGTGCGAAAAGTGGTTTTTCCACACTAATACAAGTGCAAAAGTGGTTTTTCGAACACTATCACAAGTGCAAAAAGTGTTTTTTCCACACTAATACAAGTGCAAAAGTGGTTTCCTGCACCAACACAAGTGCGAAAAGTGGTTTTTCAACACTAACACAAGTGCGAAAAGTGGTTTTTCAACACTAACACAAGTGCAAAAAGTGGTTTTTCCACACTAATACAAGTGCAAAAGTGGTTTCCTGCACCAACACAAGTGCGAAAAGTGGTTTTTCAACACTAACACAAGTGCAAAAAGTGGTTTTTCAACACTAACATAAGTGCAAAAAGAGGTTTTTCCACACTAATACAAGTGCAAAAGTGGTTTCCTGCACCAACACAAGTGCGAAAAGTGCTTTTTCAACACTAACACAAGTGCGAAATGTGGTTTTTCAACACTATCACAAGTGCAAAAAGTGTTTTTTCCACACTAATACAAGTGCAAAAGTGGTTTCCTGCACCAACACAAGTGCAAAAAGTGGTTTTTCAACACTAACACAAGTGCGAAAAGTGGTTTTTCAACACTAACACAAGTGCGAAAAGTGGTTTTTCCTCACTAATACAAGTGCAAAAGTGGTTTCCTGCACCAACACAAGTGCGAAAAGTGGTTTTTCAACACTAACACAAGTGCGAAAAGTGGTTTTTCAACACTATCACAAGTGCAAAATGTGTTTTTTCGACACTAATACAAGTGCAAAAGTGGTTTCCTGCACCAACACAAGTGCGAAAAGTGGTTTTTCAACACTAACACAAGTGCGAAAAGTGGTTTTTCAACACTAACACAAGTGCGAAGTGTTTTTTCCACACTAATACAAGTGCAAAAGTGGTTTCCTGCACCAACACAAGTGCGAAAAGTGGTTTTTCAACACTGACACAAGTGCGAAAAGTGGTTTTTCAACACCATCACAAGTGCAAAAAGTGTTTTTTCCACACTAATACAAGTGCAAAAGTGGTTTCCTGCACCAACACAAGTGCGAAAAGTGGTTTTTCAACACCGACACAAGTGCGAAAAGTGGTTTTTCCACAGTAATACAAGTGCAAAAGTGGTTTTTCGAACACTATCACAAGTGCAAAAAGTGTTTTTTCCACATGAATACAAGTGCAAAAGTGGTTTCCTGCACCAACACAAGTGCGAAAAGTGGTTTTTCAACACTAACAAAAGTGCGAAAAGTGGTTTTTCAACACTAACACAAGAGCGAAAAGTGGTTTTTCAACACTAACACAAGTGCAAAAAGTGTTTTTTCCACACTAATACAAGTGCAAAAGTGGTTTCCTGCACCAACACAAGTGCGAAATGTGGTTTTTCAACACCAACACAAGTGCGAAAAGTGGTTTTTCAACACTAACACAAGTGCGAAAAGTGGTTTTTCAACACTAACACAAGTGCGAAAAGTGTTTTTTCCACACTAATGCAAGTGCAAAAGTGGTTTCCTGTACCAACACAAGTGTGAAAAGTGGTTTTTCAACACTAACACAAGTGCGAAAAGTGGTTTTTCAACACTAACACAAGTGTGAAAAGTGGTTTTTCAACACTAACACAAGTGCGAAAAGTGGTTTTTCCACACTAATACAAGTGCAAAAGTGGTTTCCTGCACCAAAACAAGTGCGAAAAGTGGTTTTTCAACACTAACACAAGTGCGAAAAGTGGTTTTTCAACACCGACACAAGTGCGAAAAGTGGTTTTTCAACACTAACACAAGTGCGAAAAGTGGTTTTTCAACACTATCACAAGTGCAAAAAGTGTTTTTTCCACACTAATACAAGTGCAAAAGTGGTTTCCTGCACCAACACAAGTGCGAAATGTGGTTTTTCAACACCGACACAAGTGCGAAAAGTGGTTTTTCCACACTAATACAAGTGCAAAAGTGGTTTTTCGAACACTATCACAAGTGCAAAAAGTGTTTTTTCCACACGAATACAAGTGCAAAAGTGGTTTCCTGCACCAACACAAGTGCGAAAAGTGGTTTTTCAACACTAACACAAGTGCGAAAAGTGGTTTTTCAACACTAACACAAGTGCACAAAGTGGTTTTTCCACACTAATACAAGTGCAAAAGTGGTTTCCTGCACCAACACAAGTGCGAAAAGTGGTTTTTCAACACTAACACAAGTGCGAAAAGTGTTTTTTCAACACTATCACAAGTGCAAAAAGTGTTTTTTCCACACTAATACAAGTGCAAAAGTGGTTTCCTGCACCAACACAAGTGCGAAAAGTGGTTTTTCAACACTAACACAAGTGCAAAAAGAGGTTTTTCCACACTAATACAGGTGCAAAAGTGGTTTCCTGCACCAACACAAGTGCGAAAAGTGGTTTTTCAACACTAACACAGGTGCGAAAAGTGGTTTTTTAACACTAACACAAGTGCAAAAAGTGGTTTTTCCATACTAATACAAGTGCAAAAGTGGTTTCCTGCACCAACACAAGTGCGAAAAGTGGTTTTTCAACACTAACACAAGTGCGAAAAGTGGTTTTTCAACACTATCACAAGTGCAAAAAGTGTTTTTTCCACACCAATACAAGTGCAAAAGTGATTTCCTGCACCAACACAAGTGCGAAAAGTGGTTTTTCAACACTAACACAAGTGCGAAAAGTGGTTTTTCAACACTAACACAAGTGCGAAAAGTGGTTTTTCCACACTAATACAAGTGCAAAAGTGGTTTCCTGCACCAACACAAGTGCGAAAAGTGGTTTTTCAACACTAAAACAAGTGCGAAAAGTGGTTTTTCAACACTAACACAAGTGCGAAAAGTGGTTTTTCCACACTAATACAAGTGCAAAAGTGGTTTCCTGCACCAACACAAGTGCGAAAAGTGGTTTTTCAACACTAACACAAGTGCAAAAGTGGTTTCCTGCACCAACACAAGTGCGAAAAGTGGTTTTTCAACACTAACACAAGTGCGAAAAGTGGTTTTTCAACACTAACACAAGTGCGAAAAGTGTTTTTTCCACACTAATGCAAGTGCAAAAGTGGTTTCCTGTACCAACACAAGTGTGAAAAGTGGTTTTTCAACACTAACACAAGTGCGAAAAGTGGTTTTTCAACACTAACACAAGTGTGAAAAGTGGTTTTTCAACACTAACACAAGTGCGAAAAGTGGTTTTTCCACACTAATACAAGTGCAAAAGTGGTTTCCTGCGCCAAAACAAGTGCGAAAAGTGGTTTTTCAACACTAACACAAGTGCGAAAAGTGGTTTTTCAACACCGACACAAGTGCGAAAAGTGGTTTTTCAACACTAACACAAGTGCGAAAAGTGGTTTTTCAACACTATCACAAGTGCAAAAAGTGTTTTTTCCACACTAATACAAGTGCAAAAGTGGTTTCCTGCACCAACACAAGTGCGAAATTTGGTTTTTCAACACCGACACAAGTGCAAAAAGTGGTTTTTCCACACTAATACAAGTGCAAAAGTGGTTTTTCGAACACTATCACAAGTGCAAAAAGTGTTTTTTCCACACGAATACAAGTGCAAAAGTGGTTTCCTGCACCAACACAAGTGCGAAAAGTGGTTTTTCAACACTAACACAAGTGCGAAAAGTGGTTTTTCAACACTAACACAAGTGCACAAAGTGGTTTTTCCACACTAATACAAGTGCAAAAGTGGTTTCCTGCACCAACACAAGTGCGAAAAGTGGTTTTTCAACACTAACACAAGTGCGAAAAGTGTTTTTTCAACACTATCACAAGTGCAAAAAGTGTTTTTTCCACACTAATACAAGTGCAAAAGTGGTTTCCTGCACCAACACAAGTGCGAAAAGTGGTTTTTCAACACTAACACAAGTGCAAAAAGAGGTTTTTCCACACTAATACAGGTGCAAAAGTGGTTTCCTGCACCAACACAAGTGCGAAAAGTGGTTTTTCAACACTAACACAAGTGCGAAAAGTGGTTTTTCAACACAAACACAAGTGCAAAAAGAGGTTTTTCCACACTAATACAGGTGCAAAAGTGGTTTCCTGCACCAACACAAGAGCGAAAAGTGGTTTTTCAACACTAACACAAGTGCGAAAAGTGGTTTTTCAACACCAACACAAGTGCGAAAAGTGCTTTTTCAACACTAACACAAGTGCGAAATGTGGTTTTTCAACACTATCACAAGTGCAAAAAGTGTTTTTTCCACACTAATACAAGTGCAAAAGTGGTTTCCTGCACCAACACAAGTGCAAAAAGTGGTTTTTCAACACTAACACAAGTGCGAAAAGTGGTTTTTCAACACTAACACAAGTGCGAAAAGTGGTTTTTCCTCACTAATACAAGTGCAAAAGTGGTTTCCTGCACCAACACAAGTGCGAAAAGTGGTTTTTCAACACTAACACAAGTGCGAAAAGTGGTTTTTCAACACTATCACAAGTGCAAAAAGTGTTTTTTCCACACTAATACAAGTGCAAAAGTGGTTTCCTGCACCAACACAAGTGCAAAAAGTGGTTTTTCAACACTAACACAAGTGCGAAAAGTGGTTTTTCAACACTAACACAAGTGCGAAAAGTGGTTTTTCCTCACTAATACAAGTGCAAAAGTGGTTTCCTGCACCAACACAAGTGCGAAAAGTGGTTTTTCAACACTAACACAAGTGCGAAAAGTGGTTTTTCAACACTATCACAAGTGCAAAATGTGTTTTTTCGACACTAACACAAGTGCAAAAGTGGTTTCCTGCACCAACACAAGTGCGAAAAGTGGTTTTTCAACACCGACACAAGTGCGAAAAGTGGTTTTTCAACACTAACACAAGTGCGAAAAGTGGTTTTTCAACACTATCACAAGTGCAAAAAGTGTTTTTTCCACACTAATACAAGTGCAAAAGTGGTTTCCTGCACCAACACAAGTGCGAAAAGTGGTTTTTCAACACCGACACAAGTGCGAAAAGTGGTTTTTCCACACTAATACAAGTGCAAAAGTGGTTTTTCGAACACTATCACAAGTGCAAAAAGTGTTTTTTCCACACTAATACAAGTGCAAAAGTGGTTTCCTGCACCAACACAAGTGCGAAAAGTGGTTTTTCAACACTAACACAAGTGCGAAAAGTGGTTTTTCAACACTAACACAAGTGCAAAAAGTGGTTTTTCCACACTAATACAAGTGCAAAAGTGGTTTCCTGCACCAACACAAGTGCGAAAAGTGGTTTTTCAACACTAACACAAGTGCAAAAAGTGGTTTTTCAACACTAACACAAGTGCAAAAAGAGGTTTTTCCACACTAATACAAGTGCAAAAGTGGTTTCCTGCACCAACACAAGTGCGAAAAGTGCTTTTTCAACACTAACACAAGTGCGAAATGTGGTTTTTCAACACTATCACAAGTGCAAAAAGTGTTTTTTCCACACTAATACAAGTGCAAAAGTGGTTTCCTGCACCAACACAAGTGCAAAAAGTGGTTTTTCAACACTAACACAAGTGCGAAAAGTGGTTTTTCAACACTAACACAAGTGCGAAAAGTCGTTTTTCCTCACTAATACAAGTGCAAAAGTGGTTTCCTGCACCAACACAAGTGCGAAAAGTGGTTTTTCAACACTAACACAAGTGCGAAAAGTGGTTTTTCAACACTATCACAAGTGCAAAATGTGTTTTTTCGACACTAATACAAGTGCAAAAGTGGTTTCCTGCACCAACACAAGTGCGAAAAGTGGTTTTTCAACACTAACACAAGTGCGAAAAGTGGTTTTTCAACACTAACACAAGTGCGAAGTGTTTTTTCCACACTAATACAAGTGCAAAAGTGGTTTCCTGCACCAACACAAGTGCGAAAAGTGGTTTTTCAACACTGACACAAGTGCGAAAAGTGGTTTTTCAACACCATCACAAGTGCAAAAAGTGTTTTTTCCACACTAATACAAGTGCAAAAGTGGTTTCCTGCACCAACACAAGTGCGAAAAGTGGTTTTTCAACACCGACACAAGTGCGAAAAGTGGTTTTTCCACAGTAATACAAGTGCAAAAGTGGTTTTTCGAACACTATCACAAGTGCAAAAAGTGTTTTTTCCACATGAATACAAGTGCAAAAGTGGTTTCCTGCACCAACACAAGTGCGAAAAGTGGTTTTTCAACACTAACAAAAGTGCGAAAAGTGGTTTTTCAACACTAACACAAGAGCGAAAAGTGGTTTTTCAACACTAACACAAGTGCAAAAAGTGTTTTTTCCACACTAATACATGTGCAAAAGTGGTTTCCTGCACCAACACAAGTGCGAAAAGTGGTTTTTCAACACTGACACAACTGCGAAAAGTGGTTTTTCAACACTAACACAAGTGCGAAAAGTGGTTTTTCAACACTATCACAAGTGCAAAAAGTGTTTTTTCCACACTAATATAAGTGCAAAAGTGGTTTCCTGCACCAACACAAGTGCGAAAAGTGGTTTTTCAACACCGACACAAGTGCGAAAAGTGGTTTTTCCACAGTAATACAAGTGCAAAAGTGGTTTTTCAAACACTATCACAAGTGCAAAAAGTGTTTTTTCCACACTAATACAAGTGCAAAAGTGGTTTCCTGCACCAACACAAGTGCGAAAAGTGGTTTTTCAACACTAACACAAGTGCGAAAAGTGGTTTTTCAACACTAACACAAGTGCGAAAAGTGGTTTTTCCACACTAATACAAGTGCAAAAGTGGTTTCCTGCACCAACACAAGTGCGAAAAGTGGTTTTTCAACACTATCACAAGTGCAAAAAGTGTTTTTTCCACACTAATACAAGTGCAAAAGTGGTTGCCTGCACCAACACAAGTGCGAAAAGTGGTTTTTCAACACTAACACAAGTGCAAAAAGTGGTTTTTCAACACTATCACAAGTGCAAAAAGTGTTTTTTCCACACTAATACAAGTGAAAAAGTCGTTTCCTGCACCAACACAAGTGCGAAAAGTGGTTTTTCAACACTAACACAAGTGCGAAAAGTGGTTTTTCCACACTAATACAAGTGCAAAAAGTGTTTTTTCCACACTAATACAAGTGCAAAAGTGGTTTCCTGCACCAACACGAGTGCGAAAAGTGGTTTTTCAACACTAACACAAGTGCGAAAAGTGGTTTTTCAACACTAACACAAGTGCGAAAAGTGGTTTTTCCACACTAATACAAGTGCAAAAGTGGTTTCCTGCACCAACACAAGTGCAAAAAGTGGTTTTTCAACACTAACACAAGTGCGAAAAGTGGTTTTTCAACACTAACACAAGTGCGAAAAGTGTTTTTTCCACACTAATACAAGAGCAAAAGTGGTTTCCAGCACCAACACAAGTGCGAAAAGTGGTTTTTCAACACTAACACAAGTGCAAAAAGTGGTTTTTCAACACTAACACAAGTGCAAAAAGAGGTTTTTCCACACTAATACAGGTGCAAAAGTGGTTTCCTGCACCAACACAAGTGCGAAAAGTGGTTTTTCAACACTAACACAAGTGCGAAAAGTGGTTTTTCAACACCAACACAAGTGCGAAAAGTGCTTTTTCAACACTAACACAAGTGCGAAATGTGGTTTTTCAACACTATCACAAGTGCAAAAAGTGTTTTTTCCACACTAATACAAGTGCAAAAGTGGTTTCCTGCACCAACACAAGTGCGAAAAGTGGTTTTTCAACACTAACACAAGTGCGAAAAGTGGTTTTTCAACACTATGACAAGTGCAAAAGGTGTTTTTTCCACACTAATACAAGTGCAAAAGTGGTTTGCTGCACCAACACAAGTGCGAAAAGTGGTTTTTCAACACTAACACAAGTGCGAAAAGTGGTTTTTCAACACTAACACAAGTGCGAAAAGTGGTTTTTCAACACTAACACAAGTGCGAAAAGTTGTTTTTCAACACTATCACAAGTGCAAAAAGTGTTTTTTCCACACTAATACAAGTGCAAAAGTGGTTTCCTGCACCAACACAATTGCGAAAAGTGGTTTTTCAACACTAACACAAGTGCGAAAAGTGGTTTTCCACACTAATACAAGTGCAAAAGTGGTTTCCTGCACCAACACAAGTGCGAAAAGTAGTTTTTCAACACTAACACAAGTGCGAAAAGTGGTTTTTCAACACTAACACAAGTGCGAAAAGTGGTTTTTCCACACTAATACAAGTGCAAAACTGGTTTCCTGCACCAACACAAGTGCGAAAAGTGGTTTTTCAACACTAACACAAGTGCAAAAAGTGGTTTTTCAACACTAACACAAGTGCGAAAAGTGGTTTTTCCACACTAATACAAGAGCAAAAGTGGTTTCCTGCACCAACACAATTGCGAAAAGTGGTTTTTCAACACTAACACAAGTGCGAAAAGTGGTTTTTCAACACTATCACAAGTGCAAAAAGTGTTTTTTCCACACTAATACAAGTGCAAAAGTGGTTTCCTGCACCAACTCAAGTGCGAAAAGTGGTTTTTCAACACTAACACAAGTGCGAAAAGTGGTTTTTCAACACTAACACAAGTGCGAAAACTGGTTTTTCCACACTAATACAAGTGCAAAAGTGGTTTCCTGCACCAACACAAGTGCGAAAAGTGGTTTTTCAACACTAACACAAGTGCAAAAAGTGGTTTTTCAACACTATCACAAGTGCAAAAAGGGTTTTTTCCACACTAATACAAGTGCAAAAGTGGTTTCCTGCACCAACACAAGTGCGAAAAGTGGTTTTTCAACACTAACACAAGTGCGAAAAGTGGTTTTTGAACACTAACACAAGTGCGAAAAGTGGTTTTTTCCACACTAATACAAGTGCAAAAGTGGTTTCCTGCACCAACACAAGTGCGAAAAGTGGTTTTTAAACACTAACACAAGTGCGAAAAGTGGTTTTTCAACACTATCACAAGTGCAAAAAGTGTTTTTTCCACACTAATACAAGTGCAAAAGTGGTTTCCTGCACCAACACAAGTGCGAAAAGTGGTTTTTCAACACTAACACAAGTGCGAAAAGTGGTTTTTCAACACTAACACAAGTGCGAAAAGTGGTTTTTCAACACAATCACAAGTGCAAAAAGTGTTTTTTCCACACTATTACAAGTGCAAAAGTGGTTTCCTGCACCAACACAAGTGCGAAAAGTGGTTTTTCAACACCGACACAAGTGCGAAAAGTGGTTTTTCCACACTAATACAAGTGCAAAAGTGGTTTTTCGAACACTATCACAAGTGCAAAAAGTGTTTTTCCACACTAATACAAGTGCAAAAGTGGTTTTTCGAACACTATCACAAGTGCAAAAAGTGTTTTTTCCACACTAATACAAGTGCAAAAGTGGTTTCCTGCACCAACACCAGTGCGAAAAGTGGTTTTTCAACAATAACACAAGTGCGAAAAGTGGTTTTTCAACACTAACATAAGTGCGAAAAGTGGTTTTTCCACACTAATACAAGTGCAAAAGTAGTTTCCTGCATCAACACAAGTGCGAAAAGTGGTTTTTCAACACTAACACAAGTGCGAAAAGTGGTTTTTCAACACTATCACAAGTGCAAAAAGTTTTTTTTCCACACTAATGCAAGTGCAAAAGTGGTTTCCTGCACCAACACAAGTGCGAAAAGTGGTTTTTCAACACTAACACAAGTGCGAAAAGTGGTTTTTCAACACTAACACATGTGCGAAAAGTGGTTTTTCCACACTACTACAAGTGCAAAAGTGGTTTCCTGCACCAACACAAGTGCGAAAAGTGGTTTTTCAACACTAACACAAGTGCGAAAAGTGGTTTTTCAACACTATCACAAGTGCAAAAAGTATTTTTTCCACACTAATACAAGTGCAAAAGTGGTTTCCTGCACCAACACAAGTGCGAAAAGTGGTTTTTCAACACTAACACAAGTGCGAAAAGTAGTTTTTCAACACTAACACAAGTGCGAAAAGTGGTTTTTCCACACTAATACAAGTGCAAAAGTGGTTTCCTGCACCAACACAAGTGCAAAAAGTGGTTTTTCAACACTAACACAAGTGCGAAAAGTGGTTTTTCAACACTAACACAAGTGCGAAAAGTGTTTTTTCCACACTAATACAAGAGCAAAAGTGGTTTCCAGCTCCAACACAAGTGCGAAAAGTGGTTTTTCAACACTAACACAAGTGCGAAAAGTGGTCTTTCAACACTAACACAAGTGCGAAAAGTGTTTTTTCCACACTAATACAAGTGCAAAAGTGGTTTCCAGCACCAACACAAGTGCGAAAAGTGGTTTTTCAACACTAACACAGGTGCGAAAAGTGGTTTTTCAACACTAACACAAGTGCGAAAAGTGGTTTTTCCATACTAATACAAGTGCAAAAGTGGTTTCCTGCACCAACACAAGTGCGAAAAGTGGTTTTTCAACACTAACACAAGTGCGAAAAGTGGTTTTTCAACACTATCACAAGTGCAAAAAGTGTTTTTTCCACACCAATACAAGTGCAAAAGTGATTTCCTGCACCAACACAAGTGCGAAAAGTGGTTTTTCAACACTAACACAAGTGCGAAAAGTGGTTTTTCAACACTAACACAAGTGCGAAAAGTGGTTTTTCCACACTAATACAAGTGCAAAAGTGGTTTCCTGCACCAACACAAGTGCGAAAAGTGGTTTTTCAACACTAAAACAAGTGCGAAAAGTGGTTTTTCAACACTAACACAAGTGCGAAAAGTGGTTTTTCCACACTAATACAAGTGCAAAAGTGGTTGCCTGCACCAACACAAGTGCGAAAAGTGGTTTTTCAACACTAACACAAGTGCAAAAGTGGTTTCCTGCACCAACACAAGTGCGAAAAGTGGTTTTTCAACACTAACACAAGTGCGAAAAGTGGTTTTTCAACACTAACACAAGTGCGAAAAGTGTTTTTTCCACACTAATGCAATTGCAAAAGTGGTTTCCTGCACCAACACAAGTGTGAAAAGTGGTTTTTCAACACTAACACAAGTGCGAAAAGTGGTTTTTCAACACTAGCACAAGTGTGAAAAGTGGTTTTTCAACACACTAATACAAGTGCAAAAGTGGTTTCCTGCACCAACACAAGTGCGAAAAGTGGTTTTTCAACACTAACACAAGTGCGAAAAGTGGTTTTTCCACACTAATACAAGTGCAAAAGTGGTTGCCTGCACCAACACAAGTGCGAAAAGTGGTTTTTCAACACTAACACAAGTGCAAAAGTGGTTTCCTGCACCAACACAAGTGCGAAAAGTGGTTTTTCAACACTAACACAAGTGCGAAAAGTGGTTTTTCAACACTAACATAAGTGCGAAAAGTGTTTTTTCCACACTAATGCAAGTGCAAAAGTGGTTTCCTGCACCAACACAAGTGTGAAAAGTGGTTTTTCAACACTAACACAAGTGCGAAAAGTGGTTTTTCAACACTAACACAAGTGTGAAAAGTGGTTTTTCAACACTAACACAAGTGCGAAAAGTGGTTTTTCCACACTAATACAAGTGCAAAAGTGGTTTCCTGCACCAAAACAAGTGCGAAAAGTGGTTTTTCAACACTAACACAAGTGCGAAAAGTGGTTTTTCAACACCGACACAAGTGCGAAAAGTGGTTTTTCAACACTAACACAAGTGCGAAAAGTGGTTTTTCAACACTATCACAAGTGCAAAAAGTGTTTTTTCCACACTAATACAAGTGCAAAAGTGGTTTCCTGCACCAACACAAGTGCGAAAAGTGGTTTTTCAACACCGACACAAGTGCGAAAAGTGGTTTTTCCACACTAATACAAGTGCAAAAGTGGTTTTTCGAACACTATCACAAGTGCAAAAAGTGTTTTTTCCACACTAATACAAGTGCAAAAGTGGTTTCCTGCACCAACACAAGTGCGAAAAGTGGTTTTTCAACACTAACACAAGTGCGAAAAGTGGTTTTTCAACACTAACACAAGTGCACAAAGTGGTTTTTCCACACTAATACAAGTGCAAAAGTGGTTTCCTGCACCAACACAAGTGCGAAAAGTGGTTTTTCAACACTAACACAAGTGCGAAAAGTGTTTTTTCAACACTATCACAAGTGCAAAAAGTGTTTTTTCCACACTAATACAAGTGCAAAAGTGGTTTCCTGCACCAACACAAGTGCGAAAAGTGGTTTTTCAACACTAACACAAGTGCGAAAAGTGGTTTTTCAACACTAACACATGTGCGAAAAGTGGTTTTTCCACACTAATACAAGTGCAAAAGTGGTTTCCTGCACCAACACAAGTGCGAAAAGTGGTTTTTCAACACTAACACAAGTGTGAAAAGTGGTTTTTCAACACTATCACAAGTGCAAAAAGTATTTTTTCCACACTAATACAAGTGCAAAAGTGGTTTCCTGCACCAACACAAGTGCGAAAAGTGGTTTTTCAACACTAACACAAGTGCGAAAAGTGGTTTTTCAACACTAACACAAGTGCGAAAAGTGGTTTTTCCACACTAATACAAGTGCAAAAGTGGTTTCCTGCACCAACAAAAGTGCAAAAAGTGGTTTTTCAAAACTAACACAAGTGCGAAAAGTGGTTTTTCAATACTAACACAAGTGCGAAAAGTGTTTTTTCCACACTAATACAAGAGCAAAAGTGGTTTCCAGCACCAACACAAGTGCGAAAAGTGGTTTTTCAACACTAACACAAGTGCGAAAAGTGGTTTTTCAACACTAACACAAGTGCGAAAAGTGTTTTTTCCACACTAATACAAGTGCAAAAGTGGTTTCCAGCACCAACACAAGTGCGAAAAGTGGTTTTTCAACACTAACACAGGTGCGAAAAGTGGTTTTTCAACACTAACACAAGTGCAAAAAGTGGTTTTTCCATACTAATACAAGTGCAAAAGTGGTTTCCTGCACCAACACAAGTGCGAAAAGTGGTTTTTCAACACTAACACAAGTGCGAAAAGTGGTTTTTCAACACTATCACAAGTGCAAAAAGTGTTTTTTCCACACCAATACAAGTGCAAAAGTGATTTCCTGCACCAATACAAGTGCGAAAAGTGGTTTTTCAACACTAACACAAGTGCGAAAAGTGGTTTTTCAACACTAACACAAGTGCGAAAAGTGGTTTTTCCCACACTAATACAAGTGCAAAAGTGGTTTCCTGCACCAACACAAGTGCGAAAAGTGGTTTTTCAACACTAAAACAAGTGCGAAAAGTGGTTTTTCAACACTAACACAAGTGCGAAAAGTGGTTTTTCCACACTAATACAAGTGCAAAAGTGGTTTCCTGCACCAACACAAGTGCGAAAAGTGGTTTTTCAACACTAACACAAGTGCAAAAGTGGTTTCCTGCACCAACACAAGTGCGAAAAGTGGTTTTTCAACACTAACACAAGTGCGAAAAGTGGTTTTTCAACACTAACACAAGTGCGAAAAGTGTTTTTTCCACACTAATGCAAGTGCAAAAGTGGTTTCCTGTACCAACACAAGTGTGAAAAGTGGTTTTTCAACACTAACACAAGTGCGAAAAGTGGTTTTTCAACACTAACACAAGTGTGAAAAGTGGTTTTTCAACACTAACACAAGTGCGAAAAGTGGTTTTTCCACACTAATACAAGTGCAAAAGTGGTTTCCTGCACCAAAACAAGTGCGAAAAGTGGTTTTTCAACACTAACACAAGTGCGAAAAGTGGTTTTTCAACACCGACACAAGTGCGAAAAGTGGTTTTTCAACACTAACACAAGTGCGAAAAGTGGTTTTTCAACACTATCACAAGTGCAAAAAGTGTTTTTTCCACACTAATACAAGTGCAAAAGTGGTTTCCTGCACCAACACAAGTGCGAAATGTGGTTTTTCAACACCGACACAAGTGCGAAAAGTGGTTTTTCCACACTAATACAAGTGCAAAAGTGGTTTTTCGAACACTATCACAGTGCAAAAAAGTGTTTTTTCCACACGAATACAAGTGCAAAAGTGGTTTCCTGCACCAACACAAGTGCGAAAAGTGGTTTTTCAACACTAACACAAGTGCGAAAAGTGGTTTTTCAACACTAACACAAGTGCACAAAGTGGTTTTTCCACACTAATACAAGTGCAAAAGTGGTTTCCTGCACCAACACAAGTGCGAAAAGTGGTTTTTCAACACTAACACAAGTGCAAAAAGAGGTTTTTCCACACTAATACAGGTGCAAAAGTGGTTTCCTGCACCAACACAAGTGCGAAAAGTGGTTTTTCAACACTAACACAGGTGCGAAAAGTGGTTTTTCAACACTATCACAAGTGCAAAAAGTGGTTTTTCCACACCAATACAAGTGCAAAAGTGATTTCCTGCACCAACACAAGTGCGAAAAGTGGTTTTTCAACACTAACACAAGTGCGAAAAGTGGTTTTTTCAACACTAACACAAGTGCGAAAAGTGGTTTTTCCACACTAATACAAGTGCAAAAGTGGTTTCCTGCACCAACACAAGTGCGAAAAGTGGTTTTTCAACACTAAAACAAGTGCGAAAAGTGGTTTTTCAACACTAACACAAGTGCGAAAAGTGGTTTTTCCACACTAATACAAGTGCAAAAGTGGTTTCCTGCACCAACACAAGTGCGAAAAGTGGTTTTTCAACACTAACACAAGTGCAAAAGTGGTTTCCTGCACCAACACAAGTGCGAAAAGTGGTTTTTCAACACTAACACAAGTGCGAAAAGTGGTTTTTCAACACTAACACAAGTGCGAAAAGTGTTTTTTCCACACTAATGCAAGTGCAAAAGTGGTTTCCTGTACCAACACAAGTGTGAAAAGTGGTTTTTCAACACTAACACAAGTGCGAAAAGTGGGTTTTTCAACACTAACACAAGTGCGAAAAGTGGTTTTTCCACACTAATACAAGTGCAAAAAGTGTTTTTTCCACACTAATACAAGTGCAAAAGTGGTTTCCTGCACCAACACGAGTGCGAAAAGTGGTTTTTCAACACTAACACAAGTGCGAAAAGTGGTTTTTCAACACTAACACAAGTGCGAAAAGTGGTTTTTCCACACTAATACAAGTGCAAAAGTGGTTTCCTGCACCAACACAAGTGCAAAAAGTGGTTTTTCAACACTAACACAAGTGCGAAAAGTGGTTTTTCAACACTAACACAAGGGCGAAAAGTGTTTTTTCCACACTAATACAAGAGCAAAAGTGGTTTCCAGCACCCAACACAAGTGCGAAAAGTGGTTTTTCAACACTAACACAAGTGCAAAAGTGGTTTTTCAACACTAACACAAGTGCAAAAAGAGGTTTTTCCACACTAATACAGGTGCAAAAGTGGTTTCCTGCACCAACACAAGTGCGAAAAGTGGTTTTTCAACACTAACACAAGTGCGAAAAGTGGTTTTTCAACACCAACACAAGTGCGAAAAGTGCTTTTTTCAACACTAACACAAGTGCGAAATGTGGTTTTTCAACACTATCACAAGTGCAAAAAGTGTTTTTTCCACACTAATACAAGTGCAAAAGTGGTTTCCTGCACCAACACAAGTGCGAAAAGTGGTTTTTCAACACTAACACAAGTGCGAAAAGTGGTTTTTCAAACACTATGACAAGTGCAAAAGGTGTTTTTTCCACACTAATACAAGTGCAAAAGTGGTTTGCTGCACCAACACAGTGCGAAAAGTGGTTTTTCAACACTAACACAAGTGCGAAAAGTGGTTTTTCAACACTAACACAAGTGCGAAAAGTGGTTTTTCAACACTAACACAGTGCGAAAAGTTGTTTTTCAACACTATCACAAGTGCAA